>NC_085930.1:52079090-52382121 GCF_028885625.2 Pongo pygmaeus | reverse complement strand
TGTTGTTGTTGTTTTTGAGACGGAGTCTCACTGTGTCTCTTAGGCTGGCATACGGTGGCATGATCTCAGCTCACTGCAACCTCTGCCTCCTGGGTTCAAGCAATTCTTGTGCGTCAGCCTCCTGAGTAGCTGGGATTACAGGCGTGTGCCGCCACACTGACTAATTTCCAGCTAATTTTTTTTTTTTTTTCATTTTTAGTAGAGATGGAGTTTCATCATGTTGGCCAGGCTGGTCTTGAACTCCTAACCTCAAGTGATCCACCTGGCTTGGCCTCCCAACGTGCTGGGATTACAGGTGTGAACCACCATGCCCGGCCCACAATATGATTTTCATCATAGAAATGTGATACACATTTGGAAAAAAAAGCAATGAGCAGTGGGGAAAACTAAGGAAGAAGTATGTGCTAAGCAGTGTCTCCCAAGATGGCAAATGGAAGTACAGCGTAATACAGCTCAGGGTAAGACTGTCTCTAGGGAGGAACCTGGGTGGAGTAAAGAGAAGGAAAAGGAAAGGAGGGTTTTTGGTTTGAGGCAAAACAGAAAATTGCAAGCCTACATAGCAGGGAACATGTGTATTCTTTAGACATGACTGTGATCATGCAGACAGTTAAACATCTTTGTGAGCCTCACCTGTCCTTTTGGTTGCATTTCCAAGGCCTGGACGAAGGCCGAAGCTCTCTCAGTGCCCTGGCTGACTTGGCCCAGATGAAGTAATTGCAGCCATTCCTTACGTCATTCTCCCAGTCTTTATTGTGGAGAGTGAATCAACAAGTCAGCAGTTTCCTTTTAAAGCTCATTTATTTATGTTTTTAAAAAAGTGAATTTAAAGAATGAAAGAATCCAGGGGGGAACCTGGATTTGAGAAAGTGGTGAAGGCGTGTGCCATATCTGTTAGTTCCCCACCCCCTTCCCATCCACTCTTCAACCTTCTCTGTCCTGCTATATGCCCCGGGCCTGGTTAGGCCATGTCAATGTGTTATTTGCCCTCTGGCTTCTGTTGGGTGTCCTTAATGGGGAGCACTAGCAGGAAAATGGGGGAGGAGGAAGAGTGAAGTCAGAGAACCTGTGCTCCTGCTCCCTCCCTGCTGGGTTGCTGCTGGCTGGCTGTGTCCCTGCACTGCAGGTCTGCAGCCTCCTGGTGCTTCCCCTCCTTCTCTGGCCTCTTCACGGGTAGGGTAGTAGCAGCTCCTACTGCCAGTAGCTTCAGGGAACTGCATTATCCCTGTGGTTTCCCCACAAAAAAACTATGGCAAATAGTCCTTTTCTTAAATTCTCCTCAAATAACCCAGACTGAGCGCGCCATCTGTTTTTTGCTGGGCTGCGGCTGATACAAGGTTATTTACAAAGATCAAAGTTTGGGAAACACTAGCCCAGAGGAAATCTACCTGTATTCCCCAAGATCTCTCTGATCCCTCAAACCTTCCAGATATCCAGAGGAGGTAATGGTAAGGGTTGGTAAATGGTGCCATCTTCCTCCCTACCCTTCATCCCCTCTCTTTTTCCAAGTACTTCTTTTAGTTGCTATTTTAATACAGATAATGCAATACTGTTTTCTCCAATCCCACAGAGCATAAATCTCAACTTTTTGTAGGTAACAGAATTCCATTCAAGTAAAACAATTAAATGATTCAGATACTCCATGAAGTTTTATTTAAAAAAAATTGTTTACCCTGTACATGTTTCTATTGAATCCTAAGTACAGATGTCCAAGGAGATAAAGCAAGTGCAGTTAAGTATGCATGGGAAAGCTAAAATGGGTATGTACATAAGATCGACAGTGGAAACCAAGTTCTGTAAAATGAGTTCTCCCTCCCCTCCAGGGTAGCTGATTATGGGGAAAATAAGAAAGAACTTTGCCTTTCTCCTTAGTAGTAATGGTCTACAATAAGCTGCACACACACATCCCTCATCACACCTCTCTCAAAAAAAAACCAAAACAAAATGCAGGGAGATGTGTCCTGCCCAGGTTAAACTATACGCAGGCTAAATTCAGGTCACGGGAAACAGTCACACTTGCTTGTAAGTTCACTGGTTCAGGTAGGCAGACCATCTTTTCTCTGGAAGAGAAGAGCAATAAGAGAGCAGTGGCTGGTGAGGAGACAGGGCTTGGCATTGTGTGGCTTTTGAATTCCCATGATGTCTGGTGAAAGAAGTCTGCAATCACCTAGGATTAAGAGCCAGTTCCTGTGGTCCAAGTGCCCAGGGGTGGTAAGGTTAATGACATAAATGCCTTTAGAGGAAGGGAAAGGGGATGTGGATTCTGGATCCACACCCATGAATGTGACCCGTGACACAGTTGGAGTGGAGGCCACAGAGGAGAAAATATGCAATGAGAAAACTTTGTTCTAATAAAATCTTACGTAGAAACCAAACATGTAGAACAAATACCGTGGAATTTCCCCAACCCAAGATGGTCCCACAGGAGGTTCTGGAAAACACTGGGTCTCTGTCATCTCCGTTTCTAAGATGGTAATCACTATGATGAGACTGAACCTCAACAGGCAGCACATCTAAGGCCAAGACTGATCCTTGATGTGTGAGTGCGTCTGGGGCGGAGGTGGATACTGGGGCTTACCTGTCATTGACAGGCAAAAGGGCAGTGCAGAACTTCCCAATAATGGTAGTCCGGTCTTTTTTCCAAACTCGGTTAGAAGACTGAAACTTGAATTTCACTTGGTTTATCTGGCACTGTGGGGTGGCATGGGCTATGATTCCTTTCCCATAGCGTTGCTGCTTAGGTCTGCAAGAAAAGGGTAAAGGGAAAGTAAATGAGTGTAGCCCTTACCACCTATACTTCCCCTTTAACTCCGATCGGGCTCTGCTGGTGGCACTGGTTGGCTGTCATGCACCAAGGGGTTAGCTCCTTACCACAGTCCTTTGTGTCACCCTCACCAGCCCCTCTGCCCACACCTACAGCTTTGAATATGACCAAGAAAGTAGTTGTTGATTTTTTAGAATAAACAAGTGGACACCACAACAAAAATAGTAGCTCCTGGATTTTTATATCTGGAAAAACTGTTCCTCATTCTTGGATTCCTAGCTGGAAGAGATCTTCACCTTCAGATCCAATTACCCAGAAGTAGAAACCCTCTTTTACGACATTCCTTTTCAAAGAATTCTGTGTAAGGACTTTTCTGTTTTAGGCCAAGTATGAATGTGTGGGTGGGAACAGCAACAAGAAAACAGATCATGAAGCGCAGACAGAGCTGGGTCGAACCCAGGTTTGTCTTCCCAGCTGTTTGGCTTTGGACAAGTTACCTAACCCGGCAAGGTGGCTGTGGAGTCACATAGCAACTAGGTGTAAGTCCCAGCTTCCCTACATGCTGCTATGAACTTGAACCATAGGGTTTGGTTCATACTGACTTCAGCCTAGGAGGCTCAGAGTGAAAACGGCATCCAGTTCTGTCTTTACCCACCCTCTTGGCTTTGCCCCCCCCCCCGCCCCAGATTCCCTTTATGTTTAAAGATTCAGGCACCACTTTGGACTGAGACAAAGATGAGGGAGGAGTATGAAGTGATCAACCTAGCAGGGTGCTTCCAAAAGGGCTGTGGTACCCCCTAGGTACTAGGTACTGGAGACAAAAGCAAAAAATCGTGAGATTCAATGAGGAAAGTCTTCATGCTGAGTGCAAGGCACAGCCCAGCCAGCAGAGCCTGAGGGTGGTGAGTTGGGGATCAAGGAGGGCGCCCAGCAGGGCTGCACTACCCAGCTAGGGAAGGAATTTGACTTGTGGGGCCCTTCCTGATCCTCCCTGGCCTCCAAGTGGGACTCTGAGAAAGAGGAAAGAAGGAGGGCGCTGCGTTCCTCTCGGCGGGGGTCGGAGGGGGGGGTATGGGGAACCACCCTTGCTAACTGGGTTTCCCGTTCCTTTCTGACCTTCACAGAGTGGTGACAGGGCTTCTTTGTGTTCTTTTTGGCCCAGTGTTAGTCATATCACTTGTTTTTTCCTTCTGAGGGAAGATCATGTATAGTTTTGTTTAAAAACCGTTCCCTCTTTTTTTAAATTCACAAGTCTTTTGAAATATTTCAGAGGAAAAAATAAGATTGTTTCCTTTAAGCTTAGACTGAAGAGTTTGTAAAATACAAGGAATATGAAAAATCTTTTAAGTGAGTGGTTTGGGGAGTTGGCCCAGGTTAATTCTCCAATTAGAAGGAAATCTTAGAGTTGCCTAAACCTATAGAAATTTGGAGAAAGACCACACGTAACCTTCTCCCCATTTTTCCCCCAATTTCTGATCTGCAAGAAGTGAATCATGTTCTGGCGCCTTCTTCAAAAGAGTTATGTGAACCTCTTCGTGGAGGAGGAAGCGCTAATCTGCGGATGTCGACTAGAATTACTCAGGGAGCTTTTAAAGTGTAGCTGTGGAGCCTATGCCCAGAGACCCTGATGTGATTGGTCTGGGTTGGGGGGGCTTGGCGTCAGTATTTTTTAAAGCTCTCCAGGTGATTCCAACGTGCAGTCAGGGTTGTGGGTCATTTTCATGACTCCTGCCAGTGTTGCTGGACCTACCAATGGGCTAGAAGATGATGAAAACACACTTCTAGAAGTAGCACAACTTTGAGCGGGTCTAATGAAAGGTACTTGGCTTACCGATACCCAGCCACAATCTGCAAGGCCCTGTGGGCACCTGCAGGCCTGTGTTGGAATCCTGATGGCTGTACCTAGCTGTGTGACCTTGGGTGAGCCGGAAGGAACACCAGCTAGTGGCCACGGGTTTGGGAGTGAAGAAGTGCACTCCTTCCAGCAGAAACTTGTAGTGCCTCATAGCAGAGTTTATGTCCAACATCCCAGCCCGAGAAATATCTCCAAACTCACATCTGATCTCATCACTGTCCTGTTTAAAACTCCCAGTGGCTCTCCAAACTACTCTCAGGATAAAAACCTGTCCTTCAAGGCCTGGCAGGGTCTGGCTCTGACTTGCCTCTCCAGCCTCACACCATCCCCATAACCCCAAATCTGTGCTCCACACACACCAGAGGTGTCACATTCTCCTTAAGCCTGGCCTGGGTAGCTCCGGGAAAGCCTGCTCATCATTTCCTTAGACTCAGTCAGACTCTGTCTTCTATGCTGTCACTCTCAGGGCATTGCTTACACATTTAAGTGTGTGTGCACTAGTCATTTCCCTGTTTGCTCTGGATTGATCTATTCCCCTGCAGGTTCCCCCACCAGCAGGTTCCAGCGAGGTCTAACCCAGTGGAAGCATGCTCAGGTGGGTGGCTGCTTTGGGCAGGGGTTCCAGAGGGGCTGCACTTCCCATGGGTTCAGCTCCTGCCAAGCAGCCTTCCCTGTGGACCCAGCTTTGCTAACGCCACTCCTGCTTTGTCCCTCTAGCCTAGGGTTGTAGTGGCTCCTGTTGTGAGTAATCTCTGCATTGTGTCCCCATCTCTGTTTTCCAGCTCATCCAACACACTTGTAATGAGTTTGCTGTGCTAAATTCCTTCTCTGGGACCTCCTCTGTTTTCCTGACCGGACTCTGACTGAGACAGTGACATTATCTGACAGTCTGTCTCCCCCTGGCTTGTGAATAACTAACCGGTTGCTTTTTAAAGAAGCATGCACCATGGCTGCTGACTTCTTATCCCCTGCAGGCTGTGGCTCCCTACAGTTGGGGTTCTTTGCCCTCTCACTTCAAGTGTAGTCCCACCAGCCCCCAAGCCCAAGTCTGCCCCAACAAAGGAAGGGAATGATTAGCCCCAGTTCCAGGAATCACCCAGCCTCAAGCCTTCCTGGCCGCTAGTCTGGCCCTCAGCTCGCACTCCTTTGCTGACTGACCCTGTGCCTCAGATTCCATTCTGGTAACTGACCCAGAACTGCTCTCCTTTCCCAGGAGTGGGTGCTCTCCAGGCTCTGGCTAGCCCTCCCTGGGATGGTGACTGAGGCCCTCCTCCCTACTGACATCCCTGATACCCGCACTGTCTGGATTCCAGAGTACTGTTTCCTCTCAGGGACCTGATTCCTATGTCCTCTCCACATGTTGGGACATGCCATCCCTGCTGCCTGCCTGCCCTGCCTACTCTCGTCTGAATCTATTATATTTGGACCCACTACTGAGCAGCTCCTCAGCATGTGTCTGTGGCTGGATCTATAGTAGGTGCTGCCCCCAGCCAAGCCGGCTGGGTCCATGCATCAGCAATCACACAGTCCCTGACCTGGGATGTCTATGTGTGTAAAATGAAAAAGTAACCAGCTCCTAAGGGGAAGGGTCAACCAGGTGGGACACTTACGTACATGGTGATCTTAGATGAAGAGGTGACGTTACTGCTAAGGAAAGTAACCTCGATGTTGGTGTCCTTGTTTCTCAGTTCCTTCAAGTGAAACTCCACGAGGCTGTGATGCACTAGGAAACCAAAGCACAACAGAGACTGGCCAGAGGGCAGAAGGTACAATGGGCAAAAATCCCAGAGAGCAGCAGTGTAGTTGGGAATCTTGGCTCTATCTCTTAGTAGCTGTGTGCCCAGGAGCAGACTACCTATAATCTCAGATCCTCAGTTTCCTCAAGTGTAAACTGAGGATAATAAAAATAGACACTTGGCCAGGGGCAGTGGTTCACTCCTGTAATCCCAGCACTTTGGGAGGCCTAGGCGGGTGGATCACCTGAGGTCAGGAGTTTGAGACCAGCCTGACCAACATGGTGAAACCCCATCTCTACTAAAAATATAAAAATTAGCTAGGTGTGGTGGCACACGCCTGTAATCCCAGCTACTCAGGAGGCTGAGACAGGAGAATCACTTGAACTCAGGAGGCGGAGGTTGCAGTGAGCAGAAATTGCACCACTGCACTCCAGCCTGGGTGGCAGAGCAAGACTCCGCTTCAAAAAAAAAAAAAAAGATACCCTAGGTATGAAATAAGTGGGTTAATATGTATGAAGTCCTCAGGACCGTGCCTGTGCCTAGGAAGCATTCAGTAATGTTAGTTTTTGTTATTTTGTAATACTAATGTTTTACTTCCCCTTGTTTGCTGACGTATTCATGGTGGGATGATCTTGAATGAGCCAAAATGCATCTATCATGTACGGCTATCCTTTGAATGTTTGTGTACCCTCCAAATTCATGTTTAAACTGAATGCTCTGTGCAACAGTATTGAGAGGTGGGGCCTTTGAGGGAAGGGATTAAGTCATGAAGGCTCTACTATCATGAATGAAATAGTGCCTTATAGAAGGGCTCAAGGGAATTGGCAAGGCCCTTTTTTGACCTCCTGCCTTCTGCTGTGTGTTAACGCGGTGTCTGTCCCCTCTGGAGAATGCAACAGCAAAGCACCTTCTTGGAAGCAGAGAGTGCAACCCTTATAGACATGGAATGCTGGCACCTTGATCTGGGACTTCCCAGCCTCCAGAGTTGCGGGAAAATAAATTTCTGAGTTTTGTAAGTTACCCAGTTTCAGGTACTGTGTCATAGTAGCACAAATAGACGAAGACATAAACTAAAGATTTAACTCATAAGGTCAGGCGCGGTGGCTCACTCCTCTAATCCCAGCACTTTGGGAGGCCAAGGCAGGCGGATCACCTGAGGTCAGGAGTTTGAGACCAGCCTAGCCAACATGGTGAAACCCTCTCTACTAAAAATATAAAAATTAGCCAGGCATAGTGGCAGGCACTCGTAACCCCAGCTACTAGGGAGGCTGAGGCAGGAGAAGCACTTGAACCCCAGAGGCAGAGGTTGCAGTGAGCTGAGATGGCGCCGTTGCACTCCAGCCTGGGTGACAAGAGTGAAACTCTGTCCCCCAAAAAAAAAAAAAAAAAAAAGACAGAGAGAATTAACTCATAAAATATAGCAACAGCCCTGCTCCCTCTCCATACACCCAGCGTCAGGGAAGCAGGCTGTGTGTGTAGGAGACTGCTCCTCTCCCTGCGGCCACTGGTTACCTGTGTGGCATCCAGACTCTCCCTTGAGCAGCATGGACGCTGGAGCTCTCAAAGTGAGTGTTGCCAACATAGACTGGGTGTACAGCCTGGGCCACGGTGATACCCCTGGGACCTGCTGTCCCTCTGGCAAGAGAAGGTAAGAAAGATTACAGGCCAGGCATGGTGGCTCATGCCTGAAATCCTAGTACTTTGAGAGGCCAAGGTGGGCAGACCACTTGAGCCTAGGAGTTCAAGACCAGCCTGGGCCACATGGCAAGACCCAGTCTCTACAAAGAAACAAAAACAAAAAATTAGCTGGGCATGTGGTGTGTACCTGTAGTCCCAGCTATTTGGGAGGCTGAGGTGGGAGGATCACCTGAGCCCAAGAGGTTGTAGCTGCAGTGAACCGTGACTGTGCCACCACACTCCAGCCTGGGTGACAGTGGGAGACTCCGTCTCAAAAAAAAATCAAAATTAACAATTTTAAGGAAAGCCAGGCGCAGTGGCTCACGCCTGTAATCCCAGCCCTTTGGGAAGCTAAGGCAGGCAGATCACCTGAGGTCAGGAGTTCGAGACCAGCCTGGCCAACATGGTGAAACCCCATCTCTACTAAAAATACAAAAAAATTAGCCGGGCATGGTCGCGGATGCCTGCAGTCCCAGCTACTCGGGAGGCTGAGGCAGAAGAATTGCTTGAACTCAAGAGGCGGAGGTTGCAGTGAGCCAAGATCGTGCCACTGCACTCCAGCCTAGGTGACAGAGCAAGACTCTGTCTCTAAATAAATAAATAAATAAGAAAAGAAATATTACAGTTTCCCTAACACACTGTCCTTTTCTTTTTATTAAGGGATAGGTGCACCTGGTGGCATTTTGCAATCACTTTAGTCTCAGGGAATTTTCCCAGGCTCCTTTGGTGATGCAAAGCTAGAGATGCAATCCTTCGCCTCTCCTCTACCTGTACTTTTTCATTTGCCATATTTTATGGGCTAACATTGGGTAGGGGAATATAAACTGGATGCAGGTGAACTCAGCACTAAGTTGAAGGAGTGCTATGGCACATCTGGGCTCCCTGGGGTTGGGAACAGGGCTCACAAAAAGGTGCCAAGATGCCAAGAACCCACAAGAAGAAAGGAGCCTTGAATGCTTCCCCTCCACAGAGGAGGACATCTGACACCACACCCCATCTGTCTCTCCTTCTCAGATGTTACTATGGGATATCAATTGTTATGGGGATGGGCAAGGGCTGAACTGGAAAGGATGATATTTGCAATGTGGAAAAAATAGCTAACTTACAGAAGCTTTAGGAATTTAATTGTCAGGGTTGAGTTTGCTATATTATATTATTAATACTTCTTCCTTTGCTAGCAAGTATCATTGATTAAGAAAGTTTTCTAAGATTCTGTCTTCTTCTTCTTCTTCTTCTTCTTCTTCTTCTTCTTCTTCTTCTTCTTCTTCTTCTTCTTCTTCTCCTTCTCCTGCTTCTTCTTCTTCTCTTTCTTCAGAAACAGGTTCTTACTCTCTTGCCCAGGCTGGAATGCACTGGCACAATCAGCTCACTGCAGCCTTGAACTCCTGGGCTCAAGCAATCCTCCCACCTCAGCCTCCCTAGTAGCAAGGACTACAGGTGAGCACCATCCTGCCTGGCTAATTGTAAACAATTTTTGTAGAGACTGGGTCTCACTATGTTACCCAGGCTGGTCTCGAACTCCTGTCCTCAAGCAACCCTCCCACCTCAGCCTCCCAAAGTGCTGGGATTACAGACGTGAGCCACTGCGCCTGGCCTGCTTCTTTCTTCACTTACCCTGGAGGCCCCAAGGGAGCCAGGCCTAATGTTGGGTGGGTGGGAATTAGTGGAATCAAATCTGCACAGGAACA
This sequence comes from Pongo pygmaeus, assembly GCF_028885625.2. Lineage (NCBI taxonomy): Eukaryota > Metazoa > Chordata > Mammalia > Primates > Hominidae > Pongo > Pongo pygmaeus. The sequence goes on along the minus strand of NC_085930.1, from coordinate 52,372,404 downwards.
TGTCTCATGTCATACAACACAGAGTCCTGAGTGGTTGGTCAGGAGCCTGGATCCAAGGCCCAACCCTGCTGCTTACAAGCCATGCTGCCTTGCCTAAGACACTGAGCCTCTCCATGCCTCAGTTCCCTCATCTACAAGCAATAGCCCCCAACTTATCACACAGGACATGGTAAGGATGGAGTGAAGTAATGGAGAGAAGGTACACTATGTGAAAAACTGTTCTATGAGGGACTATATTGTTTAAAAATTATTATTTGGTAGAAGGTCCTCTGCCCATGCTGGCGCATGCGTGGCACAGGTCAACATTGCTGAAGTCAAAGCAGGCCAAGGGTGCTAGGCGTGGGAGCCCAGTGCCATGATGGCCTGAGAGTGGCTGGAGAGCTGCTGATCCCTACCCTCTCCCTACCCATATCTGTCCAGGGAGAGCAGGGAGGACTCCGCTTCCATCCCTAGAAGTGACAGCTCAAGGCAGAGCATGCCTGTTTATGTGCCCCTCTGTGGTTTTGGAACCAACAGGGCTATGCTTCTGAAGGTGTGGGGAGGTGATCTCACAACAAATATGAAACAGTCAGAAAAAGTATGGCCCTGTGAACCCCCTCAGCAGGGAACTTAACATGCTGTTAGTCTCCAGGCATTCCCCACACTTTCCTGCCAGGTATATTCTTAGCTGCACAGACACAGAGGCACCAGCTCAGGTTCCTGTGAATCTGCCCAGCAGCTGGAATTAGAAGTCAGGACATCTGGTCCTGGCAGCACCACCTCCACCACCAGACAAAACATCCTCCCGCATGCCACCTCTGATGGGATGGCGCTGACAGAAGGGGAGCTGAGACATACAGCCTGCAGACAGCAGGTTCTCAGAAGATGGAAGCATGGTGGTGGTGAGGAAGGACTATAGAGTTTAGAGTCAGGAGACCTGGAGTTGAGTTCTGACCTTTTCACCCAGCCGTGGAGCCTTGGGCATGCCACTTAGTCTCTCAGAGCTTCCCTTTCCTTACGTCTCCCAGTTGGGTTGTTGAATGAGCTGATAAGGACGTGAAAAGCCCACAGTTGACTCTGTAGTCCACTTTGCTCCTAAGAGGTAGCCAAAAACTTTCTCTGGCATGAAGATAGAAACACCCTAACTATTCTCCCAAATTCTCTGATTGACTAAGGGATGGAAATTATTACTGATTGGGTTCCAGTCCCTGTGCTAGTGATCTCCTGTGCGCCATTTTATTTTATACTCACAACTGGTTCTTTAAAGTAGGTACTGTTATGGTTCCCATTTTCACATAAGGATATAGAGTTCAGAGAGTTTAAATAACTTGTTCCTGATCACACAGCTGGTAAGTGGAGAAGCTGAGATTTGAATCCAGGTCCAGGTGAGCACAGAGTCTGAGCTCTGGGCTCCATGTCATACGGCACCAGGCCTTCTAGTACCAGGAAGATATTTTCACAAAGATCCCTTCACTGACTCGACACAAGCTGATCAGAAAATCAGTTAAAATTGGGTGGCATATAGTTTATCATCCAAACCAGCATACTTTATCCTGTACACATGATAAAGCAGACAGGACCCCAGGATAACCAGCATAAACCAGGAAGTATAGTCACCCTAGTTAAGATGCACATAGCATAGGGAAGGATGATGGTTCAGCTTGTAATGTATTTCATGGATTCTGGACACATTTTTATTTCACATTTCACATCGTTACAATCACCAGCATCCTAGCTTCAAAGAAATGCCATGGTTAGGAGCAACAGTGAGAAGCTGGAATGCATCTGTGAAGGGGAAGGAGACCAGAGGGAAAGGTTCAGTATTCCCCAGGGACCCCGACCTTGGAGGCTGCCAGGGTGAGAACCACATAGGGTGGGCGCCAAGAAGTGGGAAATGAGAGTGCAGAAAGGAGGCGACCAGAGGACACTCCTAAACACCACTCGAGAGAGAAGACCCACTGGAGGGTAAATTTTGAGGGTAAGAGGAAATAGGGTCAGTAGATAGACGGTAAGAAGCCCCCAAGTCCTCGTCTGAAGAGCAATCGGTTGGACTCACTCTGAAAGTTTTGGTTCAGACCAAGGGCTGTTGCCACGCCTCCAGTGATACCTTTGCCCTTATCATTCATTCCCACCCAGGCTACCACACTAGGCTGGAATCCTCTGGTGGTGCCCTGGCAGAGCTGAGCTCATGCATTTCCCCCTACTCACTGCAGTACGGAGCACTGGAAGTAGTCAGGAGGTAGACTTTCACTTCCTTGGGGAGCGGCTCTATCTTGACACCACCTTGTTCCACAAGTCCTGGAAATAAAGAAACAAAGACAGCAGAGTCCTGAGAAGGCTATCTTAGGGTCCCAAAACACCCAGCCACGTGTTTATTAATTCATGCACCCATTTATTCCACAGACATCTACACTGTACACGCACTATGTGCTGTATTCTGAGGTGAGTCCTGGGATCCCAGCAACTCGGTCCAGTGGGCAGTAAACACGCACATAAATGGAAGTATGCTTTTCAGATCATCTGACTCATTCTTGGCAGGTAATTATAAGAAATCTGACACTAATCTGTCTCTAACTTGCAAAACCAATCTCCTATAGTAGTTGTTTTCATGACATTTATATCCCGTGCAGTGGGAGCACGGTGAAGCAGGAAGTGTTTGACCTGAAGACTAGTGGATGACAGGTGGGGAGAGGGCATCCTGGGAAGAGAGTATGGTTAGGACCAAGGCACACAGGTGAGGAAGCCCGATGTACACTTGGAAGCACAAGTAGGTAGCACCACCAGGTGTTCAGTGCAAGAGAAAGTGTAGTGAGAGATGAGGCTGGGCAGACAGTGTGAGGTGGCTGTTATGTCTGGGGTCCATGGCATCTAGGGGAAACTGACATATGCACAATGAGTAGGAAATAATGATGACTGGTTCTATCATTGGAAGCTACCCTACTTTACTATTTTGTCAAGCTGGTACCCATTTCACTCATATAAGCAGTGACAAGCTGCTGCAGTTGAGTGGCAGCCAGGGGTAGCGGGAAGTGAGAGAGTGCGGGAGGGAGAGAAACAATTTCCAGTGCCCAGGAGTTTTTCCTGGAGCTCTCCATCCTGGATAACCACAGGATATTCGTAGCAATGGTCTACACAAGTGAGTTAGAGGCCAGATCCTGCAGCCTTCCTGGCATCCTTTCCCCAGACTGGCCTGGATCATCCAGGAAGGTGCCCAAGTCCCCCAGCAACTAGGCATCCCCCCAGCTGCCATGAGGCCACCAGAATATCTGACCTCTAATGTGGGTCTTGTGTTCCACTCTTAGGGATTCCCCACCACACAGAGATTTAGGGTCTACGAAGAACTGGAGAATGGCCAGAAGTGAGAAAGACCTATAGGCAGCATCTGGTCTGAGAGTGGTGGAACCTGTATGTGGGAAGGGTGTGTGGGGGGCAAGGATGGCCATAGGGAACACTATAGAGAGTGAGGGGTGGGGCACGAGAACCAACCATCCACCTCCAAGTAAGAACAGGCTGAGCACCTCATCACTTAATTTTCTTTTCCCCAATTGGATAGAATTCTTGACCATAGGAGATCAGGACATTAAGAGGGGACAACTAGCAGGGCTTGAACTTCCCCACATTGTCAAAGGAAGTCAAAGGGGTAGCACTTTACCTATCCTTGGGCAGGAAAGCAGAAAAGGGTTAAAGCAATCCAGACAGCGTCCAGCAAGGAAGGCCTTGTAGCTGGCACAGGGAAAGGCCATCAGTGGACAGGAATTCTCCAGGGCGCTGATGTAGAGGTGCACAGCCCTCATGTGATCACAGATCAGATAACTATAACCTGAACAGAGAAAAAACACAACCAAGGTTTCAGTCAAGACAAATGGAAATCTATGCTGTTTACCGAAACTCTATTGAATTTTATATTCCAGCAAGCTGTAAATACATGCTTGGGAGTCCCCTCAAATCACTTTTTCAAAATATTAGTGTACATGGTTACTACATTCTACTTTTTTCATTTTACTTTTCCTGAGATACGTAAGCATAATCCATCAAGAAAATTGCTTGATTTGAGATGCATTCTTTTTTTTCTTTTTTTTGAGATGGAATCTCACTCCGTCACCCAGGCTGGAGTGTAATGGCATGATCTTGGGCCACTGCAACTCTGCCTCCTGGGTTTAAGCAATTTTCCTGCTTCAGTCTCCTGAGTAGCTGGGATTACAGATGAACACCATCACACCTCACAAATTTTTGTATTTTTCATAGAAACAGGGTTTTGCCATGTTGGCCAGGCTGGTCTCAAACTCCTGACCTCAGGTGATCCACCTGCCTCAACCTCCGAGAGTGCTGAGATTACAGGTGTGAGCCACCGTGCCTGGCCTTGAGATGGATTATATGATCATGCAAACTCTTCTTCATAAAATGGGAATATATAGAGAGTTGATGACGCTGCCCCACTTCTCAAAATGGGTATTTGTGCATATTTTTACCTCCATTATCATCAGCCATACAACCAATTTTTTACAACCTCATTATACCCTACCCAGCAGTGAGACTGCTGCATCAGCCATGGTTTGTGGTCACTCTCTACAGCCAATGTGCTGAGGCTCACTGGGCCAAATGACTGATATGCTGAATTTGTCAAATATCCCAGTTTACCAAAACTTAGTTCACTGTTATTTACTATTTAAGTTTGCAGCATTCAACATTGGATAAATTGGCTGGAACTAAGAAGTATGTGGTGAGCTACAACTCCAGGGTCCTGGGGTCTTCAAACTCTCCCTGCACCTTGAGACCTCGTTGCTGAGACCTGCAACCAAGGCCAAGCAATATTTTGACTTTCCTTTCCCCTGTGGTTGAGACACTCTGTATGGCCAAGCTCTTTCCAGTTGCAACAGGGAGCTGGGGCAGAGACAAACTAAACCCTTCTCAAATTGTGTTATGAAGAAAAAATGAAAAGTGGTCAATTGAAATGCCACCAAATCTTCAAAAGCCATTGAAACCAAACTATCCTATTTTATCAGAATTGCTGAGAAATTCACAAATTGCGAAAAGAAGCATGTTTTTGGAAAACTAGTAAATTTGGTAAAATAGATCAGTAGTTATTCAGTAAGATTGTCAAAGGAATCCTTAAAATGTTAGAAATTTGGTAAAGCAAGAAAAGACTAAAAACATAGTAAACAGAAATCAGCATTTTAAATTTTTATATGAAATGCTGATATATTGGCTATATTCATAAGATATAAGAAAACCAAATAATTATTGATCTTAGCTTTTGACAAATTTAGTCTGCTAAGAATATATCAATAACTATATTAAAAAGAACATTCCAGGAGGCCGTATTTAAAGAGAGGAAATGTACAGTCATTGAATGTGTTCAAAATGATCATCTTGAAAACAATTTTAGAGAACTGTTGGAGTTGGTAAATGTGGTGAAATGGCTGGGCAGTGAATTGATCCTTCTGCTCACCAGCTTTGGGCATGATGGCTTGCCTCTGCCACAGCAAGGCTCTGTAGAGGATGCAGTTGGTGTGGACTGTGCTACACCCTCCCCTCAAATGCCTGGGCTCTGAAGACATCCATCCTTGAATACATTCTGAGTAAAGCATTATGGGACACAGCAAAGGACACTGTCAAGCAGACCCTCTATGGCCCACTATGGCTGACTCAACACAAAAGCTGTTGGTGAATTCCAATCTCTGGGGTTGCCAAATACCAACTTTCACTGGCTTTCTGACCTGCGTAAAAGAAGGTGGGGCAGCCAGGTTGGTCTTGGCCTCCATTGACGAAGTAGTCCACATGTCCAACGGGAATCCGAATACCCAAATCTGAAAGGAGGCACAACTCCATTAACTTCCTTACTTCAGGGAGTCGGCTGGCAGCAGACCTCAAACTCTGACCTTGGGAGCCCACCCACTCTCTGCCACGTCACTTTTAAGTGCTGCAAGACTTCACAGGATGAGCCCTCAGACAGATTTCTTTTCTTTTCTTTTTCTTTTTTTTTTTTTGAGACTTTTTTTCTCTCTCTCTCTCTCGCTCTTGTCACCCAGGCTAGAGTGCAGTGGCGCGATCTTCTCTCACTGCAACCTCCGCCTCCCAGATTCAAGCGATTCTCCTGCTTCAGCAGGAGTAGCTGGGATTACAGGTGGATGCCCCCATGCCCGGCTAATTTTTGTATTTTTTTTAGTAGAGACAGGGTTTCACCATGTTAGCCAGGCTGGTCTTGAACTCTTGACCTCAGGTGATCCACCCGCCTCAGCCTCCCAGTTTTCTAAAGGGATTTTTCATGCTAAAAGGAACCAAAGAGATTCTGTTGGTAAGATGCTCATATTTGCCTAAGAAAATCAAGAAAAATATCCTGTAACACAAGTTTTTATAACTCAGTAAATGTTATAAACTTGGTAAATTTCCTCATTGAGTAGTTTTGGTTTTCCTTTGAATAATAGTTCAGATAAACGTGTATGGGGTCACATTTCCACAGTCTCCCCAAAAACATATCTTTGTGCTCTCCTGACTGAGTGGAAATAGGACGTGGCTCCAGAGCTGAGATAAGAGAGCATCCTCTGCCGTCTTTCTGTCCCTGTGTCCAACTCATGGACCCTCTGCTGTGGCAGAGTTGAGCCCTCAGACTGGCTCAGGCCCAGCTGCTGAAGACCCCGACTTTCTCCTTCTATCATCTGTCAGTATTGGAAGAAATTCATTGTGTATTATTTGGTTACTGCCATCGACCTGGAGGTTAAGCAATGACCTAGAAGCCATCCTTGAGTCTTGCCCTTCCCTCATACCCCACATGCAGCCCATCACGCGTCTAGTCAGCTCTACCTCCAAAACATATTTTGAATCTGTCTACTTCTCTCTGTCTTTCCTGCCACCACCTTTGCCCAAGCCACTATCATCTCTCACCCGGACCCCTACTACAGACACTCTCTAATGGGCATCCGGGCTTCCCTTCGTGACTCCTACGGTCCACGTAGCCTGTAAGCTCCATGTAGGCAGGGACCTCATTCAATGTGTTGATTGCTGCCGTATTCTCAGCACCTGCCACGTAGCTTAATAAATATTGATTGAATAAATAGAATGTTGTTTTTTTTTTAAGTCACATCAGGGAGAGGCTCCAACTTTGAAGGGGCCTGAGAGGCCTTGCTTAGGTAAATGGGTACCTAATAAGTCACATATTTAGCAAATTTAAGGACAGAAAGGATTCACTATTTTTTTTTTTTTTTTGAGACGGAGTCTTGCTCTGTCACCCAGGCTGGAGTGCAGTGGCGCGATCTCCGCTCACTGCAAGCTCCGCCTCCTGGGTTCACAGCATTCTCCTGCCTCAGCCTCCAGAGTAGCTGGGACTACAGGCACCCACCACCACGCCTCACTAAATTTTTGTATTTTTTTTTTAGTAGAGACGGGGTTTCACTGTGTTAGCCCAGATGATCTCGATCTCCTGAACTTGTGATCCGCCTGCCTTGGCCTCCCAAAGTTCTGGGATTACAGGTGTGAGCCACCACGCCCGACCAGGATTCACTTTTTAAATGAACAAACTTAACTCACCTAACATAGCTAGGAAGAGGCCTGTGGGCTTTGGTTTCCTATCTGTGAAATAAAGGTGGGAAGAAGGGTTGGACAATACAACTGCACGTGTTTCTTTCAGAATCATGAGTCTTAAATGCTAAAAAGAGGCTTCTGACCACAGGAAATGAGATGTGGACATCTCTTAACTTGAGCTGCAAGCTCGTCTGGTCAGGGACAGATGTTATTTCTCCCTGCACCCAACACACTAAGCATAGACCCCACGGGCATTTGCCGTGGAGCAGACATGAAGAGGAATGCCCCCGCCTTTCCCAACTGGTCAGAAGAACTTAATTTGGTCACAATGGGTTGAGAGTTGGGGAGTCTTTCCTGTGCCTGTCACTATTGGAAAAGGGATTCTTTTTTTTTTTTTTTTTGAGCCAGAGTCTCGCTCTGTCGCCCAGGCTGGAGTGCAGTAGTGCGATGTCGGCTTATTGCAAACTCTGCCTCCTGGGTTCAGGCCATTCTCCTGCCTCAGCCTCCCGAGTAGCTGGGACTACAGGCGCCCGCCACCACGCCCGGCTAATTTTTTGTATTTTTAGCAGAGACGGGGTTTCACTGTGTTAGCCAGGATGGTCTCTATCTCCTGACCTCCTGATCCACCCGCCTTGGCCTCCCAGAATGCTGGGATTACAGGCGTGAGCCACCGTGCCCGGCCCAGAAGAGAGATTCTTACTCTCCACTGGACTGAAGGCCCAAGCTTGTCATCTGGGGAGGAGGGAAGCTGTGACAGGCCTGCCTAGCTGGGGAGTGGAATGGCCCCATACCTTGGGACCAGGCACACCCATCCTAAAGAAGCTTCATGACTTTCCCGTAAGTCAGCCAGGCAGCAATGCCCTACCCAGTACTGCTCAGCGCACTGTTGTTACTGCATTCATTTCAATCAGAAAGTGAGACTCATAACCAAATACTTTTGGCCTATAAATGAGAATTCTCTTGCCTACAGTGGCCAAAAATACAACCATTCACCTCAGTGGTCACAGAGACAGAGCTGGAAGAGACTTTCAATAGCATTTTGGTAAACTCTTCACTGTGCAACAGAAGCTCAGAAAGGGGCAGGGCATCTCTGCCCAGAGCCACAGAGCTGGCTGCCAGCCTCCTAGGCACAGCCTTGAGCTCATTCCCTCACCCCAGGAAGGTCACCCCAGCTCACTGTCGGTGTCTGTGTGGATGGCTTCCACGAAGAGGGCATCTCCGGCATCCAAGCGCTCTTCCACACTAGCCCTGGTGTACTCAGGTCCAGCGGGGTCCAGGCCTGTGAGAAGAGACTGATATGAGGGACCTCTTTCCTCTCAGCTGCAGGAACATTCATGGACCCACCACACACCCCACCCACCCTTCCAGTGCAGATCATAGAGCCTCCCTGAAAAGACCCAAGGGTTGGGAGAATTAGCTGAGGACCATCTTCCTCAGGAAACCCCACTCTCTGTTGTCTCTCTAGAGGTAACCTCTCAATGACTCAGTTTCTCTGGCTCTAAGATGAGCTTGAGGCCGGGCGCGGTGACTCACGCCTGTAATCCCAGCACTTTGGGATGCCGAGGCAGGCGGATCACGAGGTCAGGAGATCGAGACCATCCTGGCTAACATGGTGAAACCCCGTCTCTACTAAAAGTACAAAAAAATTAGCTGGGCGTAGTGGCGGGCGCCTGTAGTTCCAGCTACTTGGGAGGCTGAGGCAGAAGAATGGCATGAACCCGGGAGACAGAGGTTGCAGTGAGCCAAGATCGCGCCACTGCACTCCAGCCTGGGCAACAGGGCGAAACTCCATCTCAAAAAAAAAAAAAGATGACCTTGATAACACCAATTATTTGATAGAAGTTAATGTAATGTAAAGCTTGTTACTACCTTCATGTAGTAATAACAATAGCTAAATTTCTTCGAGCAGTTACTATGTACCAGGCCTTATGCTGGGCAGTTTTACACACTCTAGTCCTCATCATAACACAGTGATTACTGTGAATACTACTATTCCCATCTCTCAGTTTGGATCCCTTCCCTTCCCCCTACAAAAAGCAGACCCTGCCACAAGAGTTCAAAGTAGATTTGGGAAAAAGTCTCAGAAAGCATGGGGAGGGAGTGGGAAAACAGGTCAGAGAATAAAGGAAAATAGTAGTGAGTAGGTTATCCCCATGGGCTCTCACCCCGCTGGGGCACCTCTGTGAGCTTCTGTAAAACAAGACCCAGAATTGTCCCACCAAAAGGCCAGGAAGCTGAGGGTTTTTGCCACACAACTCCAGTCCCTTATTAACTGAGAGTGGCTCTGGAAGCATAAAGTCCTCCACACTTTTACATGTATATAACAAAACTGTCTAAAGTTTATTTCCACAGTAGGCCAAGGAGATGTGGGCTGTTACAACCATTTTACAGATGTAGAAAGTGAGGCTGAGAAAGAAATAAAAGGGGAAGTGCTTGCCAGAGCAATCAGACAAGAGAAAGAAATAAAAGGCATCTAAATAGGAAAAGCAGAAGTCAAATTGTCTCTCTTCATCAATGATATGATTCTAGAGAACCCTAAAGGTTTGACCAAAGACTTCTAGACCTGATAAACAACTCCAGCAAAGTCTCAGGACACAAAATCAGTGTACAAAAGTCAGTTGCATTTCTATGTACCGATAACATTCAAGCTGAGAGCCAAATCAGGAATGCAATCTCATTTCTGATAGTCACACACAAAAATAAAGTACCTAGAACACACCTAACCAAAAGAGCAAAAGATCTGTACAATTATAACTCTAAAACCCTGCTAAAAAAAATCATAGGTGACACAAACAAATGGAAAAGTATTCTATGCTTTTTGCATAGTATTTGCCAAAGTATTCTGTATTCTGTGCAGGGTTAGAAGAATAAATATCATTAAAATATCCATTTTGCCCAAAGCAATCTGCAGATTCAATGCTATCCCTACCAAATTACCAATGTCATTTTTCACAGGATTATAAAAATCTATTCTAAAATTCATATGGCACAAAAAAAGAACCCAAATAGCCAAGGCAATCCTAAGCAAAAAGAATAAAGCTGGGCATATCACTCTACCCAATTTCAAACTATACTACAAGCCTACAGTAACCAAAACAGTATGGTACTGGTACAAAAATAGATACATAGGCCAATGGAACAGAATAGGGACCCCTGAAATAAAGAAGCACACCTACAGCCATCAGACCTTTGACAAAGTTGACAAAAATTAACACTTTTTTTAGAGGAAAAGATACCCTATTCGATAAATGGTGTGGGAAAACTGGCTGACCACATGCAGGAGAATGAAACTGGACCCCTACCTCTCACCATATACAAAAGTTACTCAAGAAGGATTAAAGACTTAAATGTAAGACCTCGAACTATAAAAATCCTAGAAGAAAATCCAGGAAATACTCTCCTGAATATTAGCCTAGGCAAAGCATTTATGACCAAGTCCTCAAAAGCAAATGAAAAAAAAACAAAAACAAAAATTGACAAGTGAGACATAATTAAACTAAAGACCTTCTGTACAGCAAAAGAAACAACCAATGGAGTAAACAGACAACCTACAGAATGGGGGAAAATATTCACAAACTATGCACCTGACAAAGGACTAATATCCAGAATCTATAAGGAACTTGAACAAATTAACAAGAAAAAAACAAATAACCCCATTAAAATGAGGGTGAAGGACATGAAAAGAGACTTCTTGAAAGAAGACATACAAGTGGCTAACAAACATATGAAAAAATGCTCAACATCACTAATCATCACACCATGATATACCATCTCACACCAGTCAGAATTGCTATTATAAAAATGTAAAAAATAAATAAATAGATGTTGGCAAGACTGCAGAGAAAAGGGAATACTTATACACTGTTGGTGGGAATGTAAATAAGTTCAGTCACTATGGAAAGCAATCTGAAGATTCCTCAAAGAACTAAAAATAAAATCACCATTTGACTCAGCAATCCCATTACTAGATATATACCCAAAGGAAAAGAAATTCTTCTACCAAAAGGATACCTGCACTAGTATATTCATTGCAACACTATTCACAATAGCAAAGACTTGGAATCAACCCAGGTGCCCACCAATGGTAGAAACTGTGGTACATATACCCTATGGAATTCTACACAGCTATAAAAAAGAATGAAATTATGTTCTCTGCAGCAACATGAATGTAGCTGGAGGTCATTTTCCTAAGCCAATTAATGCAGAAACAGAAAACCAAATACCGCATGTTTTCACTTGTAAGTGGGAACTAAACATTGGGTGCACATGGACACAAAGATGGGAACAATTGACACTGGGGATTTCAAACGGGGGAGGAAAAGCAAGGGGCAAGGGTTGCAAAACTACCTATCAAGTACTGATTGCTACTTGGGCAATGAGATCATTAGAAGCCTCAACCTCAGCATCACATGCTACACCCATGTAATAAACCTGCACACGTAAACCCTGAATCTAAAAGTTTTTTTAAATAAGAAATTTACAAATAAAAAGTAAAAGAAGAAATACATGGCCTCTCACATTGATATTAGAAATCATGCAATAATAACACAATACCATTTTATGCAAAAGAACCACAATAAATAAATTTTAGTGGTAATAGGTGATTTGATCATAAGAACAAAGGCTCTGTCCTCCCCTCTGCTTGCTTTAGAAGAGACATTTTCAGGGCAAGCTTTCTCTATCTCTAAAGCCTGGAGGATGGGTAGGGGGAATGTTACCTGTGATCTGTCCCAGCTGGCCTCCGAAGAGCTGTCCCACCATGCCCCCAACGTGGGCCCCCAGGCTAACACCAATGATGTGGATTGAGGATTCCGACACACCCAGCACCTAGAAGAGCAGGGACAGTGAGTTCCCCGTGGGCCACAGAGTCTGCTGGCTTCACAGCGGCAGGCTTTCCCCCAAAGCTTCAGAAGCCGAGGCCCTGGGCATGACACACTCACCACACTTACTTTGGAGGGAAAAAGGACAGCACTCTCATTGTTAATCACTTTTTCTCTTCCTGGGCTCCCCACCCTGACAACCCCCTTACTCTCCTTTTGGTGCCCAAAGTATGTGAGTAACGACCACGGCCATTCTCTCTTGAGGGACAACTAAGTGCCAGGCCATCTGCATTCGCTGTCTAAAGTGCCATGACACATTTTACAGAGGAGCAGTGGGAAGCTCAGAATATTCAATAACCTGCCCGAGGTCAGTGCTGTGAGTGGCAAAGTCAAGATTTGAACCCAAGACCACTGAGCTACCTGGTTTCTCTGCTTCCATCCTAAGCCTCCTCAGGCAGTGCTTTTGTCTTTCTGACCCTCTCTCCTCATACACAGCCCAAACTCACCGTAAGCTCTTCTGCACCTACCAGGAGTTTATTGAGGAAAAGGGAGATCTCAAGGCTCAACTTAATCACATTTTTCACAGCTGAGAAGTAGACTCCTGTAGACCCATAAATCCAGTCCACGGCAATCACATTAGCATTCGTTGCAAGCAGAAGGGTTCTAATGAATTTATCAATCCAGGAAGGCTTTGTTCCTAAAACCCTAGACAGGGGGCCAAAAAAGGATGGAAAAATTACCTGCCAAGTGGATATTCATTGTCATGGAAACCTCTATTAATCTCAAACCCAGAAAAGAAGTCAAAACTAGAGAAGGGCGCATATGAGTTTATTACACAGCACTTGGAGCATAGGGAGGACACAATTCCAAAGTTGCCAGCCCTTCCGCCAGCACATATGCAGTCTTTGTGTAAATTATAAAACTTTGCCTTTTGTTCCAGGTAGATGCAGCCTCATGCCAGGGTTCAGAACTCAGGTTGGATTTCAGCCTCATAAGCCTTTTGTCAGGCACCTTTGCACAATGCATAAACCACATAAACTGTATACATTGCATCGCTCCATTTGTATTATTTGTGGAAAAGAAATATGCCCTAGAGTTATGCCCTAGAGTTAAGATTTGCAATCTTAATTCTCATTCTAAAATATAGGCTCTTTCTTTGTGGACATTTTTCTTTTTCTTTCTTTCTTTCTTTCTTTTCTTTCTTTCTTTCTCTCTCTTTCTTTCTCTCTCTCTCTTTCTTTCTTTCTTCCTTTCTTTCCTTTCTTCCTTTCTCTTTCTTTTTCCTTCCTTCTCCCTTTCTTTCTCTCATTCACCCATTGATTTATTCAGCAAGCATTTATTGAGTACCTATGGGCCAAGCAGTATGCTAGGTGCTTTCCAAAAAATAAAGACAAATAAGATATAGTCCTTAACCTTCTGGAACTTACAGTATAATGGGACTTTTCCAGGAAAAGGAAAATGATAGAAAAATGTTTGGAAATCTTTCCCAACAGATTGGGATCAGGAAATAAGTTTTTTGATGGCTCCCAGTATAGAAGCAAAGAGAGCACGCTCGTGTGGACAGAGGAGCGTGGACTGGGTGTGTGCCAGGGAATGGGGTTGCGGGATTTAAGAGCAGACAGAGTGCCTTGCCTGACGAGCTCTCCACCTCTATTAGCTACCCCTGGGTTGGAGGTACATACACAGCCTTGGAAAGTGGTGGAATATGAGATGTGCTAGAGGAGAGGCTTTGGCACAAGAGCAGGGAGAGATGCCTAAGGAAACATGTCGCTGAGTCCCTGGAGTCCAGGGACCTGAGAGGCCGAGACAGGCCAGAGATCAGGAAATGGTGGTCCTTTGTGCACAGGCTTTGTGTCTACCTTTTCATTGGGTGCCCCAATTCTACTTGCTCCATAGTGCTGTTACTTTACCATATTCTCTCCCTCTTTCCTCCCAGAAACCTTTCTCTGTTTCTAGCCCTATAGATGGGCTTTGGAGAAAAGCTGTTCAAAGAAAGGATGGTGATTGGAATTGAGACTCAGTGACTATATATTACAACAAAATGTGGACTGGAGAGTATCAGAGAAATTGAAGAAGAGAAGTGCATAGCTCCACCACACCCATAACCTCTGGGTACGACGGAAGTAGCACCCATAAATGGAAGTTTCTTAGGTCATAAAACCAAGGAAGAAGTGAAGAAGGGAAATACAACCCTGGGTAATAAAGGCTCTGTGTATGGAGATTTGTCCAGTCACAGACATGTACTGTTCGTGAGTGTGTAGACAAGACTGGGTGGAGAAGTAACGTATATGACCAATAAGAATGAACACCATGTGTGCATGTTGACATGAGACCCTATTAAAGACAGCAGGATATGAGGGATGGAACATGTGACCATTGGTAAATTCATTCCTCCTCTTGTTGCCCACTAACTTCTTATGGTATTATGGCTACTTGATCATTCTTAGCTGAGAGGTCCTGTTGGTTATTTAACTCCCACCTGAATCCATGGATAATTAGTTTGGTTCCCAGAGTGGCATTGAACCCAGAGTTTTGGAGGTCACTGCTTCCTTCTACTAGCTGCCCACAGCTAGGATTCGAAGGGACAAAGAGGAGAAACTGGACTTTGAGATCGGTGCCTTCAAAAAGGTTGGCGCTCTGGAAGTCAGCGCAATTTGGCTGTGGGGTAGGAGGTGCATCCCCTAGAGGAAAACAAAACAAAACAAGAAACATCCAAGGTGAGGTCATCTGTTCTTAGAAGGAAGAAAGATGACCTTGGAAGGAAGCAAGAAACAGGGGCCTGCAGGCATGGGGTTTATTATACATCAGCTAGTGCAATAATCACTCATTCATTACAGCCTACATCACTTCTGTAATGAAGCTGTGTGGATATTTTTCATGCCTAAGGACAAAATAGCAGAGAAGGAATATTGCTCAACTAGATGAGATTAAAGGCCATGGTGAAACGGCTGTTGTTCTGGGCTGAACTGAGTCTCATCCCCCAAAATTCATATGTTGAAATCTTAAACCCCAATACTTCAAAATGTGACTGTATTTGGAGATGGGATCTTCACAAAGGTTAAAAAGAGGCCAACAGAGTGGGTCTAAATCAATATGATTATTGTCTTTATATAAAGAGGAAATTTGGACACAGACAGAGGGAGGATGTTGTAAAGACATAGGGAGACAGTGGCCATCCACAGGCCAAGGACAGGGTCCTGGAACAGATCCTTTGCTCATTGCCCTGAAGGAACTAACACTGCCAACATCTTGATCTCAGACTTCCAGCCTCCAGAATTGTGAGGCAATACATTTCCATTGTTCAAGCCACCCAGTCCGTGGCACTTCGTTATGGTATCCCTAGCAAACTAGTAGAGAATTCTACATAGAACCCTGGGCAGCCAAATGAACAGTTGCCCTGGGGACTAGCCTCACTCTAGTCTGAACACTCCCTCCCAGAAGGATTTCCAACCCTTTAGCCCCACCTAATCACTTCTTGTCCTTATGAGCAGTCAAGAGCCCTGCCATAGCCTTCCAGTGCCCAGCCCATGGCCTAGACAGATGGCAGAGAAGAGCCTTAACAAGCCTCACCTACTTCACAGCACCTTACAATAGATACCTTTACAATGGAAATTCTCTGGCCAAGGTAACTGCAGGCCTTTAAAAAACACTGAACAGAAAAGGCAACATGAAACTCCTGCTTCCCAGGGAGCTGAAAATCTGGCCCATTTTCAGCACCCAGCATCACACCCCGATCCCCACTTCTGTGGTGCAGAGGTGTGGTCCCTGACTTCCATGCATCCCATAGGGAGACTGGCAGGAGCAGCAGGGTACACGCTGACCCGCAGAACACAGTCCCACACGGCATCGCTGCCACCAGACAAAGTGATTCACAGAATCAGAGGTTCAGAGGTTCAGAGGAGACGTCCAGATTGCAGACTTTGATTTGTGTGGGCCCCTTTGTCGAGGAAGATAGTAACTTTAGATTTCTGGTGTGATTATCTGCTATCAGAGGTAACTGGGAGCCCACATACAACAGGAGTGTGGATCTGGGATGCTCTGGGATATGGTGCTACGAGTGAATTGTGGGAACCCCACCTGTGGAGAATACCTCAAGCCATGAGGCCTTTTGGAGCATCGCTGTGGTAGACTAGAGGTTTCCCCATCACTGCTTCTGAGCCCCAGACTTTGTCCCCAATCCCCTTGCAGAGGCAGACCAAGCAGGCAGGTTTGGAGGCTCCTGGGATGAAGCCCACTCTGAGAGTGCGGGCCCTAAGCTCTTCAGCCTGCGGCTTGAACTCCCACAGCACATGAGAGAGCTAATGCCTGACTCCATCATTTTATCAGCCTCCCCCAGCATTTGGCTCTTTAAAGAAAAGATGCAAAGACTGTGTTTCAGCATGAGATGCAAACCACATTAATGAGTCAATCTGCTCTATTGTTCATATAAGGCAGCCTGCATCCGTCAGAGAGTTTGAGTCCTTTTAAATGAGCATAATATGTCACAAAGCAGGCCCAAATAATCACCAAAGAATCAATATCATCGAAATAAAATGTAATAAAACTAGAAATCAATAACAAAAATTATTTTAATATACATTTGGACGTGTAAAAACACCCCCTCCCTTTTTTTTCAATAGGACAAGACCATCCCATGTGCCTGTGGTATTTTTACCAGCCCATACAAAGAGAAACTCCTGGGCACAATTCCTCATGGACATATATTGCTGAAGCTTGCTCAAGATTTTTTAAAATTTTTTATATTCAGGTAAAACAAATATAAATTATCATCTTTACCTTTTTTAAGTGTACAGTTAAGTGGTAATAAATACATGTATATTCTTTTCTCCCCTTCATTCCCAACTCCTCTCCCCTTCTCAGCCTCTGGGAGCCACAATCTACTACTCTCTATCATCAGGAATCCACTTTTTTAGCTCCTGCATATGTGATATTTGAAAATGTGATATTTGTCTTTCTGTGCTTGGCTTATTTCACTTAACATAATGGCCTCCAGTTCCACCCATGTTGCTGCAAATGACAGGATTTCCTTCTTTTTAAAGGCTGAATAGTATTCCTTTGTGTATATATACCACATCTTCTTTTTTTATTCATTCATTAGTTGATGGGCTCTTAGGTTGGTTCTATATCTTGGCTATTGTGAACAGTGCTGAAATAAACATGAGAGTGCAGATGTCTCTTTGATATACTGATTTCCTTTCCTTTCTTTTGGATATATACCCAGTAGTGGAATTGCTGGATCATATGGAAGTTCTATTTTTAGTTTTCCGAGGAGCCTCCATCCTATTCTCCATAGTGGCTATACCTAATTTACACTCCTACCAACAGAAAAACACCCTTTTAACCTTCTAAGGAATATATGGGTTAAAGAATAATCACAATAAAAAGTACAGAATATTAAAAACTAAATGACAATAAAACCAGCACATATCAAAACTTGCAAGGAGTGGCTAAAACAGCACTTGGGTTGTTAAAATAATTATTTGGGAAGCCATTAGACTGAGGAAGCTCTAGTGATTGAGTTCCCACAGAAGCTCACCACACCCCAACTCATAGTGAAGATCTGTGTCCTAGGAAACTGAGACTTAAGCTTTACCACTCAGAAGCTTCCAACTAACCTCTGACTAGGGACCTTAAGATACTGCTCTACTTTAATCAATCAAATATTTTCTTTGCCTTGCTTCATTCATAGGCACCTTATAAAATTTCTTCCTCACATCCCTTTGGTGGAGCCCTGAGCCACTTGCAGTGTGAAGCAGCCCAAACCATAAATCACTGTTTGTTCAAATAAACTCTTTAAAATTTTAATGTGCCTAAAATTTAAAATTTTAATAGGGAAAAATGTGTAACCTTACATGCAAATGTTGGTGGCAGGGCGGGGGAGGGAAAGACTTAGATTAGATAAGTTAATATTTTAACTCAGAAAAGAATACCACAGTAATTCCAAATAAAATGTAGGGAAAGAAATATAAAGGTAATAGTTGAAATTGAAGAAATAGAAAATAAGGAAATATGAGCAACATTGGTAGCAACTTAGTCATTACAATTTCTCAGGCTTTGCAAAGTTGCCTGGGATATCTTTGACTCTTCCCTATCTCTCACATCCCACATACAATTGGTAAGTTCTGTTGGCTTGACCATCAGAATGAAATATTCAGAATCTAACCCTTCTCACCACCTTGGTCCAAGCCACCATCATC
Organism: Pongo pygmaeus; assembly: GCF_028885625.2. Lineage (NCBI taxonomy): Eukaryota > Metazoa > Chordata > Mammalia > Primates > Hominidae > Pongo > Pongo pygmaeus. Next base: position 52,353,890 of record NC_085930.1, on the reverse strand, counting down.
TCTCACAGCTGCTGCCATAGCCTGCAACTGCATTTCTTGCCCTCTCTTTTGGCCACTTCAGTCTATTTGCAACACAGCAGTCACGATTTTTTTTTTAAGTCAGTCAAGTCATGTTACATCTCTGTGCAAAAGTCTCCAAGCCTTTTCACTCAGATTGAAAACTGAAGTCCTAACAATGGACTCTAAGGCCCTAACTGAACTAATCCACCCCACTCCAAGAGTCCTTTGCCTTATGCTGCAATCACTCACTATTGCAGCCAGTTGTTCTCCTTGCCCTTCCTCACTCTAAATGGCTTCCTGCCTGAGGGTCTTTGCCCAGCTCTTCCTTCTGCCTGGAATGCATTTCCCTTATGTATCTACATGGCAGTTCCTTCCCCTCTTTCAAGTCTTTGCTTGTCAAGTGCTCTCTTCTCTACTCTCACATCCTATTTCAGTTGTAACCTGCTTGTGTTCCTCACCTCATTTCTCTCAATCATCCTTACCCTGGTCTATTTATTTGTTAGCAATCATCACCTTCTAATCTACTATGGAATTTGCCAAGTTATTATACTTATTGTCTATTAGTGGTCCGTCCACATTAGAATGTAGTTTTGAACAAAGTAGGGATTTTTAAAATCCATTTTGTTCACTCTACTGCCTAAAATAGTACCTGTCACACAAAGAGCCAGTACCCAAAACTGGCTCTTTGAAAAGAATAATGAGCTAGATGTACTTTTGATAAGACAGAATAAGAGAACAAAAGGAAGTTAAAAGTAAACAATATCAGGAATAAAAAGGGGATATAAATACAGACAGTAGATTTCCTTACACCATAAAAAAGTTTATATCTACCCCAAACTGAAAATACTGATATTTTGCTAGAAAATGGATCATTTCCTAGAAAAATGTAACTTACCAAAACTTAGTCAAGAAGGAAAAACAGAAAATCAAATGTAAAACTATAGCATAAAGGAATTGAAACACTAGTTTCAAAACTATCCCTCAGAAAAGTCTAAGAGACCTGAGAGTTTCACAGAGGAATTCTATTGATCCCTAGCTTACACATGCTGTTCCAGGAATAGAAAATGGGAGACAGGATTCCAGTTCATTCTATGAGAATATCCAATGTACCAAAAGTGCAAAGGACAGGGGAGAAGGAAAAACTAAAGGCTACTTTCATTTATAAACATAAACAGAAATCTAAGATAAAATATCAGCAAATCTAAATCCATCCAGGATAACAAGACCACAAAGTACATCATGGCCCAGCAAGGTTTGCTAGGCCATGGGCCAATTCTTTGCAAAGAATTAAAGGCTGTTTTAACATTAGAAAAAGTATTAATATAATTCACGTATGAACAAACTAAAGAAGAAAAACCATATGCTCATCTCAATGGATGAGCAGAAAAAAAGAACACTTGACAAAATTCAACACTCTTTAACATAAGAAAGGATATCTACTAAAAGCCTATAGTAAGGGTTAGATTTACCGGGAAATACTAGAAGTATTCCATTTAGAACAGGGAACAGATAAGAAATGTCTGCTATCACTGCTTCTATTAAATATTGTGCTAGAGGTCCTAGTCCTAACCACTGAAACAAGACAATGCAATGGGATAAAATTTATAAAGTTTGAAAAGGGAGAGAAGAAAATTGCCAGTATTTGAAGCTGATAAATAGGGAAGCATATTCAGATAGTGCCTCTACCTAGCTACCACTCCAACCAAAGAACAGTGACAGATGAGTATCTGTGCAGGCTGACCAGAGGTTTATAAACAATAGAAATGAGGGGTGCAGAATGAAATACTGGCTTGTCTGAGTCTGAAAAGAGCCTATAGTTTTCTATTCTTGAGTCTTTGACACTGAAGAAGTGTTAGAGAAGGGTGAGTAAAGCCTGGTAACACCCATGTTTCCATAATGGAAAGTGACTCTCGGGCATATATGACAGAGCTCCCTTCACCCGCCCGGGCTGCTCATGGTTCCCATGGGTGGCCTCTGTGATCTGCAAATGCTGGAAATGTGCTCCTCTACACTCCCACCTGCACCTGTCTCAGGTGTGTTCTGTAGATCGGTATCCCCCATGGGCTTTTGTTTCGTGGAAGTGTTATTTTGCTAAAACAGTTTTGATTGTGTGGCCTGGACCAAGAAGGGATGGGTGCTCTGGCAGTGACAGAGTTGGCACAAAACCACATCAGACACTTTGTTATCAAATGTGGAGATGACAGAGGAGCCATCGGTGCATATGTCGGGAAGTGGGCGCCCTCCTCCAGGCTCCTCGGGAAGACACTGCAGGAGGGGAGGAGGGCGGAGACCCCCTCCCAATAGCTGACTTGAGGGTGGCTCTGCCACGCATGCAGGGTGCAGCACCACCTTCAGGCCCAGGCTGGCCTTACAGAGGGTGGTGTTACAGGCTGCTTCTGCCACCAGCTCAGCACTATGGGCCACTGAACTTCCTGCCACCCCCTTGAGCCCTGGGCTCCCCACAGACAGAGCTGTGCTATCAGATGACCTGTGGATTGAGGCATCAGCAGCCAGGAGTGTCTCTGAAATGAGCCACCCTCTGGAACCCTTCTTTGGCTGAATTGTTTCAGGACGAGTGTCATTTAATCAATCTGCCCCAATGTCAGGAAGTAGAGATGAGGACTGCAGCCTGCTCAATTTCTTTCTTCTCAGTTACCAAGGCTTTTGGCTTATTGAATGTGTCCTGTGTGCCTGGGCCTGGGTGAGGCTCTGGGGATTCAAGGATGAAGAAGACACCAGCCATAACTGCCCTTTGGGAGCTCAAAGTCTAGCGGAGAAAGGGAAAATAAGCAGGCCCCACAGCAAATAGGGATGTAAGATCTGTGACCAGGAAACATAGGTACTGAGAGAACACAAAGAAAGACCACCTACCCCAGATGGAGGAAGACTTGTGCACCCACTTGGAAGAGAGGATGCCTGAGCCGGCCTGGAAGCTCAAGGGCCAGGTTGATCAAGGAACTCAACAATCTAAAGCTCCACAGTCCAAGGAAAAGCTAGGTGTGACTGGGGTTGTCATGAAAGATTGTGTGGGCACACAGCCAGGAAAGTGAGTGGAGGCTGAACTTCCAAGAGGCCCATGTGGGTCAGCTACTGCCCTTGTGTGACAGCAGGCACCTAGATACCTCCTGAACCTCCTCCCTCCCGATCATTTGAGCTCTTCCTTTCCTTTACCTTGAGCTCTCTGCATCCGGCATCCTCTTTCTTTCCACCTACTTCATCTAGGCTGTCTGAAGACAATTACATCCTTTTTCCTTTTCCCTTTGGCATATTTCTATCCCTCCCAGCCACACACACACACACACACACACACGCACACACACACACACTTCTATCTCTGCCTATCCACCAACTCACTTAATTTCTGAGATAGCACTACTAAAAGTAAGAATAAAGAACATTAACTTAATAAATATTGTCGCTGTTCACAGTGAAACACTCAGTTAAGGTGGGAAAGGAAGAGAAGCAGATGGGAAATAGAGAATGCCTCACTGGGTAAGTGAGAAAAGAAAGATACCAGAGACAAACAAAGGCAAGAGGACCAGGCAAGGAAATACCCAGGCCCTGCTAACATGTTATTATAAGCCCACTTCCTGCCCAGAGCATCTAGAATGATTCCCACATATGTGGCTGGAACCTGATCAGCTTCTGCCCTGACCCTAACCCTGCTACCTGGTTCAGAATTTCTGAGCTTCTCTTATCTGTGTGACAGAGGCCCCAGGCTTACCGACAGATGAGCTTCCAAAAAGAGTTTGATGCCAATTTGCTATAGTCCTCCCACTCCTCAACCTTCAAATCAGGACAACTAGCAAATGCTTTCCAGCCCCTAAGGAGGCCTGGGGCTCCTGAGCAGGGACAAAGTAGGCCTGCCAAGCCCACTTCTCAGAACGGGACCCACAGCTCTCCTAGGTGATACCTCCCACCTTCTCTCCAAGGTGGCGCATGACAGCCCTGTTCCCTCCACTTCCATCAGCCTAGACAACAATTTGCTAATAATAAAATCACAAGGGAATAAGCAACTGCAAAAGTCAGACACTGTGCACAGATGATCTCATTCAGTCCTTACAGCATTCCTATCTGGTAAGGATCATCTCTAGCTACAGGTAAAGAAAGCCACTTCCTCAAGGTCACATAGCTACAAAGAAACAGAGCCAGGATTCCAGTCCAGGTTAGCCCGACCCAGACACAGCCTATTCCCCATCAGCTCAACCCATTGCCTCCTCTAAGCATCAATGCCAGCAATATTCACTGGACATCTGCTCTACACAGAGCACAGCACTAACTATGTTAAAAGAGACAGAAGCTTCAAATCCTCACCTTTTAGGAACAACTAATTGAGGTAGGAGAAAGCACATACAGAGCTCAACAGCACCTCTGAAAAACCACCCATGAGTGTAAGGAGAGCATGCAGTCACCCAGTGGAACTTTGTAGCAGGGAGGGGTGCTGAGCAGAAAAAGAATGAGTGCAAGGGAGATAGGAATACAGAAGCCCCCTTGGAAGATGCAAAGAACAGAAATCAATCCAAAGGTGATGTGAACAACTCCAGGCAGAAGCAATGACATATTCTAGAGCCAGGGAATGAGAATTAAATGTCCGGCGGAGAAGACAGAAAAGCAGCCTGCTATTGTGAGCAGAGGGAGGGGATTTTTCTAAGGGTGGCCTCACCAGAGTGAGAAGGAGTCTTCTGAGAACTTCTGAGAACCCAAAGTAGAGCAGGTTAATTTGCTGTTAGGCAAGAGGGATCAGTGCGTCATTTCTTTACCGGGGAAAGATAAATGCAAATTGGCATCTGAGGGAAGTTTTCCCAGGGGCATCTGAGGTTAGCAGGGACTAGTTCCCATCACCCAGCTGGGATGACGAACCACTTGAGTTAGGCTGCTGGATTAGAAAGGACATCTAACAATCTCAGTGACAAAATCGTATTAGTTTGGAAAACCTAAATTTTAAAATTAAATATATCTTGGAATGGTGGATATTTATGGGGTGAAAAATGAATATCTTAGAATTAACCAAATTTTATTTTCTTACAGTTGGTCCTGGCTTGTGCAAGGTGAAAGGGTTTTTTTATGTGGGCTTTAGAAAAATGAGTCGGATAACCAGGGAAAGTTCAGATTTTGTGACCTGTTTACCATCATTCCGATTATGATAAAAGAGGTTTTTTCCCTTACTCTTTTAAATTCACCTCAGAAGAGGCAAAAGGCTTTTAGGGGATCTTCCAAAAGTTAGTACTGCATAAGTAGTTGGAGAAATATGATCATTGACTGAAATAAGTCCCTCCCAAGGCCTGAGCCCTGGCTTACCTGAACTTCCAACGCTGAGCCACAAAAGGAGGCCCCCCACCCAGAAGCAGCTCTTCCAGGGACCTGGGGGCATTGCTGAGCTGGAAATCTCAGAGCTAGTATGGAGTAATTCCCTAAAGCCAAAGAGATCATATAACCCAGCCTCTCAGAAAACACCCACGTGGATTTCACTAATCATTAACTAGCCTCATGACCTGAAAAGGAAAAATAAATTCTTCCTTATTTATTTAAATGCCAGAGTTTTCGGTTTCTTCTTCTCAATGAAAATAAATACACTTTCTTTTTTGTTAACCAGAGTGCATTGAAACACACTGTCCCTCTTTGAGCCAAACATGATCAGGAAACTATTTCCTGCACCTCTCCCACTTCCCGTGATAGGATGTTAGTAATAACCAAGGCAGAAGTCCTGCATCTCTGGGTGGCCAGAAACTCCTCATTGTGTTGGAATTATCTGTGGACATGTGTGTCTCCCTAGAAGATTCTGAGTGACTTGAGAGCAAAAGCTTTCTCTTTTCATTTTTGAATCCCCAGTGCCTACCACAGGACTGAGATAATACTATATATTAAGTGTCCATTTAATGGGCAGAAGGGAAGAAAAAGTTTCCTCTGGAGAGTACTATCATTTTGTAGAATCTTGGGGCTAGGAGTCAAGTCCAACTTTGGAGATGTTCAACTTCCCAAATTCACAAAGAAACTGCATATTAGAAAAAGAAAATGACCTGTAGAGATTCCGTTGGTGGAAGTGGCAGAGCCGGGCCTGGAACCAAGATGGTTCCAGCACCATATGGCCTCTCCACCCAAAGGAGTGGCAGAAACCACACAGAGCTATTTCTAGGCACGTCAGTGGGGCAGAGGTAGAGGGCAGGGCACTTGCCCGCCACTCCCTAAATCATAACACATTGGTGTGAGGCAGACAGCCCACCGGCAGGGCCAGGATCATCTTTTCCGAACAATAACTCTCTGAGGTGAGTATTATCACAGAGAAGTTAAATAATTTGTACAACAAATTACTTATTTGTATTATTATTGTATACAAATTACTTAACTGTGATAATTACACAGTTAGTAAGCACAGATAAGTACAAATTACTTCTCTGTGATAGAAGTAATTTGTATTAAGTACAAACATTTGTGTTTTACACAGCTGGTAGGCCACAGAGAATTTAAGTCATTTGCCCGAGGTCATGCAGAGCTGGGATTTAAAGCGGGATGAGCCAGCCCCAGAATCCATGCTCTGAGCAATGATACTCTACAGCAACAACTCCTGAAGAGGCTCTGGGACCATGTCATCATGGCTGAACATAGGATACAATTATTTTGGAGGGGCTAGCCCTTACATCCCCTTGCGCACATGATCTCACTGCTCAAGTGCTGCTGCAACGAGGAGGGGGTGTGGCAATAAGTAGTGCACAGCAGAGGTCACTACTGAAAGCTGTCTTGATATTAGAGACCAAGCCAAGTGTATGAGTTCAGGTCCTCGGAGAAGAAGATGCCAAGGTAAGACAAGATATGCAAGAGATTTATCGGGCTAACACCTATAAAGAATAAGAGGTACTAGAGAAGGCAGGAAGAGCCTTTAGATGGTGGTGAACATCTGATAACTGTGAAAGAGAACAGGCAGGAAAGAGAGGATTACATAGGAAGAGTCTCGGCCTGCAGCACAGTTTCTAGAATATTCTGACCAGGCCAATGGGGACTCCTCAGGCCAAAGTCTTTTGTGACAGTAGATCTGTGTTTTGTAGAAATGAGCCTTCATTAGTAGCCACATCCTCCTTAGTCATTAGCTGAGGTCAGCCTCAGCACAAAGACAGAGGTAGATTCAGAAGGCAGCAGCTGGAGCCATCAGTCAATCATTTTCCCTACAGCAGGAGACCTGAGGGCTGTTTTCCTGACCACCCACACTGTGGCCAGAGATAGTTAATCCAGGGTGCCCTTGTGCATGGCATGAATACAGCTGACATTGAGAGAGCACTTTCACTTTCTTTCACATCCAACATCTAGCACAGAGCTCTCCAAGTGGGGTCAGAGTGGTCCCTTCTAGAACCACCTGCCTCACAACCATGCAATTGACTTGGGACAGATTGCTGGACCCACCCCAGACACACAGAATGAGAATCTTTGGAACTGGGCCCAGGACTCTGCAGTTCCAGCAGGCTCCTCAGGTGATCGTATGCATGCTAGAACCGCTAGTCTTCTGTTAATACTTACAATAGCCATGTCCATTTCACCAGTGGAGAAACTGAAGCTCAGATAGGCCAGGGACCTAGGGACACTGCTTGAGAGGGCCAAGGCGAAACAAGATACGCAAGAGTTTTATTGGACTAAACCTCGTCCTTCTGAAAAGTGAGATGACATATTTTAGAAGGTGAGGATGAGAATCTTTTACCTGGAGACACTGAGAGAGCCACAATTCATACTCAGTGTATGCTGTCCATCTCCCCCAAGGAGAATGTCAGCCTCAGAAGGGCAGAGTCCTGGCCTGTTTTGCTCACTGAGATATCCCAGTATGTAACACAGTACTTGCTACACAGCCAGTGGTCAATAAGTATTTGCCAGGGGAAGGCATTGTTCAACTGGTAGGGTGTGCTGGTTAGTTCCCACCCCTCTTTTAGAGAGGGGGGTCCTACTCACCCATTTTAAGGTGGAGACAGATGGTTTTATTTGCCTGGGATCTGGGTACACAAGGAGTAAGGGAACAGGGCATCAATGTTCAAAATTCTGAAATGCAGTGGTGTGATAATGGCTCACCACAGCCCCACCTCTTGAGCTCAAGCAATCCTCCTGCCTCAACCTCCTGAGTAGCTGAGACTATAGGTGCACACTACCACACCCAGCTAATTTTATTTATTTATTTATTTTTGAGACAGGGTCTTGCTCTATCACCCAGGCTGGAGTGTAGTGGTGTAATCTTGGCTCACTGCAGCCTCGACCTCCTGGCCTCAAGTGATCCTCTCACCTCAGACTCTCAAATAGCTTGGAGTACAGGCACCTGCCACCATGCCTGGCTAATTTTTTTTAAATTATTTTGTAGAGATGGAGGTCTCGCTGTATTGCCCACGCTGATCTCAAACTTCTGGTCTCAAGCAATCTTCCCATCGCAACCTCAAAGCATTGAGATTAGAGGTATGAGCCACCATATCTGGCCTAACATGTATTTTGTAATAGGTCTACACAGATATGCTTTTTTAAAATACAAAAACATGGTTAAAAATAAATCTCCATCCCCTTCACCCAAGTTTCCCAATCCTACAGAAATCAGGCATTGTCATGGTTTTGTTGCTTATCCTCCTAAAGATATTCTATCTCATGCTTTTTAGATTTTTACACGCTTCTTTTGACCTACTACTTTTTTTTTTTTTTTTTTTTTTTGACAGTGTCTTGCTCTGTCATCCAGGCTGAGGTGCAGCGGTGCAATCATGGCTCACTGCAGCCTTGGCCTCCTGGGCTCAAGTGATTCTCCCACCTTGGCCTCCCAAGTGGCTGGTACAGGCACACACCACCATGGCCATCTAATTTCTTTCTTTCTTTCTTTTCTTTTCTTTTTTTAAGAGACAGGGTTTCGCCATGTTGCCCAGGCTGGTCTTGAACTCCTGGGCTGAAGTCATCTTCCCACTTTTGCCTCCCAAAGTGCTCAGATTCTGCATGTGAGCCACCACACCCAGGCTTACGCAAACTCTTTGGAACCTTGAGTTTCACACTAAACAAAATACTTTGGAGCTGCCTCATTCTTCTTTTAAGGTTGCATAGAATTCCGTCAGATAGAATGTGTCATGAAATTTTAGTGCTCAACCCAAAATAGCTTGAAGCCCTTATCCTACCTGATTTTCAGAAAGTCCAATCTTGCCAGATTCCAATTTGAGGTGAAGAGCACAATTATGGAGTCTCTCCACTCCTGCTGTCCTATATGTCCTGCATGTGAACACGGGTACATGCACGCGTGTGCACGCACACACACATGCACCCTCTCAGAACAAGTCATAAAATATAAGTGTAGTGCAGAACAGTTTTCAAGGTCTTGGACTGGGCCCGGTTCTTTCAGCTTTCTGGCTTACAGTTCTCAAGAATAACTGTAGAATGTGCTGGGAATCCAGCATCCTGGGATCTGTTCTAGTCCCCCCACTACCCCACACCCCCCAAAACACTATATCCTTCAATGCTTTAGCTCAGTGATTCTTGTTTCCCTTGAATATAAAACCCAGGGTGGGCTGCCTTCCTGGGGGTCCTCAGCTGTGGTACAAGTGGGCATGTGCAGATGAGGCTCCCTGTGCCCCAGGCAGCTTTCCTAAGCCTTGGGGACTGGCTCACATGAATTTCAGGCTTCTGTTTTCTGCTGCCTAGCTGTAAGTAATAAGCCAGATTCCTGTAACTTATTGCATGCATAGGTGTTCTGTCTCCCAAGACTCAGACAAATCACAGTGAACCTGCTTTTCACACAGTACAATCTAAAACCTTATGGAGAAAGAGAACATTTCACGCCTCTAATATGCCAAACCACATTATTTTAACTTTCATTTAAAAACATCTATATTCTATCTCTGTTTTTCCAGAAAGAATAAGTAGAGACCAGCTTTATATTAGCCCAGACAAAAAGGTCACTTGTGGTTTTGCCAGAAGAGAGAAGCTGTGTACCCCGCAGGTGATACCAAGCCTACAAGTGTTGAGAAGGCTGAAAATTATTTGTAGTTTTAAAATGACAGTTTGATACTAAAATTCAATGGTTTAGTGTTTACTCCCTGAGATCACCTAACCTCAAAGTAAAATTGTGAACCTTAAGGGCTTATCTTTGGATGTGCATTATGGCAAGGGGGTATTGTGAGAAGGTTGAAGAGAAAGAAAACCCTGTGAGCACCCGGGGTTGTGTCAAAAGTTTCCCAAATGACAGAAGAAACTGGCTGGAGGTGGTTGTCTGGGAATTTCCCTGGGTCTCTCATTTCATGACAGCTTGGTAAGAAGAAGACACTAGATACACTTTTTAAAAGCTATCAGTAATATATAGATAGTATATGTTAATATATCTTTTTCCATTTTTTGTTTAACTGCTTATTATATGCTAGATACTATGCTGTGTAAAATGTACAACAATCCCACAAGGTAGATACTATTATTAACCCCATTTTCCACGTGTAAAAACAGGCAATGCAAGGTTTAATAACTTGCCCAAGGCTACACAAAGTGGCAGAGCATGGATTTGAATTTGAAAAACTACCACCAGCAATAGGTCCTTATCCATTCCACTGAATTTATGCTACCTACTCTCATTCTCACCATTCTCCTCAAGGTGGGCATTATTAGCCTCAACTTACATTAGTCCTGAGCAACCTGAGGCTTGGAGGCATCTGGTGGCAGAGCCGGGTTTCAATGGCAGCTCTCTGGAAAAGATCACAGAGCATGCCTTTTCTTAGTCTTAATTACATAGCAATTACCATGTTCCTGCAACAAGGAAAAAATTCACACCTTCAGAGCACCCTCCTCCTAGGTCTCCTGGATTCAGGGCTGGTGGAATAAGGGACAGTAGAGAGTCCACCTCACCCCAGAATGTCACCTCCACTAGAGCAGTCTCCAATAGAAAGTGTATTTTAGAAGGAAGATACAGTAAGAAGACACAGCCAGCCCCTGAAGTGGGCCGACAGATGGACTGTCACTTCCACCTCCTGGCATTGACAATGGGGAGGAGTGTTGTCCATATACCAGCCAAAATGATGAGAAACACTGCTTTGAAGCATGGCTCTCTATTAGTAAATACATGTTTCTATCCACAGCTCTGTAGATTGGGAGACCAAAGGATTCTTTCTTTGCTCTTATCTCCAAGTCAGACAACCCCATTTTAGACTCATGTTCTTTGGGCATTAGTATTGAAAATTCAGGGGCTCCAAGCTCAAATACCCTGAGAGGGGTCACTTGCCTGAGGCCACCAGCTGGTAGAGACAATGACTTCAAGGCCCACAAAGGTGAAGGATCTTGGCAAGTGGGGACAGATACAACCAAACGCAGTGCGAACAGATAAGTCTAGATCATGTCCGAAGCATTGGGTAGGGTCTCTACAGTGACCAACGGGCAAAATGAGTGCAGAGGTGGGGGAGCTGCCTGAGAAGGGGAAGGAGTCTGAAGGGGAGTGAATATTCTCTGCCCACTTTGCAATTTTTCCTGGGCTCACTCTGTCCCTTCCCTTCCCCTGCTGCTAAATGTGGATCTCAAACGCACACCTAGCCTTTCCTCTTGACATCACCACTTAGTTGTAGGAAGGTGAAGAGAGCACAGGCTTACACTGTCACCATATTACACCATTTTGACTCTAAGGAATGATTTTCTAATACTTAAACAGCTAACAATTAGAGTGTAGTAGAGTGCGTACAAAGAAAATGGGCTTTAAAGACTGTGGTATGATGATATAATAAGAAATATGTATTTGGTCTCTACCCCTGAGTTTCTGATGCAGAGCTCCTAAAACCCTTGTAGATAGGAGTGCTAATCTTTTATTCAAATATTTGGTCTTTGACCCTGGTTCCTGACACAGAACTCCTAAATCCCTTGATATTTCCCGGGTGAGAGGAGCATCTTTTGTTCTAGTGAGGTGGCTTTTTGGTGGGCTCCTGGATAGCCTCTGGATGGGGGCTTGTTGCCAGGGGGATCAATCATGTGATTAGAGGGTTGCAACTTTTGTCCCCACCCACCTCATGACCCGCAGGGAGGGGTGGGGGCCTAAAGACTGAGTTGATTCCAAATGGCCAATGATTTAGTCAATCATGCCAGCACAATAAGCCTCTATAAAAACCTAAAAGAACTGGATTTAGACAGCTGAACCCATGGAGCTTCCTAAAGGGTGGTGTACCTGGAGAGGTCACCGAAGCTCCACACCCCTTCCCACATGCTTTGCCCTATGCATTTCTTCCAACTGGCTAGACATTTGTAGCCTTTGTAATATCCTTTAACAAACCAGTAAACTAAGTGTTTTCCTGAGTTCTGTGAGCCACTCCATCAAATTAATCAAACCTGAGGGGGGTTTTGTGGGAACCTGACTTACAGCTAGTTGGTCAGAAGCACAGGCCACAACCTGGGACTTGTGGTCAGCATCTGAAGCAGTGGTGGGGGGGAGGAGGGGGCAGTCTTGTGCCTTAACTTGTGGAATCTGATGCTATCATCCAGAAGATAGCATCGGAATTGAATTAGAGGACACCCACTTGGTGTCTGTTAGAAACTTGCTTGGTGCATGGAGAAACAACTCTCACACCTTTGGGTGTCAGAAGTGTGAGTGCTGCATGAGACTGGGAAAAGCACCTTGGTTTGGTTCTTTTCCATCCTTTGTAGGACAAACAGACCTGGTTTTAAACCCCAGTTCCATCTCATCCTGTGTGACTTCAGACAGATGGCAACCTCTCTGAGCCCAATTTCTTCATCTATTAATGGGTTGTTGTGAATGATCTGACACACAGCAATATTCTCTTCCTCTGTTCTTTATCCTTCCCCAAATGGAAAGAGCCTCACCTACTCCCTAGGAGTTACTCTTCTCAACCCCCAAGCCCAAAGAGTAAAACAAATGATGGTAGGCTGCTCCCCAGTCCCTATCTAAATGACCTGTGGGTCCTCAGCCTGACCCCAGGCAGCCATTGTTGAGAAGCTGGCCCGGGAGGCTGGTTGGATTGTGAAGTTAGTCCCCATTCCTTGCCCTCAATGTCCTAGTAGCTCAGTGGCTGTTTTAAAAAGATGCAAGTTTACTTGCTCCAGAGAGGTACAGAAAGAAGAATAAATGGAGAATGTGGTGGTTCGAGAATCTTGAAGAAGGGTTAATGAGGTCAATGCTAATTTTGTAGATCTAAAACAAACAAACAAATAGACAAAAAACAACTATTGCCAAGACTTCTAGACAACATGTAGCAATCTTGGCTAACAAAGAAAGCAAATGAAGCAGCATCACACAGCAGGTCCAAAAAGTATCATTTGAAATGTCACATATGACCTCTTCTGTTGTTCAATATGCATAGATTAACTTGATAAGAATGGCAAATTCATACAATGTGTCAGACCATCTTTATTGATTTTCCCTAACGTTATGCATAAAGTTTATCTCTTCCCCCCATTCATTCTCATCCTCCCTTCTCTCTCTTTCTCTGACACACATACACACACATAAGGAAGCAAAGTCACCAGCTGAGAGCGAAGTTTGGGGTGGAAGTTTTGAGGTCTGAGAAAAAAGAAGTCTGAAAGTCTAACCTCTTTTTGAAATGTGCCTGTGACGAAGAGTGACAATTGGCAAAGCAAATCTAATAGGATCTCTAAAGAGCCTTTTCCTGTTGTTTACAATTGTGGCTAAAGCCCTGCACTAGAAAACAACAAATGCTAAGATCCTCCCTGCATCCCCTACCCTCCTCCACCACATTCTAAAAAGACTGGAAGGACTTGGAAAAACATTCCTATGGGATGAACTAGAAGGTGGCAGGACTGCTATCATCAAACCTCATTTCCCCACCGCTCCCAGCAGAAAACCACGGATTTCACAAAGGAAAAGTCATGAGAGTCATAGTTCTGTGGTTTTCTCAAAAGGAGAAGGAAGGGACGCTCTTCCTTCCCACCCCTGAGAACAGGCCAAATGAGAGCAAGCCCACTGGCTGGACTGACGGTGACCAAATGAATGTGATGATGGCATCTCATTTCCCAGGTGGACATGTGCTGGGCAGCATGCGTCTAGGATTGACTCAGAAGACACACAGCACCACACAACAGGATTGATGTGATGACAAAGCCAGGACAGAAGGCTGTGGGAGGAGTGAGGAGAAGGTGGCCAAGTGCCTGAACAATCAAAGCAGGTTTCACTCAGGAAGCTCCATCTATTTGAGTTGGGTCCTGAAGGACAAGTAAGAATTTATTATCAGGTAGACAAGGATTGGGAAGAGCATCAAGAAATGAAGAAAGGGTGATGTATTTATTGGAACATGATTAGACTATGATTAGTTTAGCATGGTCAATTTGTTATTTGTAAACATAACTCTGGAGGGTAATGAGGGAAGCACGAGCTAGGAGGCTAGTTCATAACACTCAATAGATACTGATTAATGCCGATTGGCTGCCCAAGCACTGTGCTAGGTTCTGTCTAGAAATAATGCAAACAAGCAAATAGACAATAACAAAATTGGTAATGTGTTAACTGCCATGATGAGGAGAGTACTGAGAGCAGCTCAGAGCAGCATCTCCCAGACTTGAGTAGCTTGGATTGCAGAAATCCAGCTGAAAAATCCTCAGTGCAAGAAGGTAATAGAGGTGATAAATTCAGAGTATATTTAGGAGGTAGACCAGCCTAGCAGATATTATTAGGACCCCACATATATCCCTCACTGTTCCCATGCCCTTTACAGCTTGCCCCTGCAAGTATCTCTGAGTCTTTACCTGAAGACACTCAGGTTTGGTTTGTACAAAGGGCAAGCCAAGAATTACCAGGGAGTCAGCATCCCTGGCAGTGGTCCTCAACCAGTGTCAGACGGAAGTCAGTGGATAAATACCCCAGGTTTGCTTGCCCTTCAAATGGGACAGTTCTGAAGAATGCTTTAGGCAGAGGACTCAGATGGCAGAGTGTCAACTGCCCACAGTGGAAACCTGCTCATTAGCATACCCCATACTAGCTCCCTTCCCTTCCTGGTTTCATTTCTCCATTTTCATATCGGTATTTCCTGGAATCATCTCCCATATAAACTGCTTGCATTCAGATCTTTGTCTCAAAGTCCACTTTGTGGGAACCCAACTTGAGACAAACAGAAAAAACTTTTAGAACAAGTAGATGATGAAAATGAAGACTCAAATATGAGGTCATGAGATTTTTTGCTTGAGAGACGCTGACCCTATCAATTGAGCTAAAAGACTCTTCAGTGTAAGAAAAGGGATAGATTCTGGAAGAACAGGATGAGCCTGAAAAAACTGAGCTTAAGGTGCCCAAGGGACTTGTTATCTCAAAATTTCCTGAGTACAAGGTTAAGACTCTTGACTTTGGAAAAACTGAAAAGAAATAGCCGAAAAGGAAATACACAAAAGAAGAATCCATCAGAAGTGAACATCACATCTCCCTAAAGGGAAATTACAGTGTCTTCTTTTGACCCGAGAGAATATAAAGCCCTAGCTGTCTCTTCCAGCCGGTTTCTGTATTCTAGTTTCTCATAGTTGGAGGGACTCACTCCTTTAAAACCGTACATAACTCCCCACCAGCAGCCAGCAATGGCAGCTGTAGAGTCACTGTCTCCACCATGGAAAAAGGCTCGGTGGGCAAGCTCCTTCCAGGAGTCTCCTGCAGCAAGAACGGCATCGTAGGCAATCATGGGGGCATCGTGCCCACTGCTGCCACCCCAGCCAGAGTAGCTCAGGGAGGTGTAGAACTGATCCCTCTCCTTCACACCAAAAGGCTCAGGGAAGGTAGGGGCTGATTCTCCATCCAAAATCCCTCTAAGTTTTAGGTAATTTTCCCATTTGGTTTGGAAGTAGGACCTGTAGAAAGGAAAAAATCTAGAGTCAACTGAAAAAAATAAAGTGAAAAGTCATAACAAAGAGCACCAGATGGATGTGTGAACAGAGAAAAATCCAACATAACTTCGGCTTCTTGCAGTAATATCATAAACTATTTAAACATCAAAATTATTTCTATATAAGTACCATTCATTCAATACATTTTTCATAAGGATCTACATAAATAAGGCATTGATCCTGTTGCTAAATAAAGAGATACATATCAAGTTAAAGGGTAAGCAATACAGGTTTGTTTTCCCTGGGAGGGTCGAGAGTAATGACCTTTTAAAGGGGAACTTCAAGACATCACAACTGTGGGTGACTTCATCAGAAAGCCTCTTTTTATTCTAAGAAAGACAATGTGAAGTGAACTCACAAGAAGGGGAAGATGTGGCCTTACCACTTATTAGTTAGCTAGTGGAAAAACCTATCTCTGGCATTTTAACCAAGGATTTCAAAATACTATTTGTGTACCAAGACAACACTGAAAAAGCAAATTCCAGGAAAGTAGGAAATAGGCATGAAAATTCATGGCAGAATAGGATAGCCACAAAAATGACAGGATCCCTGTGTAAGAGGGAAACACCACAGCTGCCCTATTCATTGAGGTATCCACTTGGCTACTTTGTAGGATCATTAATGGAAGGGAACTTGAAATCCTTAGCAGATGGGTAGAAAGGGGGCTGGGCGATGAAAACCATGAGGGTTGCTGTGATCTCTGAATACAAGACATATATGTGCAGGTGGATGTACACGCACAGATTCAACCATGTTTGAGCAGGGCGTGACTTACAGACTTACCAGTGTTGAAGATTTTCCTCTACAAAGTAGCCTGATTGGACAATGTACTTTTTAGCTTCTGGTAGCAGCTCCATCAGTCCTTTTCCCCACTGCAAGGGTGGTCTGGCATTCACAGCATAGGCTGTAAAAAGAGCAGATGCAAGGGCCCCCAGGTAGCCTGTTGGGTGGTGGTGGGTCATCCGACCACTCTCGATGCTCACTTGGATCAGTGTGTCCAGTTGGCTATGGTGTGGGAACCTGAGACCAATGCACATGGCCCGCATGGCAGCCCCACAGCCACCCTCATGGCTGTTGAAGGGAATCCTCCAGCCATTGGGCTTGCCAGGCTTCAGCTGCATGGTGTTGTGCACCGAGGCACTACCTGGGGAAGAGTCGGATAAGGGATGGGGGTTAGCATAACCAAAGCAAAGGCCCCAGCAGGAATAAATAACTAAACTCTGTCTCCAAGTATTTTTGATGGAAACGGAGAGCCAAAAAATATGATGATGCATGCCCCAAAACTCCAAACCCCACCCAACAATGTGCCTTTCTTTATGTATAACCCTTAGCAAGATAATGCTAATAAAGGCAGCAGACTCATATAGGGACCCTTGGACTCTTTACGAGTCATTACTGAGACATCACAACAAATTTAAGAAGTAAGTATATTTTTTTTTTTTTAAGTAAATAAGCCTTTTAAGCTCAGAGCTTAAGAAACTTCCTCAAAATCACATAATCAGCTAGTTAGTAGCTGGGTAAAATCCATCAGACTCCAAAGCCCAATCCCTTATGGAGTCCAATAAGAACCTTACAATTAGGCCAGGCGCAGTGGCTCATGCCTGTAATCCCAGCACTTTGGGAGGTGGAGGCAGGCAGATCACGAGGTCAGGAGATGGAGACCATCCTGGCTAACACGGTGAAACTCCGTCTCTACTAAAAATACAAAAAACTAGCCGGGCGTGATGACACGTGCCTGTAGTCCCAGCTATTTGGAAGGCTGAGGCAGGGGAATCGTTTGAACCCGGGAGGCAGAGGTTGCAGTGAGTTGAGATTGCGCCACTGCACCCCAGCCTGGGTGACAGAGCAAGACTCCGTCTCAAAACAAAAAACCAAAAAACAAAAAACAAAAACCACACAACTGGAGTTCCTGAACATCAAAAAGAGAGAAAGAGGCCAAAAATTCTAGAATGAAGCCCTGGGCTCAGATGAAGAGCAGTGGATTCAGGGAAACAATGTGTCTTTGGTGAGTCACTGAACCTCTGGGCCTCGGCTATCCCCTCGTGACAGTGATGTAAGCAGGCTTGTCCCCCGACCTGTCCTACTGGGGACCTGTGAATACGCATGCAAGCCAAGCGATGGCAGCAACGTACGATGGAGTGTGGCACTGCTGTTCCTTTACCAGTCAGTGTTTTCACAAAAATGTTCATGGATGGCACAGGTGGACAAAAAAAGTTTCCACTTGATAAACTGATGAGCTATCAGATGCTGAGAAAGAATGAACAGAGATTGGCATCTAAAGCCAATCCTTGGGGTGACAGGGGCCCCTTGGTATGGTGATGGGAAGCTTTCATCAGGAGGTGTTATGTGCTGAATTGAGTCCCCCCAAATCAAATGCTGTAGCTCTAAGTACCTCGATTTGGAGATAGGGCCTTTAAAGAGGTGGTTAAGCTAAAATGTGGCCTTTAGGGTAGGCCCTAATCTAATCTGCCTGGTGTCCTTACATGAAGAAGAATGTGAACACACAGAAACACCAGGGATGCATGCACACAGAGGAAAGACCATGTGAGGACACAGTGAGGAGGCGGCCGTCTGCAAGCCAAGGAGAGAGGCCTCAGAAGAAACCAAGCCTGTCAATACCTTGACTTGGATTTCCAGTTTCCAGAGCTGTGAGAGATAAATTTCCATTGTTTCAGCCACTCAGTCTATGACATTTTGTTATGGCAGCCCTAGCAGCCTCAAATAGGAGAGGTAGGTCAGATGGGCCAGAGAAAATCACCTGGTGGCCCAAGTGGCTCTAACAAGTTGCTGAAGTGGGCAAGAACCACTTGTGAGCAAACCCGTGGCCAGAAGTCTCTACAAAACCGTTTGCATTTTTTTTTTTTTCTTGAGACGGGGTCTCACTCTGTCACCCAGGCTGGAGTCCAATGGCGCGATCTTGGCTCACTACAACCTCTGCCTCCGGGGTTCAAGCGATTCTTGTGCCTCAGCCTCCTGGGTAGCTGGGATTACAGGCGTGCACCATCATGCCCAGCTAATTTTTAAATTTTTAGTAGAGACAGGATTTCACCATGTTGGTCAGGCTAGTCTCAAACTCCTGACCTCAGATGATCTGCCTGCCTTGGCCTCGCAAAGTGCTTGGATTACAGGCATGAGCCACTGTGCCCAGCTGCATTTTTCTTTAAAAATAAAAACTATACATTTTTCTTTTTACTTATTCATCATAGAAAACTTAGAAATACAAATAAGTAAAAATAAAAAATCATAAATACTCCCAACACCCAAATATGATTAGTAACATCTTTGTACATGTTCTTCAAGACCTTTCTCAACACAGAAATACATATCTATTTAAAAAAAAAAAATTTTTTTTTGGCCGGGCATGGTGGCTCATGCCTTTAATCCCAGCACTTTGGGAGGCTGAGGCAGGTGGATCAACTGAGGTCAGGAGTTCGAGACCAGCCTGGCCAACATGGTGAAACCCCATCTCTACTAAAAATACAAAAATTAGCCAGGCGTGGTGGTGCGTGCCTGTAATCCCAGCTACTCGGGAGGCTGGGGCAGGAGAATCACTTGAACCTGGGAGGCAGAAGTTGCAGTGAGCCGAGATCATGCCACTGCACTCCAGCTTGGGCAACAGAGTGAGACTCCATTTCAAAAAAAAAAAAAATTTTTTTTAACTGGCCACTCAAAAAAATTTTTTTAAAAGACAGGCTTTTGCTATGTTACCCAGGCTGGTCTCAAACTCCTGGACTCAAGCAATCCTCTCTCCTTGGCCTTTCACAGTGTTGGGATTACAGGTGTAAGCCACAGCACTTGGCCCCACAGATCTATTTTTTAAAGGACAGTAGGTTCATAACATACATATTATTTTATAACCTATTAGTGTATAATAATACCTTTCAATATTAGTAAATATTATTTGCAAATTTTAAATTTTTATTAATATTTTAATTGACAAATCATAATTATATACATTTATTTGGTATAATGTGATGATTTGATATATGTAAACAATGTGGGATGATCAAGCTAATTAGCATATCTATTGCCTCACTTTTTTTTGTGGTGAGACATTTGAAATTTACTCTCTTGGTTATTTTGAAATATACAATACATTGTTATTGAGTACAGTCACCCTGAATAATTTTAAATGGTTGCAAATGTGTCAGCTTAATTAATTATGAGAGATTTAGGTTCTTTCTATTTATTTCTTTATTTTTTAGAGTCAGGGTCTGCTCTGTCACTCAGGCTGGAATGCAGTGGCACAATCCTAGCTCACTGCAGCCTCAACCTCCTGGGCTCAAGCAATCATCCTACCTCAGCCTCCCAAGTAGCTGGGACTACAGGTATGTGCCACGACACCTGGCTAATGTTTTAAAAATTTTTTCTGGAGTTGTAGTCCCCAACCTTTTTGGCACCAGTGACCGGTTTTACAGAAGGTAATATTTCCATGGACGGGGTTGTTTGGGGGAGGTTTTGGGAGGAAACTGTTCCACCACAGATCATCAGACATTAGATTCTCATAAGAAGCCCACAATCTAGATCCCTCGCATGTGCAGTTCCCAAGGGTTCAGGCTCGTATGAGAATCTAATGCACCACTGATCTGATGGAGGCAGAGCTCAGGTGATGATGCTCCTTCGCCCATCGCTCACTTCCTGCTGTGTGCCCCAGTTCCTAACAGGCCTCGGACCAGTACCTGTCTCTAGAACAGGGATTGGCTACCCCATTCTAGAGACAGGGTCTCAGTATATTGCTCAGGCTTGTCTTGAACTCCTGGGCTCAAATGATTCTCTTACTTTGGCCTCCCAAAGAGCTGGAATTACAGGTATGAGCCACCACCACAGCCGTTATTTCTATTTTTATCACATTTACAAACACTATTGTCTCTGTTATTTAAATCTCCATCAACATTCTTAATGATTTCCTCAAGGCTGTTTTATTCTTTGCCCTCCTTGCACCTCCCACTGGCTGTGCTCACCTGGTGCCCGCCCATCCATGTCTTCCATGCAGTCTTGGTAATGCTTAGCAAGGAGGTAATACAGTCGAGTCAACTTAGGGGCTTTCCCAGCTTCCACAAGAGCTTCTGCTGTGGCCAAGTGCATCACTGTGTCGTCACTAACTCTCCACCTTCCCACGTCTAGGGCATCCAAGCCGCCCAGCTGGGCCAACTGCCGGTGTATCTTCTCCCCATCCTGGAGGAACTCCCACTTCCCATTGTAGTACCCCAGGGCATCTCCAGCTGCACTCAGCACCATAGCAGCCACATACTTCTCCATCAGTCCCTCACACTTGCTGGGCTCTGGAGAGGGTGTCTTTGTGGAGAAATTAAGACAAAGGAAATAGGATGAGGAGCAAGAGGAATCAGAAAAAACAACAACTCCAGCTATGTTTTATTGAGCATTCACTACTTGCAGGCATTGTATCAGTGGCATCTCATGTAATCCTCATCACTGCTCTATGAGGAATATAAAGCCCATTTTATGTATGAGCAAATGGAGGATCATGGAGATAATGCAGTTTCAGAAATGTTCAGTGACTTGTCTCAGGTCACAGAGCTAATAAGTGGCAGGACTGGGATCCCAACATAGGTCCATCTGACTCCAAAGTCTATCATCATAACTACAACTGTATCTTTTGCCTCTTGGTGAGTAGTAAGCCCACTAAATTCTGCAAGACAAACACAGCTCATCATTTTCTCTTCTTAGCTTGGATTTGGCCTTAGAAGTGCAAGGCTTTACACTTCCTATTAGTGTCACAATGCGTAGTTCACAAAGCACCTGCACATTCATTGTCTCTCTAATAGGGAGGGATCACAGTATGCATTTCACAGGTAAGAAAATGAAGGCTCAGATAAGCTAAATTCACAAAACCAGAGGAGCGGAAGTACTAGAACCCAAATCTTCTGATTCCAGCCAAGCCAAGATGCTTGGTATCACACCACTCAGCCTCAGCCCAGATCGTCTTACCTTGGGCAACCTCTTGGTGCCTCAGCCTCCACATTTATAAAATGGCACTGATTTTAAAAAGTAACAACCTCCTGGATTTGTTGTTAGGAATAAAGAAATTAAATTTCATAAAGTTGGCTGGATGCGGTGGCTCACGCTTGTAATCCCAGCACTTTGGGAGGCCGAGGTGGGTGGATCATCTGAGGTCAGGAGATCGAGACCAGCCTGGCCAACAGGGCGAAACCCCATCTCTACTAAAAATACAAAAATTAGCCGGGTATGGTGGTGCGTGCCTGTAGTCCCAGCTACTCGGGAGGCTGAGGCAGGAGAATCGCTTGAACCCAGGAGGCGAAGGTTGCAGTGAGCCGAGATTGCACCACTGCACTCCAGCCTTGGCGACAGACCGAGACTCTGTCTCAAAAAAAAAAAAAAAAAAAAAAAAAAAGTTCTTAGAGTGCTTGGCACATAGCAAGCTTGATTTTTGACATATTTGTATTATTCATATACAACCAGGGAAAATGGGTGTTTTGTTTTAGAACTAGAACATTTTCTCCCCACAACCTTTCCTTTGACAGTAATGTTTAAATATTGTTTCTCTTAGAAATGATCAGCTTCTAGAGAATTAGAATCTCGATTAATAATACACCCACCATGAATGAAATCCCTAGTAAAGCGCTGGCTTCCCTGTTGGTGCATTTCCTAAGAACCCCCCTCTTTCAGCCAATTCCTCAGGGTTCCCTACTCCCTGTGGCTTTCAGGTCAAAGCCCTCCATCCCATCCAGGCCAATACTTTTATAAGGATCTGGCAGACTAGCTCATTCTCCCCTCAGGTGAAACTTTTCCCTCCCCTCCACTTATCTAAACCCTATTTACTCAAGGTCTAGTTCAAGTCAGGAGGCTTGCAGAAGTGCTTCTGCAGCTGCACTGCTGTTGGCCGTGGAATGCAGGCTGGAGAGCCCCTGGAGAAGGAGTAAACGACGAAGATGGATGCGTTCCACTACCCAGTTACTGGTAATGCTGAGTTTCTGAGCTCACAAAGGATATTTATAAATGTTATTTACATAGTTTATTATTTACAGTGAAGCCTAGGCACTGAGGTTCTGGGCTACTAGACCTGACTCTGCCGAGATAGAATTGTGGGAGGACAGACACCCGGGACCGCGGTTTGCCCATCTGTAAATTGGAGGGGGAAGTGGCGGGGTATTGGCTCCCGGAAGTTCCGTCCTGCGCTGCGATTTTCAGACACTAGCTCTGCTTCTTGGCCTGGGAGGACTAACTTTAACCCCCCATACCCTCCCTCTCACTGTCCTCATTGTCCTTTCCGTAATTCCTTCTGGCTCCACCCTAATGTGTGTTTCTGTGAGTTGCAAGCTAGGATGGGGGAAGAAGACCGGCATCTTTTTTCGGTTGTAAATTCCCTTTAACGTTCGCTTTCAGAACGCTATAATTACTTAACTCCTCTGAACTTTCACGGGTCACATTCTCGTACCCGAACTATACATTCAGAACTAAGATCTGATCAGCTGCTTCCGGGCCATGCCAGGCTTTGGAAAGAAACGGGGCGGTTGACACGCTCCCACGATTTGCAAGACCGGGAATCCTCACGGTCCTGCCACACTCGGAGCGCACCAGGGGCCAGGGAGGGGAGCGCGGGGCCGAGGGCCGGGATCGCGGTACCTGCTCGTAGCCTGGACTGGAACGCGCGAGCGAAGGGCGCGACACGGGCTCCCGGGGCCGGGGAAGAGGCCTCGCTGCTGCCTGTGGGCGAGGGCGCGGGCTGGGGCGGGGCCGGGGAAGAGGCCTCGCTGCTGCCTGTGGGCGAGGGCGCGGGCTGGGGCGGAGCCGGGTCCCCGGGTTCCGGGACTGTCCCCAGATAAGCAGGGCGGCGGCGAGCGCCCCCGCACCTGCGCTTGGCCGCGCTGAATTTGAGCTAATCTTGGAGCCTCCAAGGCGGCTTCCCCGCACCGCCGCGCCCTTCTGCACCCAAGCGAGAGTGGACGGGACCTCCGTCGCCCGCCCCAAATGCTCTGAAGAGCCCGGAGCCTGGTGCCCGGAATGTGGCGGCACCGGAAAGCCGGCTCTCGCCTGGCTGTGGTCAGTGACTCCCGTGTGGCCCCGGCTGACGCCTTCGCCCGTGCTCACGTCCGACTTTGTAGGACTATAGTGGACCGGGTATGCCCAGATGTTTGGAAGAGCGTACTGAGTGTGCCGCCCTTGCCAGGGTTCTGGGCCCTCACGCATAAAGTGGGATAATAATATCTGCCTCTTAGAATGGTTGTTAAGGATTCAGTTAGTTAATTTCAACTAGTCATTTATTTGGCAGCAGCGTAGAATTCTTTTATCCTGATCGTAAATAAAAGCAAAGAAAAACGAAGAGTATTTTTGTCTAAATACATTAATCATGTCACTTTTAAAGCAAATCAGAATCACCATATGCAAGTATTCTATATATTTCTCCAAAGTTTTAAATTTGCTATGCCTATTTTCTTGCTTTAATGACTAGCCTTGGTCTGAGAGCTTTTTAAAAAATTGATATATAATTTATATATAATGAAATGTCCTTACACCATAATCAAGATATGAAATATTTCCATCACTTTAAAACATTCTCTTGTGGCCTTCCCAGTGAATACCCATTTCCATCTCCAACTCTAGCCTAAGTGACTTTTGAGTGTTTACAAAAATCAAGTTCACCAGTAAGGGAGGCAGAGATCACCTCCAACCCCCCACACCCTTTAGCTCTTAGTGAGCTAATCAGCTGCATCTAGAAGCCAAATTGACACTAGGCAGATTAACAAGAGAAAAGTATACAAATTTTATTAATTTTACACGTACATGGGGATGTTAAGAGACTGAATCCCGAAGAAAGTGTCCAAAGCAAGATGCTTTTATACTTTTTAGAAAAAGAGTGATAAATTTAAGAAGAAATGACAGGACAAAGAAAATCCGGCTAGGGTGGTAAAAATTTCTAGGGGCCCCTAGGAGATATATGGGGGGTGGGGTGTAAAACAGGTGGAAGATAATGGTTACTTTGCAAGAATGTTTACTCCAGTCCAAATGCCACCTCCAGTTCCAAATCTCTGGTGATGAGGGCTATTTTCTCCCTCTGGCGTGGAGAACATACCTCTCCTAGAGGAATCTTTATTCCTGGCTGCATACAGGAAGAGACAGCTCAGCTCCTGTCAGGGAACCAGGCTCATTTGTCTTTCACACAGTATGCCAGTCACTGAGGCGCACAAGTTTTGCCGTAGAGAAAGGGTGTATTCACAAGGCAGCCAAGACAGGAGACTGGAGACAGGACTCAAATCTGCCTTTCCAAAGATGGAATTTTAGGAGTGCTTATGGGATAGGGGAGGAAGGTGGTCCAAGGTTCAGGGAAAGATGAGGTAAGGAAAAGTGAGGCAATCAGTAATCTGAGCAAGCATAGTCAAGCTTCATGGCTGTTCATAGAACACATGTTCACAAAATCGTGACCGTTAGCATGATCTGAGGGTGGAGTTTTGGGCCTTCTGATGTCAAAAGGTCACCTACTGGACACTCATGCAGGCCTAGATGAAGGGCTGGTGGCTTGAACTGGACAAGAACTGACTCTATAAGTTCCTGAAAAATAACTTAAGCAATCATTTCCATGGTGTCCTATCAGAGAAGTTATCTACAAGGAGGCAAGTGGAATTTAGTTATGTATTGTCCAGCTACGTGACTTTTAGCTATGCAGCTTTTAAAATCGACTAGAAGCAAGTGACCAAAAGCAAGTGAGGCAAATTAAGTGTCAGGCCTAATCAGTTCAGCCCTCAGTTTTACCCTTTCTGAAACTATAATTTCATTAATGTTTTCAACTCAAAGTAATCAATATATTATATGGCATATTTGGGGATGGCACATCCTTCATTCTTTCAACTATCAAAGATTTTCAGCCTCTGAGGATGCAGTCAAAGCAAGTTCTGTAGTAAGAGACATTTTGAATAATAAGCATCCCGATAAAACTCAACACAGTTTCAGCTTAAGATGTCTGCTGAGGATATTGTTCATATTATATAGTGATCTTTCTGTGAGAATCCATGGGAAAGGGTGATTTTTTGTTTTCGTTTTTGGCTTAAATGTAAAGAATAACTGGGGCTGGGCACAGTGGCTCATGCCTGTAATCCCAGTACTTTGGGAGGCCGAGGGGGACAGATTGCTTGAGACGAGGAGTTCGAGACCAGCCTGGGCAACATGGTGAAACCTGTTCTCTACAAAAAATACAAAACTTATCCAGGCATGTGCCTGTGGTCTGAGCTACTCAGGAGGCCGAGGTGGGAGGACTGCTTGAGCCCAGGAGGCAGAGGTTGCAGTGAGCTGAGATTGTGCCACAGCACTCCAGCCTGGACGACAGAGCAAGACCCTGTCTCAAAACACAAACAAACAAACAAACAAAAACAAAACAGAAAAACTGGGGTTGTTAGCAATTAGTTTGCTTTGAACTTTATGGTGCCTATGAACTTTGTGACCATTAGCATAGACTCCCGACACATCCATGCTATCTGGTTTCAAACCCTTGTAACAACACTTGGGGGCCAGGCGCGGTGGCTCATGCCTGTAATCCCAGCACTTTGGGAGGCCAAGGCGGGTGGATCACGAGGTCAGGAGTTTGAGACCAGCCTGACCAACATGGTGAAACTCTGTCTCTACTAAAAATAAAAAATTAGCCGGGCATGGTGGTGGGTGCCTGTAATCCCAGCTACTCGGGAGGCCGAGGCAGGAGAATTGCTTGAACCCAGCAAGCAGAGGTTGCAGTGAGCCGAGATTGTGCCCCTGCACTCCAACCTGGGAGACAGAGTGAGACTCCATCTCAAAACGAAACAAACAAACAAAAAACACTAGCTTGAGTAAGTGAATTTAGACAAGTCACTTCATCTTGCTAAGCTTCACTTTCTGTTATAAAGTAGGAAAAATAATAGTACATATTTCATAAAGTTGGTTTGAAGATTGCATGAAATAATTAATTGAAAAATTTTAGCACAGTGCTTATCAATGTAGTAGTCATGCAAGAACAAATTACTACCAGGTCAGATATTTCTCTGTATTCCCAGTTCTCATCTCCATCACACACATGAGCCATTCTACCTTCTTTTCATATTAGTTAACACCTACTGACATCCTTTCTCTTCTGTCAAAATTAGAAAATGTTTTTGGGCATCAAGGACATTGTCATGTAAACTAAAAGGATAATTTATCAGTTAGCAGGTTTCCAGCTCCAAATAATGGCAAATAACCATCACTCTTCCCCACCCCCAAAACACCGCATACTCACTGGGCTTAAATAATAATGACACTTATTATCTTATGTAACAAAATGTCTAAAGGTAAGAAGTCCCAGGGTTAATTTAGCAACTCTATACTATCATCAAAGGCCCTGTTCTTCTTATCTTTCTGACCTACTATCTTCAGTTATTTTTATCCCCAGACTGACGTTTTTAACTGGCACAAGATCATATTTTTCCCCATTTTAATTCATTTTATCAAATGTATATAGAGGTCCTATCCTTCAGTGTGTTTTTGTTTAAACCATTTTGCTATTTTGTGTCTGCTAGCAAGCCCAAGAGGCCTTGCCTATTAACCATTTACTGTTAATTCCTTCGAAAATTTTTGTTTAGCTCTGATTATTTAACTAGGCAGTCAAGATAATGTGTATGCATAATAACACATTGCAGTTACAGTTATAGACAGTGTCCAGTGGAAAAAGAGAGTGTTTCTTCTTTCAAGATGAAGAAACTATTCTCAAAGATCCTTCAGAAGTCTAAACCAATTCCTGGCAGGCAGGTTGGATTATGATGTTTCCCTTAGATCAAGGATAGACACATCTTCCCTGAGAGGTAGAGGTAGGTTCTTTTACAAAAATTAGGGTTTGTTTGCAAAGGAAACAGTGAATGTTGCTCTGCCAAGAAGAACAAATAGTTACTTGGCATCTTACTAGGTGCTAGGCATTAGTATAGGTCCTGGAAAGACAAATATATTGCATACTTGGTTCCTTGCTCTTAGTTTTATTGAGGAAGACACATCATAGGCATCTTCATTACTCACCAATACAGAATCAATTGCTATGCTGAGGCTCTTGCTGAGAAATAAACTTGTAGGCCTTGGACCTGATCTTAAGATATTTCAGACACTTCATCTGTAAGGTCGGAACAATGACACTGTTCTTAACAAACTGGTCACTTACAAGAATGATCTTTATACATTCTTCAGACACCTGCTGTCTAAGTATATGCTAGGCCCTGACAGCCCCTGCTCTTCTAGAGCACCCAAGTGATCTCATTTTTCGGCTGCTAATATATTTTTTAAATTACCAAAAAAAGTGTTTATATGTTTTCTTAAATCACGTTATTGAGATATGACTGACATACAAAAAGCTGTACATATTTCGTGTATACAACTTGATGAGTTTGAAGATAAGTATGGTAACTTTTTATGATAAAAGTAATGTGTAATTGTAGTCAAAATGTTCTAAAAGAAATACCCACGCACATTCACAAATATAAATGTTTCTGGATGTTCTGCACAAAATGTTCCCAATGGGAGAAAGTTGGAAATATCTTCAATATCCATCTACAGGGGAGTATTCATTTCCTTCCCCTAAATTGTGACATAACTATTTGTGGAAAAACTATGGAGCTGCTTAAAACCGTGAGATAGACATAGACATGCTCACATGGGAAAAGCTTAGAGACACTTAACTGAAAAAAACAAAATTTTAGGATGGGTGTGGTGGCTCACGCCTGTAATCCCAGCACTTTGGGAGACCAAGGTGGGTGAATCACTTGAGGTCAGAAGTTCAAGACCAGCCTGGCCAACATGGCAAAACCCTGCCTCTACTAAAAATACAAAAATTAGCTGGGCATGGTGGGGCAGGCCTGTAGTCCCAGCTATTCGGGAGGCTGAGGCAGGAGAATTGCTTGAACCCTGGAGGTGGAGGCTGCAGTGAGCCAAGATCACGCCACTGCACTCCAGCGTGGGCAACAGAGCAAGACTCCATCTCAAAACAAACAAACAAACAAAAAAAAATTAAAAAGATTTAAAAAGATGAATATATATGACCTTATTTATGTTCGTGAAAAAAGCTCTGTGTTTGTGCATGTGCAGATGCAGGTATATTTGTGTAAAATGGCTAGAAGGATAAATATCAAATTGTTAATAATGATTACAGTTATCTCTGACGATGCGGATGGGAGAGTTGTCAGGGAGTAGGAAGACAGATAAAGGGAAACCTAATGTTTGCAATAAGCATTTTTGTATATTATGTGTATAAAGAAATTTTAGAAAACATAGACAAAATAGAAACCATCCACAGTCCACAGTTCATGATTCAGGTTGTATATATTTACAGTCTTTATTTTATGTACATGTTTTTTGAACAAAAATGGAATAATTTTGTGTATGCAATTTTATATCCTTTAAATAAAACTACTTACTTTTACATTATAAGCGTGTCTGTCTCATTTGCAATAGTATTATGACCATAATTGATTCTAAATGTTCAGATAAGGTCATGCTTTTAGAATAAACTCCCTTCCAGTTTGATACAAAAAAGTTTAAGGCCCTGGTGGTCAGCTCCTCTCCTACCACACAGTGGCTAAGACTGCTTCAACAGACAGCAAATGGAAGCACAGAATCAAAAAACAGGAATTAACTCTTTGCCACTTTGTGGGGCTGAAAATGTGATTATACATGCATGACTGCCTAGTTAAATAATCAGAGCTTAAAAAAAAAAGGGAAAGAAAAGGGAGTTAACAGGAAATGGTTGATAGACAGGGCCACTTGGACTTACTAGCAGACACAAAATAGCAGGAAAGTTTTAAAAAAAACATACTACAGGATAGGACCTCCAGATACATTTGTTAAAATGAATTTAAATGAAGGAAAATGAAGAAAACAGAAGAAAGCTAGTACAGGAGAAATAAGAAACCAAAAGTAGCTGCTCACATATCCTGTGTTGTCAATTCAATTCAGGAAGATTTAGTGAGCATCTGTGATGGCTAATTTTGTCAGCCTGGCTAGGCCACAGTGCCCAGGTATTTGGTCAAACATTGTTCTAGATGTTTCTGTGCAGGTATTTTTTAAGATGAGATTCACATCTAAATCAGTAGCCTTTGAGTAAAGCAGATTACTCTCCCTAATGTGGATAAGCCTCATTCCAATCAGTTGAAGGCCTTAATAGAAAAAAGATTCGCCTCCCCCAAGGAAGAGGGAATTCTGCCAGACTGCCTTTAGACTCGAGCTGCAACTCTTTCCTGGGTCTTTAGCCTGCTGGCCTACCCTGTCGAACCTGCCAGCCTCCACAATTGTATAAGCCAATTCCTTAAAGTAAACTCTCTTTCTCTGCGTGTGTGTGTGTGTCCATCCTATTGGTTCTGTTTCTCAGAAGAACCTTGACTAATACAGTATCTAAAATGTGCCAGCCAGTCTGGCGCGGTGGTTCATGCCTGTAATCCCAGCACTTTGGGAGGCCGAGGCGGGTGGATCACTTGAGGTCAGAGTTCAAGACCAGCCTGGCCAACAGGGTGAAATCCCGTCTTTACTAAAAATACAAAAATTAGCTGGGCATGGTGGCAGGTGACTGTAATCCCAGCCACTTTGGAGGCTGAGGCAGGAGAATTGCTTGAACTTGGGAGGCGGAGGTTGCAGTGAGCCAAGATTGCACCATTGCACTCCAGCTTGGGCAACAAGAGCAAAACTCTGACTGAAAAATAATAAAAATAAATAAATAAATAAATAAAATGTGCCAGCCAAGCACATGCTTGGCGCTTCTTGCACCTACAGAGGTAGGGCAAAAATCACACGAGGAGAGAAGACACTGTACAGTATAATGGCACGAGGCCGTGAGGAGTATGGAAACAGAGAATGTTTAAGGTACATGGTTGGCAACTATGAGAGAGTTAATGGTATCAGCTCAGTCAGGGTGTTCAGAGACGGCATCCAGAAGATGAGCTCATCAAGGAAAACAGGCTCAGACTCCACCGCTGATTTCAACCAACCACATAACTGCTGTCCCTTCCTTTTGCAGTTTTGACACAACTGACCATCATTCTGCCCTGATAAGAGACCACCAATCACAGATTGGTTCTGGCCAGCCTACAGAGGACCTGCAGTGAGGGTTTTTGTGTCCTCTGCTTCACCTTTTGACATCAGAGGGCCGAGAACTCCACCCTCAGATCATGCTCATGCTGTCATTTTTTGTAAAAGGGACTCTTGAAGGGGCATGAAGCTCAATTGCACATGCACATGTTTCTCCTTTCACAAATATTCATGACTCCTCCTATAGTTTATTAAATACATGTATTTTTATAATCCTAGCTACTTGGGAGGCTGAGGCACGAGAATCGCTTGAACTCGGGAGGTGGAGGTTGAAGTGAGCTGAGATTGTGCCATTGCACTCCAGCCTGGGTGACAGAGTGAGACCTTGTCTCAATAAATAAATAAATAAATAAATAAATAAATAAATATGTGTATTTGGCCGCTCTGCTCAGCATACATTCCTGTTCCCTTTGCCTTTCCCTCAAGGTGCCTCTTTTTGGCTTCTGGCTGGAAGGCTACACTTCCCAGACTGAGAATGGCCACCCTGCCGTCTGCAACCCTATATGAAAAATAAAGCTCTCTTTTCCAGATTTATAAACCTTGTCAATTTTCAGTTGACAATAAGTTTCTTTTTTTTTTTTTTGAGATGGAGTCTGGCTCTGTCACTCAGGCCTGAGGGCAGTGGTGTGATCCCAGCTCGCTGCAACCTCCACTTCCCAGGTTCAAGCAATTATCCTGGCTCAGCCTCCCAAGTAGCTGGGATTATAGGCGCTTGCCACCACGTCCGACTAACTTTTCTATTTTTAGTAGAGAGGCGGTTTCACCATGTTGGCCAGGCTGGTCTTGAACTCCTGACCTCAAGTGATCCACCTGCCTCAGCCTCCCCAAAGTGCTGGGATTATAGGCATTAGGCACCGTGCCCAGCTGACAATAACTTTCTAGGGAGGAAGCTGAGGCCAGTGAAGACAGTTACTCAGAGTTTATATAACTCAGTTTCACACATGGAGAGAAGTAGGCCTGGAGCCCCTCTGAACTCCCAGCCAGGACTTCTTCCATTCCTTCTACTGTCACTTAGAAAAAAATTGAAATGACATGATAGACTAAACATCTATTAAAGATATGAACCTCCTGAGTCTGATTTTTTAAATATTTGCTGGGAGCAGTGGCTCATGCCTATAAACCCAGTACGTTGGGGGGCAGAGGTGGGAGGATCACTTGAGCCCAGGAGTTCAAGACCAGCCTGTGCAATAAAGTGAGACCCTGTCTCTACAAAATAAATAAATAAATAAAATTATCCAGGTGTGGTGGTGCACACCTGTAGTCCTAGCTACTGAGGAGGCTGGGGCAGGAGGATTGCTTGAGCCTGAGAGTTCAAGGTTACAATAAGCTAGGGTCACACAACTGCACAGTAGCCTGGGTGACAGAGTGAGACCCTGTCTCTAAATAAATAAATAAATAAATAAATAAATATTCTATACCCTGCCCCCAAAGAGCCTTAAGCCTCTTGTTGATGACAGTGTAAAAGTGGTATTTAAAGAAAAATCTAAGATACGCACTGTAATTCTAACAAGCAGGCAGTAATCAAATATAGCAAGATGTAGAGATGGGAGACTATATGGAGAGGAGCAAAAGAGATAAGTGGATACAAACTGGTGTTTTAAAACCTAGGAGTGGCCGGGTGTGATGGCTCACACCTGTAATCCCAGGACTTTGGGAGGCTGAGGCAGGCGGATCACGAGTTCAGGAGTTCAAGACCAGCCTGGCCAACATGGTGAAACCTCCTCTCTACTAAGAATACAAAATTAGCCGGGCGTGGTGGTGCGTGCCTGTAATCCTAGCTACTCGGGAGGCTGAGGCAGGAGAATCGCTTGAACCTGGGAGGCAGAGGTTGCAGTGAGCCAAGATCGTGCCACTACACTGTAGCCTGGGTGACAGACCCAGACTCCATCTTAAAAACAAAACAAAACAAAAACCCTAGGAGCAGCTTCCACCCTTCTCTGCAGAGCAGAAAGAGACCCGAGGGAAGTCCATGTGGATGTGAATCCTGCTCCTCCCAACAATGCAGTAGCCTGCTCCTGTAGGTCAGGGCTTTCCAGCCTTTGCTCTGGAGATCCATCAGTAATTTTCAAATCTTCTTTGGTACATTTCCTAGAAGATGACCTCTGTTGCTCCCTTTCTCCTGGTTTTGCTGGGATTTCCCACAGGAAGAGAAGCTCAGCTGGCCAGCTGAGTCCCAAGTTCCGCTTCCAGGGTTTGCAATGAAACATCAATGCTCTTGCCCACGGTCCCATCCTAAGGGGACTTCACTGCCTGCTAGACTCTCGGTAGGTGAAAATACAGCTTCTAGGAAGTAAAAAGTGACTGATCCCTAAACCAAAAGTTTGGGAGGCCTTACTGAAGTTATCTTTCTTTCATGTAGTCTCTGCCCCACAATCCCTCCACTGCGGTTAACCTGGGCAAACGTACATGAATCTACTCTCATTTCTATTTCTAGAAGAGTCCTTGAGACAAAAGGTAAAGAAAAATCTAGTCAGGGGACATTTTGTTCCTCTTGTTTTTCCAGCAAGCTCCTTCTCCCTCTGATGAGGCAACAGTCCCTCATCCCTTGGTCTCTGGCATTCATTCCTAAAATTACTCTCTGGAGAGAACTCCTGAAGTTTAGGGTGGGGCATCTAAACAAAGGACACCAAAAGGTTTCAAATGGCAGCCAGTTTAGGCACATTTCCTAGTTGTGTCTGGGGCCATTGGAGGAGTCACTCAACCCCAGTGGCCACTGGAGAAATCAGTTCAAGGCTCAGGAGAGTTTCAATCTGAGAGTGCTGTCAAGGATCTTCACTCCATAAAATCCTGTTCTTCATCATGTGGTACTTGTATAAATCAGGCCCTCAGGTGGTCAAATTCCTTCTCGTATTCAAATAATAGGTAAATATACACATAAGGTTAACTTTTTTTGTTTTGTTTTGTTTTGTTTTTTTGAGTCAGAGTCTCACTCTGTTGCCCAGGCTGGAGTGCAATTGTTCAATCTCAGCTCACTGCAAACTCCACTTCCCAGGTTCAAGTGATTCTCATGCTTCAACCTCCGGAGTAGCTGGGATTACAGGCACCCATCACCATGCCCAGCTAATTTTTAAATTTTTAGTAGAGATGGGGTTTTGCCATGTTGGCCAGGCTGGTCTCGAACTCCTGACCTCAAGTGATCCACCTTCCTTGGCCTCCCAAAGTGCTGGGATTACAGGCATGAGCCACCACACCCGGCCACACGTTAAGTTTTAAATGTTGACCCTTCTAGAAAGAGTTAGTGAAGGGGAACTTCCCCTTTCCATCCAAGCCTTGCAATTTCTCTTTAATTTTAGGAACAGAATCAGATTCCTCTTCCGAAATCTGGAAACCATGACCTTTGACGTTGTGGACCAACGTAATATAAAACAAATGGCAACTGTTTGATTCACTTTTCAGAATAATACAAAAAAAGGAAGAAGTGGGGGACAGAGCTGGGGAGGAGAGAGGGAGGAGGAACAGGCTGTCTCCATGACTCTTCAGCTCTAATTCATTCACGCCATGGTGACCCACTTTGAAAGCATAGATCATGTCTGGCTTCTCCTACTGCCTAGTCCTTGGTTCCTGTTTCTCAGGGGACAGGGAAAATGAAATAGAAAACTGAAAAGGGTGACTTTTGTAACTTCGTTAGTGGTTCTGGTGGACAGTGTGGCAGGGCGGGGGAGTGGCAGCCAGTGGCAGTGACATTTAATGCCTCAGGTCCTAGAATCGTGGACTGCCTGGGATTCCACCATAGTCCCTTACTCTCAGGCAGAGAAATCTCTGTTTTCCACAAACAGGATTTGTCTCTTCTCTTCTTAAAGCATCAGGCAATAAAAATTTGCAACCTTCTTTGAAAGTCACCTTTTCCAGCTTCAACACCAAAAAAATGCTTCCTTAAACACAATCAAAATTTATCCTGCTTACATGTAGATTATTTTCTCCAGTTTGGTCGCCTACAGATGTAGAAGGCATTTACGGCCATGACTAGCTCAAAACAAAGAAACAGACACACCTCAAAGCCACAGAGGATCATTATCAAAGGCCTCAAAACCACTTGGCCCGTCTAAAACATCTTGGCTCCCCATTCCTCTGTTCTCTGAGCTGCCTGGTTTAGCATCCTTTTTGTTATTGTTTGTTACTTTCTGCCGGATCCTCTCCATGTTTAGTTTGAAATTGGACGTAATATTTCAATAAGGATCTGGGTTCATGTGGAAAGAATCCAAAAAGATAATTTCTGGCCACGGTATGTCATATTGCCACTCATATCTCACAATATTTTGTTGGCATTTTCACCGCACTGCAGACTTAAATTCAGCTAGCTGCCCTGCTCTTTTTCTGCTACTGTTTGTTTTTCTTAGGATCGGTCCACGTTGTCCTTACCTCTCCTAGTCAAGCCATTTTGCTTCCCCAATATTTGAACCCTTCCAGGCACATAGTAGGCACTCAATAAATTTGGGGGGGGTGGGGAGGGATTGGACTGATGCCAAATGAGTGGCACAGACGTAGGACCTCAGAGAAGGGAAAGAGCAGATGGAGATTTAGAAGAGTCAGGAGAGCTTCTTGGGGAAGTGGCATTTGGCCTGGTCCTTTGAGAAAGAAAGATGTTTAGATGGGCAGAGAGAATGGGGAAAGGCAGCCAAGGAAGTTGGGGGACAGTGTGTCAAGAGTCACAGGCAAGGATTATGAGGCAAGGTGGCTGAATAGGAACAGCTCCAGTCTACAGCTCCCAGCGTGAGCGACGCAGAAGACAGGTGATTTCTGCATTTCCAGCTGAGGTACTGGGTTCATCTCACTGGGGTTTGTCGGACAGTGGGGGCAGGATAATGGGTGCAGCCCACCGAGCAAGAGCCGAAGCAGGGCAAGGCATCGCCTCACCCGAGAAGGGCAAGGGGTCAGGGAATTCCCTTTCCTAGCCAAGGGAAGTGGTGACGGATGGCACCTGGAAAATCGGGTCACTCCCACCCTAATACTGCACTTTTCCAATGGTTTTAGCAAATGTCACACCAGGAGATTATATGCTGTGCCTGGCTCGGAGGGTCCCACACCCACGGACCCTTGCTGATTGCTAGCACAGCAGTCTAAGATGGAACTGCAAGGCAGCAGCAAGGTTTGGGGAGGGGCGCCCGCCATTGCTGAGGCTTGAGTAGGTAAACAAAGCAGCCAGGAAGCTCGAACTGGGTGGAGCCCACCGCAGCTCAAGGAGGCCTGCCTGCCTCGGTAGACTCCACCTCTGGGGGTAGGGCATAGCCAAACAAAAGGCAGCAGAAACCTCTGCACACTTAAATGTCCCTGTCTGACAGCCTTGAAGAGAGTAGTGGTTCTCCCAGCGCGGAGTTTGAGACCTGAGAATGGACAGACTGCCTCCTCAAGTGGGTCCCTGACCCCCGAGTAGCCTAACTGGGAGGCACCCTCCAGTAGGGACTGACTGACACCTCACACAGCTGGGTAGCCCTCTGAGACAAAACTTCCAGAGGAACCATCAGGCAGCAACATTTGCTGTTCAGCAATAATCGCTGTTCTGCAGCCTTCGCTGCTGATACCCAGGCAAACAGGGTCTAGAGTGGACCTCCAGCAAACTGCAACAGACCTGCAGCTGAGGGTCCCGACTGTTAGAAGGAAAACTAACAAACAGAAAGGACATCCACACCAAAACTCCATCTGTATGTCACCATCATCAAAGACCAAAGGTAGATAAAACCACAAAGATGGGAAAAAAACAGAGCAGAAAAGCTGAAAATTCTAAAAATCAGAGCACCTCTCCCCCTCCAAAGGTATGCAGCTCCTCACCAGCAACAGAACAAAGCTGGACGGAGAATGACTTTGATGAGTTGAGAGAAAAAGGCTTCAGATGATCAGACTTCTCCAAGCTAAAGGAGGAAGTTTGAACCCATCTCAAAGAAGCTAAAAACCTTGAAAAAAGATTAGATGAATGGCTAACTAGAATAACCAGTGTAGAGAAGTCCTTAAATGACCTGTTGGAGCTGAAAACCATGGCATGAGAACTACATGACGAATGCACAAGCCTCAGTAGCCGATTAGATCAACTGGAAGAAAGAGTATCAGTGATGGAAGATCAAATGAATGAAATGAAGCCAGAAGAGAAGTTTAGAGAAAAAAGAGTAAAAAGAAATGAACAAAGCCTCCAAGAAATATGGGACTATGTGAAAAGACCAAATCTACGTCTGATTGGTGTACCTGAAAGTGACGGAGAGAAAGGAACCAAGTTGGAAAACACTCTGCAGGATATTACCCAGGAGAACTTCCCCAACCTAGCAAGGCAGGCCAACATTCAAATTCAGGAAATACAGAGAACACTACAAAGATACTCCTCGAGAAGAGCAACTCCAAGACACATAATTGTCAGATTCACCAAAGTTGAAATGAAGGAAAAACTGTTAAGGGCAGCCAGAGAGAAAGGTCGGGTTACCCACAAAGGGAAGCCCATCAGACTAACAGCGGATCTCTCAGCAGAAACTCTATAAGCCAGAAGAGAGTGGGGACCAATATTCAACATTCTTAAAGAAAAGAATTTTCAGCCCAGAATTTCATATCCAACCAAACTAAGCTTCATAAGTGAAGGACAAATAAAATCCTTTACAGACAAGCAAATGCTGAGAGATTTTGTCACCACCAAGCCTGCCCTGAAAGAGCTCCTGAAGGAAGCACTAAACATGGAAAGGAACAACCAGTACCAGCCACTGCAAAATCATGCCAAATTGTAAAGACCATTGATGGTAGGAAGAAACTGCATCAACTGATGAGCAAAATAACCAGCTAACATCATAATGACAGGATCAAATTCACACATAAAAATAATAACCTTAAATGTAAATGGGCTAAATGCTCCAATTAAAAGACACAGACGGGCAAATTGGATAAAGAGTCAAGACCCATCAGTGTGCTGTATTCAGCAGACCCATCTCACATGCAGAGACACACATAGGCTCAAAATAAAGGGATGGAGGAAGATCTACCAAGCAAATGGAAAACAAAAAAAGGCAGGGGTTGCAATCCTAGTCTCAGATAAAACAGACTTTAAACCAACAAAGATCAAAAGAGACAAAGAAGGCCATTACATAATGGTAAAGGGATCAATTCAACAAGAAGAGCTAACTATTCTAAACATATATGCACCCAATACAGGAGCACCCAGATTCATAAAGCAAGTCCTTAGAGACCTACAAAGAGATTCAGACTCCCACACAATAATAATGGGAGACTGTAACACCCCACTGTCAACATTAGACAGATCAATGAGACAGAAAGTTAACAAGGATATCCGGGAATTGAACTCAGCTCTGCACCAAGCAGACCTAATAGACATCTACAGAACTCTCCACCCCAAATCAACAGAATATACATTCTTCTCAGCACCACATAGCACTTATTCCAAAATTGACCACATAGTTGGAAGTAAAGCACTCCTCAGCAAATGTAAAAGAACAGAAATTATAACAAACTGTCTCTCAGACCACAGTGCAATCAAACTAGAACTCAGGATTAAGAAACTCACTCAAAACCGCTCAACTACATGGAAACTGAACAACCTGCTCCTGAGTGACTACTGGGTACATAACAAAATGAAGGCAGAAATAAAGATATTCTTTGAAACCAATGAGAACAAAGACACAACATACCAGAATCTCTGGGAAACATTTAAAGCAGTGTGTAGAGGGAAATTTATAGCACTAAATGCCCACAAGAGAAAGCAGGAAAGATCTAAAATTGACACCCTAACATCACAATTAAAAGAACTAGAGAAGCAAGAGCAAACACATTCAAAAGCTAGCAGAAGGCAAGAAATAACTAAGATCAGAGAAGAACTGAAGGAGACAGAGACACAAAAACCCTCAAAAAATCAATGAATCCAGGAGCTGGTTTTTTGAAAAGATCAACTAAATTGATAGACCACTAGCAAGACTAATAAAGAAGAAAACAGAGAAGAATCAAATGGATGCAATATAAAATGATAAAGGGGATATCACCACTGATCCCACAGAAATACAAACTACCATCAGAGAATACTGTAAACACCTCTATGCAAATAAACTAGAAAATCTAGAAGAAATGGATAAATTCCTCAACACATACACCCTCCCAAGACTAAACCAGGAAGAAATTAAATCCCTAAATCCCTAAATAACAGGCTCTGAAATTTAGGCAATAATTAATAGCTTACCAACCAAAAAAAATACAGGACCAGACGGATTCACAGCCGAATTCTACCAGAGGTACAAGGAGGAGCTGGTAACATTCCTTCTGAAACTATTCCAATCAATAGAAAAAGAGGAAATCCTCCCTAACTCATTTTTTGAGGCCAGCATCATCCTGACACCAAAGCCTGGCAGAGACACAACAAAAAAAGAGAATTTTAGACCAATATCCTTGATGAACATTGATGCAAAAATCCTCAATAAAATACTGGCAAACCGAATCCAGCAGCACATCAAAAAGTTTATCCACCATGATCAAGTGGGCTTCATCCCTGGGATGCAAGGCTGGTTCAACATACGCAAATCAATAAACATAATCCAGCATACAAACAGAACCAAAGACAAAAACCACATGATTATCTCAATAGATGCAGAAAAGG
The DNA here is from genome assembly GCF_028885625.2 of Pongo pygmaeus. Taxonomy (NCBI): domain Eukaryota; kingdom Metazoa; phylum Chordata; class Mammalia; order Primates; family Hominidae; genus Pongo; species Pongo pygmaeus. Next base: position 52,314,481 of record NC_085930.1, on the reverse strand, counting down.
CCTTTGACAAAATTCAACAACCCTTCATGCTAACAACTCTCAATAAATTAGGTATTGATGGGACGTTTCTCAAAATAATAAGAGCTATTTATGACAAACCCACAGCCAATATCATACTGAATGGGCAAAAACTGGAAGCATTCCCTTTGAAAACTGGCACAAGACAGGGATGCCCTCTCTCACCACTCCTATTCAACATAGTGTTGGAAGTTCTGGCCAGGGCAATCAGGCAGGAGAAAGAAATAAAGGGTATTCAGTTAGGAAAAGAGGAAGTCAAATTGTCCCTGTTTTCAGATGACATGATTGTATATTTAGAAAACCCCATTGTCTCAGCCCAAAATCTCCTTAAGCTGATAAGCAACTTCAGCAAAGTCTCAGGATACAAAATCAATGTGCAAAAATCACAAGCATTCTTATACACCAATAACAGACAAACAGAGAGCCAAATCATGAGTGAACTCCCATTCACAATTGCTTCAAAGAGAATAAAATATCTAGGAATCCAACTTACAAGGGACGTGAAGGACCTCTTCAAGGAGAACTACAAACCACTGCTCAACGAAATAAAAGAGGACACAAACAAATGGAAGAACATTCCATGCTCATGGATAGGAAGAATCAGTATGGTGAAAATGGCCATACTGCCCAAGGTAATTTATAGATTCAATGCCATCCCCATCAAACTACCAATGACTTTCTTCACAGAATTGGAAAAAACTACTTTAAAGTTCATATGGAACAAAAAAGGGCCCACATTGCCAAGACAATCCTAAGCCAAAAGAACAAAGCTGGAGACATCATGCTACCTGACTTCAAACTATACTACAAGGCTACAGTAACCAAAACAGCATGGTATTGGTACCAAAACAGAGATATAGACCAATGGAACAGAACAGAACCCTAAGAAATAATACCACACATCTACAACCATCTGATCTTTGACAAACCTGACAAAAACAAGACATAGGGAAAGGATTCCCTGTTTAATAAATGGTGCTGGGAAAACTGGCCAGCCATATGTAGAAAGCTGAAACTGGATCCCTTCCTTACACCTTATACAAAAATTAATTCAAGATGGATTAAAGACTTAAATGTTAGACCTAAAACCATAAAAACTCTGGAAGAAAACCTAGGCAATACCACTCAGGACATAGGCATGGGCAAGGACTTCATGTCTAAAACACCAAAAGCAACGGCAACAAAAGCCAAAATTGACAAATGGGATCTAATTAAACTAAAGAGCTTCTGCACAGCAAAACAAACTACCATCAGAGTGAACAGGCATTTTCTCCCATTTCAGAATGGGAGAAAATGTTTGCAATCTACTCATCTGACAAAGGGCTAATATCCAGAATCTACAACGAACTCAAACAAATTTACAAGAAAAAACAACCCCATCAAAAAGTGGGCAAAGGATATGAACAGACACTTCTCAAAAGAAGACATTTATGCAGCCAACAGACACATGAAAAAATGCTCATCATCATTGGCCATCAGAGAAATGCAAATGAAAACCACAATAAGATACCATCTCACACCAGTTAGAATGGCAATCATTAAAAAGTCAGGAAACAACAGGTGCTGAAGACGATGTGGAGAAATAGGAACACTTTTACACTGTTGGCGGGACTGTAAACTAGTTCAACCATTGTGGAAGACAGTGTGGCGATTCCTCAAGGATCTAGAACTAGAAATACCATTTGACCCAGCCATCCCATTACTGGGTATATACCCAAAGGATTATAAATCATGCTGCTATAAAGACACATGCACACGTATGTTTATTGTGGCACTATTTACAATACCAAAGACTTGGAACCAATCCAAATGTCCATCAATGATAGACTAGATTAAGAAAATGTGGCACATATACACCATGGAATACTATGCAGCCAGAAAAAAAAGGATGAGTTCATGTCCTTTGTAGGGACATGGATGAAGCTGGAAACCATCATTCTCAGCAAACTATAACAAGGACAAAAAACCAAACACCACATGTTCTCACTCATAGGTGGGACTTGAACAATGAGAACACATGGACACAGGAAGGGGAACATCACACACTGGGGACTGTTGTGGGGGGGGAGGGGGGAGGGATAGCATTAGGAGATATACCTAATGTAAATGAGTTAATGGGTGCAGCACACCAACATGGAGCAAGTATACATATGTAACAAACCTGTACATTGTGCACATGTACCCTAGAACTTAAAGTAGAATAATAAAAAAAATTGATAATAAAAAAATTAATTAAAAAAAAAGAGTCACAGGCAGGAAGAGTAAGATGCCAAGTATAGGAGGAAGAGTGTGTGGTGGGTTAGTAAGAAGAGGGCCCTCACTCTGAACTAGGGCTAGCTCTGAAAGTCCACTTTTCTTTTCATTTTAAGCATTTTGGTGATTTCCATCTGAAAGAACCAGAAAGAATGTGACAGCATTTTAAGAGGAAGAGGTGAACTCTCCCACTTTGATGAGTTTGCTGCCAGCTTTAGCAGACTGTGGCACTCCTGGGGAGCACCATAGCCTTAAAGCCTAGATCAGCTGCCCTATGATGGGTGCAGGCCTTATAGACATGCTGCGTTAAAGTAGGGAAAGGAGCCAGGAGCATTTCAACCCTCCACGGAGAAGCTGAAGTTCACTGTCACCATATTCTGTGACAGAAACCAGCGTGAAGACTCTAGGGAATTGTCTTGAAATGGTCAGAAGGCTTCCTGCCATCCTTCACTGCAGCCACATCTAGAAATGAACTTCTAAACTTCACGGAAGGGTCATATTAGAACATGAAAAACTCCCCTGAAAATTTTTGTCAGTGCAACAGGTTTTGTTTACTTGGCAACAGTGAGCCCACTGTGGGAAAGGGGTTTTCCCAGCAGTCAGGCTAGCACCATGGGCCCTGAGTAGGCAACATGCACATGACAGCACTTACAGGAATTCTGAGGCCACTGCCAGGAGCCAGCCCAGCCCTCCTTGTGGATGCTGAATGGAAGGGAAGGAAGGTTGAGCTCATGCCGGCTTCATCAGCATGAGGAGGTGAAGCGGCTCCAAGGTCAAGAGCGGAAAGATGGAACCTTCATTTCCACAGAGATCATCTTGTTCAGGGGTAAAGCAAAGGGCCAGGCTTCCCCTACGGTGTCGCAACAGCCTCTGCACCAACCTCTGAGTGACAAAGCTGCATCTCCCTCTCGTCATCTCTTCCTGCCGGGTCCTCTACAGTCTGTGATTGTGTTTTCATTTCATTTATGGTGTCTTTCATTGTACAAATATTTTTAATTTTTATGAACTCAAATCTGTGTATCTTTTCTTTTTTCGTGGCTTCCAAGTTTTGTGTCTTGCTCACCCTAGAATTATAAAAATATACTTTCATAAATTTATCCTTTTAATTTTTCACATAAAAATTTTTGAAAGAATTTCTTTCACTTTTATTACAGTAAAGCCAAGGATAGATTAAAAAAATAAGTGGCACTGAAGAATTTACACTGAGGAGCAGTAATTCCTGCTCTATTCTTCTCCAACCCTGGGCCTGCTCCTCAGAACAAACTCATTTAAAGTTTTTCTGTTTTTTTGTTTTGTTTTGTTTTGGTTTTGAAACAGAATCTTGCTCTGTCACCCAGGCTGGAGTGCAACGGCACAATCTTAGCTCACTGCAACCTCTGCCTCCGAAGTTCAAGCAAGTCTCATGTCTCAGCCTTCCGAGTAGCTGGGATTACAAGTGTGCACCACCATGCCCAGCATTTTTTTTTTTTTTTTTTTTTTTTGGAGAGATGGGGTTTCACCATGTGGGCCAGCTAGCCTTGAACTCCTGGCCTCAAGTGATCCGCTCACCTCAGCCTCTCAAAGTGCCGGGATTACAGGCATGAGCCACTGCACCCGGCCTCCTTTTAAATCTTTTACTTGATTTTGTTTTGTTTTGTTTTCCAGTAATATAGGTATTCGGGTTCAGCTTCCTTTGCCCTTCTTCATCCATCTCACCTCCAGTGTCCAGAAATTTACCTTAGAAATCTGTGGTCCACAGGTAATGCTCCTAGACCCATTGTAGGAAGAGGAATTAGTACATAATCTTGGAAGAGAAGCCTTCTGAATTTTACAATCAGGACTGGGGAAACCCTGTAAAGTACCTGCCTGGTGTTCCTTTCTTCCAGCCTCTTTGATTAAGTCACATCAAGATGCTAATGGCAAAGTTGTTTAATGTGTGTTTCTCCAAGGCATGTTAGGATTTCACTGGGATTCTTAAAATTTGAGGGTGTCTGTGATCGTCAAAATTTTTATTCATATAGTCCCTCATGAAATTTCTAAAACTCGGCTGGGTGCGGTGGCTCACGCCTGTAATCCCAGCACTTTGGGAGGCCGAGGTGGGCGGATCACAAGGTCAGGAGTTTGAGACCAGTCTGGCCAATATGGTGAAACCCCATCTCTACTAAAATACAAAAATTAGCCTGGCGTGGTGGCACACGCCTGTAGTCCCAGCTACTCGGGAGGCTGAGGCAGAAGAATTGCTTGAACCCAGGAGGCGGAGGTTGCAGTGAGCCAAGATTGCACCACTGCACTCCAGCCTGGGCGGTGGAGCAAGACTCCATCTAAAAAAAATAATAATAATAATAAAAATAAATTTCTAAAACTCTGTATTTCTTTGCTCTTTTAAGTTGACATCTATAACTTTCTATTACTTTAAATACCTGGAAAAAAAATCACTTCCAGTGCATTGTAATAATGTATCAAGTAGAAGTGGCAAAAATCAGTGAAAACATTTCTTTGATCTGAATAAATGTTCAAGAAAATAGAAAACATGAACTTACCTCTAATCTATGTTCCCTTTACTTGAAAATGTAATGTTGATCTACTAGAGGTAAGGCAGGAATTGTCACGTCCATATTCCTTGCAATTATTCAAAATATGCATCTGAGACCAGAACAAGACACAGGTGAAGAAGGGTGCTCACTAGGCCCCTTCTGCCAATACAGAAGGTGACAGTGCAGTGGAGTCCTTTCATAGCAAGTTCTGCCTTCGTGATTTCCAAAGCTTCAGTATTCCAAATCTAAGGTGAATAGGGTGGTATCCACTAAGCCCTGCCACAAACTTGTTGCTGAGATGAAGGAAGCTGCCGCTGCAGTCAGTATTTCTCACCCACACGGTTTGCTCTGTTTCTGGATGGTATGGGAAGGATGGCGTCTTTTTTTTTTTTTTTTTTTTTTTGAGATGGAGTCTTGCTCTGTCACCCAGGCTGGATTGTAGTGGTGTGATCTCAGCTCACTGCAACCCATGCAAGGTGCTGTCGGGTTCCACCTGTGCAAACAAGTACACTGGTCCAGCATGGGTCAGCTGCTCACTCACAGGGGCTCCAGAATCCTACAAAGGGACACACAGGGGTGGGTGGCAAGCTAGTTGGAAATGGGAGTGATGGGCATGACTAAAGTCTTCCTCACCCCACCTGAGGTGCACTCAACTGTGGCTAGGGTGACCAGAATTCATTGTCCAGCGTGGCTGGCAGGAGCCCACTCTCTGAAGATGGTGGGATGCAGAGGTGGGAGTACGGTTGGGTGGTCTTGTGAGCTGAGCACTCTCCCAAAAGTGTCCCCTACATATGAGGTCGACAGCTTATTCCTGCAGGGACTCAGGAGTAACTCTGGGTGCTAAAACAAAACTTGAGACCAGCACAGAAACAGCCAGCCCATGAAGCTCGCCTCCCATCACACAGCAAGGCTAGCCAGATGCCCCTCCCTCTTCTTGTGCACCATTCTTCTCTTCCCCTAGGCCGCCTGGTGCTCGTGGTATTTCATGTTTGTTAGTCCGCGCACAGTGGTGAGGGAGGCTGCTGTGTGATTTGCCACAGCCACAGCCTCTACAAAAGCAACCGGGAGAAGACAGCAGCAGAGGGCTCTTCCTCAAACACCCTGTCCAACTCCTGGCACTGAAGAAGTACTTCTGAGGGAACTCAAACCGTCTATCAAGTAAAGGAAGTTAGAAGAGGAAATGTCACCTCTCTGAGAGATTATCCAAAGAAAAACGGAGTGACTTATCATTGCTTTACAGACTGTAAGAAGAGAACATCTCAGAAGTGGAGTCTTATCCTGAAATCAAAGGATTTAAAGAAAAAGTGGAATTTTTCTTCAGCAAGTAAGTACATTTACTAGTATCTTACTATGGGATAGCTTGGTAGAACTAGTTACTGGCAACCTCACTGCTTTTTAAACAAACAATACCTCCGCTACCACCTCCTGGATCCATGCTTGCCCTCAAAGGAACCCTCAGGATCTCATTCCCACAGGAGGCTGTGGCTTCCCGACATATTTGGAGCATCATAGTGAGAATTGTGGCCCATTATTTTAAAATGTCCTAGATGCTAGCAAATATTGTTTTTGTGGGCTGTATTTGAATTTCTCAAGCCAGTAAAATTCTAGTGAAAGTGGGAAAATCGCTTGAGCTCGGGAGGTTGAGACTGTGGTGAGCTATGGTCACGCCACTGCACTCTAGCCTGTGCGACTGAGCAAGATTCTATCTTAAGAAAAACAAATTCTGGTGAATAAATCTCTTTTAACTAATCCTGTTTAAAATGGATGATGGCTAATAAAACAATATGGCGTGGCTGGAACTCTAGCTCTAGGGTGGTCTCCAAAGAGGACACTCAAGCATTCTCTGAGCAGCACGGGGCTGTGTCCTGGTAGCAGCCTGAAGGGGTGACAGTGGAGCACAGTGTTCATTTTCATTTCTCAATTTTGACGTATTTACTGGAAAAATTAATCCCTAGCCACCTCACATGACAGTACATAACTTTTTTTTTTTTTTTTTTTTTTTGAGATGGAGTCTCACTCTGTTACCCAGGCTAGAGTGCAGTGTTGCAATCATCTTGGCTCACTGCAGCCTCCACCTCCTGGATTCAAGCAATTCTCGTGCCTCGGCCTCCCAAGTGGCTGGGATTACAGGCACCCACCACCACACCTGGCTAATTTTTGTATTTTTGGTAGAAATGGGGTTTTGCCATGTTGGCCAGGCTGGTCTGGAACTCCTGGCCTCAAGTGATCTGCCCACCTCAGCCTCCCAAAGTGCTGGGATTACAGGCATGAGCCACCACGCCTGGCCCTGGAGTACATAATTTTAATAAGTAACGTTTGCAGTTCTTTTTTTCCCTCCCTTTTTATGGATAGACTTTTCTGGTTCTTGAGATCTCATACCCCTTTATGATATATTATTTGAGTAGAGGGTTTAAAGAATTGAGATACTTGTTTTCTTGTGTTAATATGTCAAGAAAGAAGTTGTTTCATAACTTAGGTCCTGCCTTGGACAAAATACACCCTTACTGTCTGCTCTGTGTTTCTTGGTATGTTCAGAAGAGGATTTGAACTTTTGTAGGTTGGCTAACAGATATGGAAGGTCCTTAGAGCTCTCTTATTTCTAACCAAATCTTAACCCCACCTATTAAGTAGAAAGCCTTTTCATGGAAGGGCTGTGGTTGGTTCTTGGAACTGGTCCCCTCACAGAATTTCAATTGGCTTTTTCTCAGAGTCACGCCCTGCTTTAGAGGTTGCTTAGGTTAAGCTCTCCAACTAATTTTAGCAGGCAACTTGGGAGTTTTGCAACTCACAGTAGGCACACCTTCCTTCCTGAATGACTTTTATTTGTTCCTTTTTCAGTTTGTGAAACTAAATCCACAACCTTTGGAGACCCAGGAACACCCTCCAATCTCTGTGTGTTTTGTAAACATCACTGGAGGGTCCTCTGCGTGAGCAATTGGATTGTCATCAGCCCTGCCTGTTTTGTACCTGGGAAGTGCCCTGGTCTTACTTGGGTCCAAATTGTTGGCTTTCACTTTTGACCTTAAGCATCTGAAGCCATGGGCCATACACGGAGGCAGGGAACATCACCATCCAAGTGTCCATACCTCAATTTCTTTCAGCTCTTGGTGCTGGCTAGTCTTTCTCACTTCTGTTCAGGTAAGCAACTTTCAAGAACTTAACTGAGTCAACTGCTACAGGGTTGAGAGAAAGGACATGGGGTTCTCTGAGCTGCTCCCTTCTATTATCCTATAAGCCAGAAGGAACCTTCAGGGTGTTTTCAAAACATTTTAACGATTAGAAGACTGTGGTCCAAAGAGGTTAAAGGACCTGCCTATCATCACACAGCAAGTTAGCAACCAAGTTAACTCAAGAACCCAGGCCTTCAAGGAAGCGTGGAAGGGACAGTGTTATTTTAACAAAACCATACAGCCGATTCATAATGGTCTCTTCCATGAATATCAGATGCTCATTTACATTTTGTGATGTGCCAATACTGGCCTCGGAGTCTAGTCCCAAACTATGTTTTCATGATACAGCTCAGCGAAAGTGTCCTGCTTCTAAAATTGAACAATGGTGATCTTCTTTCCAATTTGAAGGTGGGAGAGTAGTTGAGGACAATTCCTCTTAATGACATTAATCTTCTTAACCTTCTTAAGTTCCTCTTAATACATTAATCTTATTTGTTCTGCTTTGGATGCTGAGCTCTTTTTTCAACATTGGCATCTGACTTTAAGTGGTATCAGATTTAACACAAAATTATATTTTTAGTTATTTTTAATCTGCCACATAGGTATTACATATACGTCCTGAAAGTAATAATTTGACTTCTGGAGGATTTTGTTCCTGCTCAGGTGATCTTAAGAGTGCTGAGCTTTTGGGACTGTCAAGAAGGGTGAGGCTTGTCCCTGTCGGCAGGATGGTTCTGATTTTTTTTTTTAAGTCAGAAAACAAAAGATCTGTTTTCTAGTGAGCAGCATACCTCCCGGTTTCCCAAAAATAAAGAAGTCTGGGCTCCAGCATGATTTGCCAGTCTGCAAAAACCCGACTATTAAGGGTCCTTGTCTTAAAAACTTCTCACGTAAAGTACTGCCTAGAATATCAGAGGTGTGAGAGAGAGGTAGAGGGAAGGGAAGAGGAGTTGGGGGCACACAGATTACTTGACTGCAATGGTGGTCATTTAAAATTTTCTGTCCAGAGCTATTTTACATTGTTTCAGAACCAAGAGAACCATGGCCTACATTTCACAATTTACACCTCAGGTTTTGTATATATTTGACAGTTACATTACATTTCCAACAGTTACAATTTCCTTCTGGGGAGTTTGGGAAGCATTCCCAAACTAGTCTTCTGGGGAGTACAGAGGAGTTTAAAATATTTAGAAGGAAATTTGTACAGGCTTCCCAGAAATAAGGGGGGCAGGGAGGGAGAGAGACAGAAAGAGGGAGAACAATAAAAAAAGTAAAAGAAGACATAAAATAAAAATTAAAACCCAGACTTTAGAAATTGTACCAGGAAAATTAGGGTCAGAGGTAAATGGAAAGAGATCTTTGAGCTAAAGAAAGATGTTTAGGAAAGCACCTTGTTCTCCAGCTACATCCTGGTTTTACTGCTGCTGTGACTGAGTCAATGAAGCACCTACTGTGCGCCAGGTGGGCCACGAAAGTTAAGGCTAGGATTCCTGCACTCAGAGAGGTCTGCATATGTTAGTTGGGGAAATGCAAAGCTAACCCATGTAGAACAAGCAAAGAGCAATGAAATGCTTTGCCCTGATTGTAGGAGCCCAAGATCTGGGAAAGTGGGTACCAGACTGGGCTGCAGCAAGGAGGGCAGGCTTTACAGAGGCAGATGGATGATGGAGAGAGAATTCTGGTCAGGGCAACAGCCTGGACAAAGGCACAAATGTAAGGATGAGGCTGGCACAGGTGTTCATTCTTTTGTTTAATCATTTATTAATTCAACAAACATGAGCATTTCCTAAAAGCAAGAGACTTTTCTTGGTCCTGGGGACATGGCTCTTGCGTTTGTGAAATTTACTATCATTGGAAAGAGGAAAAGTAATCCAATAGCCACTCAAATGAATGTGTTAAGGTGTGGCCAACAAAGCCAAGTACTTTGAAGGCAGGGCACAGGCACTGCCTGAGGAAGTGCTGTCTTCCCCTGCCAGCAAGGAGGGGCAGTGAGCTAGGGAAGTAGCAGAGGAGGGACTGGCCCAGTGAGCAAGAACCAGACCCTGCAGCACTTGTGGGCTATAATCATGAATCCACATGTTATTCAGGCAGCTGGAAGGGCTTTACCCAGAAGAGTGGTGTAGTCTACCCCAGCTCTGTTCACTCTTTACACATACCAATAGCCTGGGGGTTTTGCTAAACTGCTGTTTCTAGTACAGGGAATTTTTTAGAGAAGTGGATCTATTTTGCATAATACCGTAATGATAGATATAAGTCATTATAAGTTTGTCCAAATCCACAGAATATGCAATACCAGGAGTGACCCCTATCGTGAACTCTAGATTTTGGGTGGTAATGATGTGTTAATGTAGGTTCATTGATTGTAACAAGTGTACTGCCCTGGCGCAGGATGTAGACAGTGGCGGAAGCTGTGAATATGTGGGGAGGGGGTATATGGAAATCCTCTGTACTTTACACTCAATTTTTCGATGACTCTAAAGCAGCTCTAAAAAATAAAGTCTATATAGTTTTTTAAATGCTGTTTCTGCTTAGGTGGGTCTGGGATGGAGCCTGAGATTCTGCATTTCTAAGAAGCACCTAGGTGATGCTGATGCTGCTCCACCATACACTTTGAGTTTCGGTAGTAAAGGTGTAAATAACTTTAAAAAGAAAAAAGTGTTACTGAAGGACAGAGTGGCTTGTAGGGCAGCCACAGTGACTGTGCAAAACCTATTAGGAGGTTATTTCAGTAACTTACAGTAACTGATGATGTCTTTGATGAAAAGAATTGGATCAGAAGGGAGTTGATGGGTTGGAGACTGTGTACCATGTAAAATTAGTGAGGACTGCTCAACGGGAGTGTAGGTGTGAGTTGTGCATGGTCTGTGGGAGGCGAGATTCCGTGAATACAGTGGAGTAGGATTATAGAGGGCTTTATTCAGGGCAGAGATTTGCCACACTAGGCCTTCCTCTCCTGCCCTAGGTCAGGAAGCCACACCATGGCAGAGGTGTTCCCCCTCTCCTCCTGCCCAGCCACTGATACCCAGGGAAAGGGACTCCTCTTTCATGCATAGGGTGGAACCAGCCAGGCTCCTCTCCCCCTCTAGGCCTGCAGGCACTGTCTATGGGGGCAGAAATGCCTGACTTTATACTCCAGCAACTGGTGGCAGTAAGGCAGAGGCTCTAACAGGGCAGCCCTCAGAGGGGCCAATGTGGGCAGCTTTTCCTTCAGAGCTGGAGTCCTTTAAGAGAGGGTCAGGTCTAAGGAGAGGGGAAAGGCCTCCTGTAGGAGGAGGCAAGAGATGTAGGAAAAGCATTGCCAATAAGTTTATAGTCTGAGAACTCAGAGCTAGGAGAAAAGAGAATGCCCCAAAGTGCCACCATTCACAGAACACATCCTCCTCTCCCCGCAACACACACCACTATGCTGCTGGCCCAGGGATCCCATGAGCAGTGATTGTTGCCATCATCACCCTGACAACAGCTGTTCAAGTCCCTGAGCATTTTAAGGATATAAATACTGATTAGAAAGAGAACAAGTAAGGATCAGATGGTACAGAGTATATGAGCAGGGTCTAAACAGGTGAAAAAGTCAGGAACAGTGTGAACACCAGGAGACACAGGTCTCAAGCCTGCGGCTGCCAGAGGCAGCTCTGCCTGTCTCCTTTGTGTGGCTAGCACCTAGCCCAGGGCTGACACCAGCCCTGTCGGTGCTAGTTCACCTAATCAGACATTTAGAGGGGGGTCACTCCTGTTGGAAGAGTGTGCACAAACCAGGAACGGTAAAATCTCCAGGTGGTGAGACAATAGGTGACTTTCACGCTTTTCTATATCTTCCATTCTTTGTAAGAATGTTTATTTCATAGTCAGGGAAAATGTTTATTTAAAAAGCACACTTGTGTTTCCAGGGAGATCATGTATATCCCGTCATTTGGTGAGTTAAAAGATGTTGTGTCAACTGCTTCTCTCCCTTCTCCACCAGCAGTGGTGATGCAGCTCCCAGACCCCTGCGAGGGCAGCCTCTCTAACAGCTGCTGAGGTTGAACTCCCTGGGAGGGGCACTGCAGACTGGCCACTGCATCCCCCAGGCCTCCAGGCTGTGTGGAGAGGGTGGGGAAGACTCAGGTCTTCCTAGTATGGATTCTTTTTTTCCCTTCATGTTTTATTTGCAATGACATAAAATTCAACGTTTTAAAGTATACAATTCAGCCAGGCACAGTGGCTCACTCCTGTAATCCCAGCATTTTGGGAGGCTGAGGTGGGTGGATCACCTGAGGTCAGGAGTTTGAGACCAGCCTGGCCAACATGGTAAAACCCTGTCTCTACTAAAAATGCAAAAATTAACCACACAAGGTGACCCGTGCCTTTAATCCTAGCTACTCAGGAGGCTGAGGCAGGAGAATCTTTTGAACCCTGGAGGCGGAGGTTGCTGTGAGCCAAGATCATGCCACTGCACTCCAGCCTGGACAACAGAGTGAGACTCTGCCTCAGTAAATAAATAAATAAATAAATAAATAAATAAATAAAGTGTACAATTCAGTGGGTTTTAGTATATTTGCAATGTTGTGAAACCACCATCACTATCGAATTCCAGAAAGAAATGTTCTGGATGATGATGGAAATCATCATCCCAGAAGGAAACCTGCGCCTATTTGCAGCTACTCCTCATTCCCCTGTACCCCATCTCCTTGTAACCACTAATTTACTCTCTGTCTCTATGAATTTGCCTGTTCTGGACATTTCTTTTCTCTTCCTTTTTTTCCAGAATCCAGGTAAGAAAGAATATTCTGGACATTTCTTACAATATGTGGTTTTTCGTGACTATTTTCTTTCACTGAGCATTATGTCTTTCAGGTTCATCCATGTTGCGTATGTCTTAGTACTCCATTTGCTTTTGCGGCCAAATAATATTCTGAAATAATATTTTGTTGTAGATTGAGATCTATTTTTTCTTTTTGTAGCAATGGGGTTTTTGCTTTGTTGCCTAGGCTGGTCTCGATCTCCCGGGCTCAAGCAATCCACCCGCCTTGGCCAGCTCCCAAAGTGCTGGGATTACGGGTGCCTGGCCTAGGTGGAGCCCGTGAGAGGTCCAATTTTTTTTTTTGGAGACAGAGTCTTGCTCTGTCGCCCAAGCTGGAGTGCAGTGGCACAATCTCTGGCTCACAGCAAGCTCCGCCTCCCGGCTTCACGCCATTCTCCTGCCTCAGCCTCCCGAGTAGCTGGGACTACAGCTCATAAAAGTCCTCCACACAAAAATCAGCCCGCCACCATGCCTGGCTAATTTATTTTTTTTGTATTTTTAGTAGAGATGGGGTTTCACCGTGTTAGCCAGGATGATCTTCGATCTCCTGATCCACCTGCCTCGGCCTCCCAAAGTGCTGGGATTACAGGCGTGAGCCACCACGCCTGGCCGAGAGGTCCATTATTTGTCTAAAATTAGTGGTCTCTACACTTGTTGGCAAATAGCTTCCTCTCCTGGGTGGCTAGCAGTCCAGAGTTGAAGTGGTCAGAGTAGGAGGGTGGCCAAGGGGTCAGGAGAGGCAGAGGCTGAGGCCAGCACTGTTGAGTGTCCCCCTTGTGCCCTACAGGTGGGAAGTTTCCACGCATTCGCCAGAAGGCGAGCAGTGTTGCTGTCCATCTCTGCCTTCTCTCCACCTCCTCTCACAGCCTCTGGCCCTTTCTGACTGCTGCTGGGTAGAGATGCAGGATGGGCTCCCCATGCCAGCTATGGGCACTGAACTCAGTTCAAGAATCAGCCAGTTACCATGGTGATGCTGGTCCTATGGGGGTGTGGTTCAGCAAAGCAGGCTGTTGTGCATGAGAAAGAACAACCCCATTAAAAATCTGTAGAGCATTCTACAGTTAAGAAAGCACTTTACATCTGGTATCCTGTGATCGCTGTGATAATTATGTGAAGCAGGGAAGATAGTTATCTCGGTCTGTTTCGTGCTGCTATAACAGAATACCTGACATTGGGTAATTTAGAAAGAACACAGGTTTATTTCTTACTGTTCTGAAGGCTGGGAAGTCCAAGGTCAAGGGGCTCACATCTGATGAGGACCTTCGTGCTGCATCATCCCATGGCAGAGGATAGAAAGGCAGGAGAACACGCCCAAGACAGAGTGGGAAGGAGGCCAAAACCATCCTTTATAAGGAAGCCACTCCTGCTGTAGTGAACCCACTCCCAAGAAAATGGCATTAATCCATCCATGATGGCAGAATCTCCATGACCTAATCACCTTTTAACAGTCCCAATTCTCAACACTGTTGCACCCGGAATTAAATTTCCAACACAAAACCTTTAGGGGACACATTCAAATCATGCAATAGTATTATGACTGTTTTACAGAGATGGAACCTTAAGCCCAGAGAGGTTACCCAGCTTGCTCAAGGTTATGATTCTAATACACAGTGGATGGAGGCAGACCTCATTTCCTCATGCCTAGACATGCATTCAGCAAGTATTTACTGAGCACCTACTATGGGCCAGGCCCTGTTCTAGACACTGCAGATATGGCAGTGAACAAAGGAGGAAGCCTCTGCTCCATAGCTCCATACGTAATTATGTATCACATATACCTGTAAATATACATCACAGTTGTAAAAATACATATCAGCTGGAGACAAGCCTGAAGAGAAACAAATCAGGCAAAGAGACTAAAGAGTAGCAGGATGGAGGGGGGCAGGGAGGATGGCACTATTCAAGGAGAGTCAGGGAAGGCCTCTTTGACAAGGGGCCACGAGAGTAGATGTGAGCAAAGTGGGACCTGAACTGTGTGGATCTCTGGGGAAGACACTGGCTCCCTCTAATGTCCTAGGTACTGTGGAGGACTTTTATGAGCAGTATCTCATTTTGAATTCTTGCACCCACTGGGTTGGGTAGGTGTTACAATGCCCATTCAAAAATGGCAAAGCAAGCTCAGAAGTTCAACCAGGTTTGAGAGAGTAATATTGAGATTTCCAGGCACTGACTTTGCCCGCCAGTCACTGAAGCAGACAAAATCGTTAGAGACATTTCCGTTTCAACTGCTTTTTGTCCGTGTGTGATGGAGTCCTTAAAACAGACAAAATTGATATAAATTTGTTGGGCAATTTTTTTTTTCTTTTTATTATTATTATTATTATTATACTTTAGGCTCTATGGTACATGTGAGCAATGTGCAGGTAAGTTACATATGTATACATGTGCCATGCTGGTGCACTGCACCCACCAACTCGTCATCTAGCATTAGGTATATCTCCCAATGCTATCCCTCCCCCCTCCCCCCCCACAACAGTCCCCAGAATGTGATGTTCCCCTTCCTGTGTCCATGTGTTCTCATTGTTCAATTCCCACCTATGAGTGAGAATATGCGGCGTTTGGTTTTTTGTTCTTGCGATAGTTTACTGAGAATGATGATTTCCAATTTCATCCATGTCCCTACAAAGGACGTGAACTCATCATTTTTTATGGCTGCATAGTATTCCATGGTGTATACGTGTGTTGGGCAAATTTATAATGACTGTTTTCTGTCTCTGTGTGGTGGAACCCCAAAAACTGGGTTTTTTTTGTGTGTGTGCATTTCCAAATTGTTCGGAAGATTTTGGGTTCCTCTTTTTAGTCCCGTTCTTCCTCACGCTTACTCTCAGAAGGCTGGAAAAAAAATCCTCAGAAGCCATCACCAAAATTACATATTTCCCTTTCAGCTATGCTTACGCTTTTGCTAACATCACCACATACCAAAATCAGTGAGAAAAAAAGATTCTTTTTTGGTAGGAATGAATAGTTCAGTGGGGAAAGACCCTATTATTGGGAGGCCCAGATAAGTGAGTTGCTGTCTGTCTGGCCCATAGCAAGACCAGAGTGCTATATATCTGACATAACCCTTGAGTGAAATGAAAGGTAAGAGTTGACAGTGGGAGGAGAGAGAAAGAAAAAATGGAAACTTACAGAAGACCTGCTATGTCCTTGGGACTTTTTATTTACATCATTTAATTGAGCTGAATTTTCCAATGATCCCAAGGGGTGGGTGTCATACCTATTTAGAGATGAAGAAACAGATGAAACAGCAAGCGGCTGAGCTGGGACTAGAATCCAAGTCAATGGAGATGGATAGCCCATGTTCCTTCTACGTCTCATTTTGCTTTCCTTGCAACACTAGGAGTGTCTGGGTAGTCATTTGATCTTTAGCTAATATAGCTTCACTTTGAAATATGCTCCCTTCAAGTACGTCTTTTTATTTCTTCCTTTCTTTCAGTTATATTCCCTAAAGCAGGGGCTGGCAACATTCCACACAATTGCTGAAGAGGTGCCTGGACCATTCCGCATTACCTCACTTTGCTATGCAAATACCCATCATCACAAAACTCTCTTGTTCAGTGCTGTGGTGGGGCCGTATCCAGTCTGACAGAGGCCTGAGAATGGCTGGTGAGATGGAAAGGTGCTAGTGCCCCATGATCCTGCTATCTAAGAAGATAGAGGGCTTGGAAATGAAGTCCCTGGACATGGGTCTCCCTAAGAGGATCTGTGTGGCTCCAGGGGCTACAGGGCCCAGAAGGCACAGTACGACAGCACTGGGCAGGGGGCACTGGAGCCTTAGAGGGATGCTGCTTTTAGGTCCTACAGCCTAGGAAGAATGACCATGCCTTCTAAACCAAAAATCAGAAAATACAGCCTGCTAAGGAATTTTGGTGCTATTGACACAGAGACTAGTTTAGATATTGATATGCCAATATTTCTTGGTTATATGGATGGAGAAGTGAACAGAATACTTTAAATAAAAACTCTTTTAGCAAATCCAGGCTGGAGGGTAACTGTATGGCATGGACTGCAGATAGCCAAAGAGATAAAGGCAGGATATAGGATCCATTTAGGGTACCTGAAGATGGTAGAAATAGTCGAAAGGTATAAGCATGGGAGTCATTTCAGCCTGGAACCATGGGATCAATCAGGCTTGGAAAGAAAGGGACTCTGTTTCTTATTTATTTATTTATTTATTTTGAGGTGGAATCTCACTCTGTCGCCCAAGCTGGAGTGCAGTGGTGTGATCTTGGCTCGCTGCAACCTCTGCCTCCCGGGTTCAAGTGATTCTCCTGCCTCAGCCTCCTAAGTAGCTGGAATTACAGGTGTGTCCCAACATGCCCGGCTAATTTTTTTGTATTTTTAGTAGAGATGGGGTTTCACCATGTTGATCAAGCTGGTCTCAAACTCCTGACCTCATGATCCGCCCACCTCAGCCTCCCAAAGTGCTGGGATTACAGGCTTGAGCCACGATACCCAGCCTGGGACTCTGTTTCTTATAGCAAGAGGGCTCAGTGGTAGGGCTGGACTGGGGTGGGTGGGGACAGTGTTGGCTTAACTTACTGACCGTGGCCTAAAACTGAAGAAATTGGTAAACAAGAAGAATGGCCCTAAAAGCCTGGGCCAGAAAGAAAAAAATGTGTAAAACTGGGGCAGTTTCTTTTCCTCAGCTCAGTTTCCTCATTTGTAAGATAAGGCCACGAGAATGAATGATCATGGAAGTCCCTTCCAGATCTCACATTCTTTACTATGACTTTCATATCCCCTGGGGCTGAGTACATTGTTTAACCCATGGTTGGCACTTATATCCAGGTCTTCTCAGGGGACCAGTGGACTTTCTCCCTCACTAGGGATCCCTGTCTCTGTCCCCAACTCCTGGCCCATAGGCATCTGGTTATATACATAAGACAAGCAGGTGCCTTTCCATATTTCTGAATGCTTACGATGTCTCGTCATGCTAGGTGTGGTGGCTCACACTTGTAATCCCAGCATTTTGGAAGGCTGAGGTGGGAGGATCACCTGAGATCAGGAGTTTGAGACCAGCCTGGCAAACATGGTGGAAACCCTGTCTCTACTAAAAATACAAAAATTAGCTGGGCATGATGGCAGCCCATAATCCCAGCTACTTGGGAGGCTGAGGCAGGAGAACTGCTTGAACCTGGGGGTGGAGGTTGCAGTGAGCTGAGATCATGCCACTTCACTCCAGCCTGGGCAAAAGAACAAGACTCCGTCTCAAAAAAAAAAAAAAAAAAAAAAAGAAAAAGAAAAAAGAAAGAAAGATGTGTCGTCTTATGGAGATGCAGGGAAGGGGAAGATTCTGGATAACTCTCGAAAGATAACGTCACTGGAAGAGCTTTACTCATTTGGTGGGGTGTTGAACTGGATGTAGCAGCAGCACACAGTGGTATGTGTAGGTGGAAAAATAAGGCAATTTGCTTGTCAGTATATCAATAGTTACATCAAAGGTGTAAGGTGGCTGCTAATATACTGAATTCAACTTTAGGCTGCAAACATAGCTTTAGGTAAAGGAAGTGACAACCCAGTTCTACTCTGAGCCAATCACACAGTGGATGTCTGGAATGTTAGATTTAGTGACTTTGCTCTCTCAAAAAAATATACACACAAATCAGACTGTATAGTGAGGAAACTGATGGTACTCACTTTCAGTACATCAATAAGGAACAGGGGCAGATGGGAACCTGCAGAACTATCTGAGAGAGGATATAAGTATCCTCAGATATCTGCAAGTCTTGTTACGTAAGAAGAATGAGATGTGTTTTGTAATGCATGTAGAAGCTAGAGGGAAACAGACTTCAACATAAAGCAAAGCAAAACTTCCTCAGTCAAATTGTCCAAAGATGAAATCAAAAGCCTTAGAAGTTAGTAAATTCCCCACCCCCTTGGAGAAAGGAGAATGGGATTCATATTTGGTGTGTGTCTAGGCACTGAATTACAGTATGTGCTTGCCGTAAATTATCTCATTTAATCCTCATAATAACCAATGTGAAGACTGGGGTTCAGAGAAGTAAAGTAAGTTGCTTAAGGTCACACAGCTACTGTGGATTTTATTGAATAAAAAAAGCCCATGTTCTTTCTACACCAACAACCAGGAGCCTCTAGGCAAGGATGTTAGCAGGGTGCACTTAGTCATGATTGCCTTTAAGGTAGGTAGGGAAGTAGGCAGTCCTGAGAGCTTTAAATCCTAAGTCACTCAAGGGAAAAGAGGAGGAATCAGGATGTGTATTAAGGTGACAGATGAAGGTTTTATTCCTGTGCCAAGCCAGTGAAGTCACATGAAATGGATTGTCTTTAGCTCACTTAATCTGGATAAAATTTATTCTTAGATTTTTCCCATGGTTAAATGCAGTTCTGCAGTTTAAATGAATGCGTGTACATGTGCATATCTGTGTGTGTGTGTGCGTGTGTGTGTGTTGTTGTTGCATCACGTGATTGTGGGGAGAGGGGCTGTAGGAGAAACGCAAGGGAAAAGGCGGTGAGCATCAGAGACTAGGTCTTTATAGTGAAATTCTTCCTTATTTCTCAAGGCAGTAGTAGCTGAAAATTACCTAATCAAGTGACCAGGAAACAGAGCCAAGAAGGAGGCCTTCTGTAAGTGAGAATTCATGAATAATGAAGATTGATTATATTCCCTACCTATTTAAAATATGGCCCTCTTTTTTCTTCTTAGTTGACCTTATCTCCCTCCCTTATTCTTCGTCATGACTGCAGAATCGTAGGCCCTTGGAATCTCAGGCTGACCTGCCCTGTCCTAGACTTCCTGAACCTCTCAATCTCTCAGTTGTCTCAGCTGCAAAATGGGGAAAATAATACATATCTTGTGGGGTTGTTGTGGGATTAAATGACATAGCACCTGTCCCCTCCATAAAGCCATCACAGAGGAAGCAAAAAAAGGAAATAGTATGAAGAGTAATTCAATATAGGCTATCTAGACAGAGGTGGGCAGCAGCACCTTGCCCTCCTCCACCACCACTGTACCCAGAACCTTAGTCAGGACTGACTTCTCTTGGGGGTGGTATTGTGTTAGGTAAACCAAATAAGTAATAGGACTAAAAATTGCCTGCTGTGAGAGAAGGTTCATATGCTCCTAAATCTTGCCTGTCATTGGAAAATTCTCAAGAAAAAGGAAGGGGATAGGTTATGTTATAATATTGGTCCATGAGTCCGATTTTAGTCATTTGTCTTCATTGTTTTCGAAACCAAATTTAGTTTTTATGCAATCACATTTAGTTTTTCTAGATAGTGACTTCCAAAACCTTTAACAAGCATTGCGGGTGCAACTGCTATAGAAAACACTATTGAGGTTCCTCAAAAAATTAAAAATAGAACTACCATATGACCCCCAAATTCCATATATCCATAAGAATTGAAAGCAGGGTCTTGAAGAGATATTTGCACACCCATGTTCATAGCAGCACAGTAGCCAGGAGGTGGGAAGCAAGCCAAATGTCCATCTACAGATGAATGGGCAAACAAAATGTGGGGGGGGGTGTGTGTGTAATATTATTCATTATCCTTATGATCATATCATTACCATTCCAAAGGAAGGAAATCCTATCATATGCTACAACGTGAATGAACCTTGAGTGCATCGAGCTAAGTGAAATAAGCCAATCATAAACAGGCTGTTACTGTATGATTCTATTTCTACGAGATATTTAAAGTAGCCAAATTCATACAAACAAACAGAATGGCAATTGCCATAGGCTGAGGGGAGAGGGGAAAAGGGGAGTTGTTTAATGGGCATAGAGTTTCAGATTTGCAAAATGAAAATTTCTAGAGATCTGTTTCACAACAATGTGAATATACTTGACATTACTGAACTGTATGTACACTTAAAAATCAATAAGATGATAAGTTCTATGTTATGTGTTTGTTTGTTTGTTTGGAGACAGAGTTTTGCTTTTGTTGCCCAGGCTGGGGTGCAATCTCAGCTTACTGCAACCTTCGCCTCCTGGGTTCAAGTGATTCTCCTGCCTCAGCCTCCCGAGTAGCTGGGATTACTACACCCGCCACCAGACCCGGCTAATTTTTTGTATTTTTAGTAGAGACAGAGTTTCACCATGTTGGCCCGGCTAGTCTCGAACTCCTGACCTCAAGTGATCTGCCTGCCTCGGCCTCCCAAAGTGCTGGGATTACAGGCGTGAGCCACCACGCCCAGCCTGTTATGTATTTTTTACCATAATTTTTAAAAAATGAAGAGAAAAAAAGCATTGAGGACCCAGAAAATCAAACTGGATTGATGCTTAGTCACTAGACACAACACCCTAAGTTCTGTTACTGCCGACTTTGGATTCTTGACTGTGCAGGAATCTATATTTAATAAATATACAATCTTGTTCTGTTTGCCTCTCCATAGGTGTTATCCACGTGACCAAGGAAGTGAAAGAAGTGGCAACGCTGTCCTGTGGTCACAATGTTTCTGTTGAAGAGCTGGCACAAACTCGCATCTACTGGCAAAAGGAGAAGAAAATGGTGCTGACTATGATGTCTGGGGACATGAATATATGGCCCGAGTACAAGAACCGGACCATCTTTGATATCACTAATAACCTCTCCATTGTGATCCTGGCTCTGCGCCCATCTGACGAGGGCACATATGAGTGTGTTGTTCTGAAGTATGAAAAAGACGCTTTCAAGCGGGAACACCTGGCTGAAGTGACGTTATCGGTCAAAGGTTGGTGGGATTTTCTGATTTTACTCTAGGCCGGCAGATTCTTAATGCCCTTAAAGACACATGGCTATTGATTTAGGTGAAAATTTTACCAAAGAGGGATGTATCTCACTTCATTTCTTGGAGTTAAGTCTCTAGTTGTATGATAAACTCTAACTGGTTTCTAAAGATGTCCTGGAAATATCTGTTAATGTGCATTTATTGTTCTTTGACAATCCAAGTTCATGATAATCATCCTGGGGCACTATAATGACCTAAAGAGCCTCTCAATCACCAAGGGGTATCTTTGATTTGATGTAGCCTTACTACTAACTGCACTTGACCCAGAAATATATGCCTGTGAAAGTATGCTGAAAAGGTAACGGGGCTGGGTATGGTGGCTTATGCCTGTAATCTCAGCACTTTGGGAGGCCAAGGCAGGCAGATCACTTGAGGTCATGAGTTTAAGACCAGCCTGGCCAACATGGCAAAACTCTGTCTCTACCAAATATACAAAAACTAGCCAGATGTAGTGGCGCATTCCTGTAATCCCAGCTACTCTGGAGGCTGAGGCAGGGAATCGCTTGAACCTGGGAGGCGGAGGTTGCAATGAGCCGAGATTGCACCACTGCACTCCAGCCTGGGCGACAAAGCAAGACTCCATGTCAAAAAAAAAAAAAGAACAATGGAGGCATAAATCTTTTTCAGGTAGTATGTGAATGTCTATTACTATGGCTATCTTACTATTATATTCTAATATTTTCAAAGTGATAATTTACTTATTGCATATTTGAAGCTCTAATCTAGCAGTCAGTCCTGAAAAGTTAGATGTTAGAGAATTGGGCCAGGTGCGGTGGCTCAAGCCTGTCATCCCAGCACTTTGGGAGGCCCAGGTGGGTGGATGGCTTGAGCTCAGGAGTTTGAGACCAGCCTGCCCAACATGGTGGAACTCCATCTCTACTAAAAATACAAAAATTAGCCAGGGACGTTGTGGCTACTCAGGAGGCTGAGGCAGGAGAATCACTTGAACCTGGGAGGCAGAGGTTGCAGTGAGCAGAGATGGTGCCACTGCATTCCAGCCTTGGTGACAGAGCAAAGACTGTTTCAAAACAAAAAGCAGACTACAGAGGAGGGTGAGCATTTCCCTAGTGGTAGAGACTCTGTTTTAAAAAAAAAAGTTAGAGAATTGGATGCATAATTAATTCCTGCCACAAGGAAAAAAACTAATTTATGAATCAAAGCCCTGTTTATGTACCTACTGTGGAAGGCAAGCATTTCTGGTCTCGGAAAGAAAGGACCCTTGCTTTTGCAATCGCCCAAGGGGTTTACCTCGCCTGCTGCCTAGATAGAGCCGATTCATCAAGACAGGGGAATTGCAACAGAGAAAGAGTAATTCACGCACAACCAGCTGTGCGGGAGACAGGAGTTTTATTATTACTCAAATCAGTCTCTCCAAGCATCTGGGGAGCAGAGTTTTTAAGGATAACTAGGTGGGTCGGGGGAAGCCAGTGAGCTGGGAGTGCTGATTTGTCAGGGATGATATCATAGGGAGTTGAAGCTGTCTTCTTGCACTGGGTGGGGGGCCACAAGATCAGATGAGTCAGTTTATTGATCTGGGTGGTGCCAGCTGATCCATCAAGTGCAGGGGCTGCAAAATAGCTCAAGCACTGATCTTAGGAGCAGTTTAGGGAGGGTCAGAATCTCATAGCATCCAGCTTTATGACTCCTAAACCATAATTTCTAATCTTGTGGCTGTTAGTCCTACAAAGGCAATCTACTCCCCAGGCAAGAAGGAGGTCTGCTTTGGGAAAGGGCTGTTACCATCTTTGTTTAAACTATAAACTATAAACTAAGTTTCTACCAAAGTTAGTTCAGCCTACACCCAGGAATGAACAAAGACAGCTTGGAGGTTAGAAGCAAGATGGAGTCAGTTAAGTTAGATCTCTTTCACTGTCTCAGTCATAATTTTGCAAAGGGGGTTTCACTTTAATCACAGTATAACACAGGATACTGAAGGAGCCAGAGCTCTTTTTGAGAAATTGTAACCCTGAGCCATTTTCTCACAGTTGAAATTTGAACATATTTCTTTTTTCCCCTGGGACTTGAGCCTATAGTGAAAACCAAATTTCTTACTTAATAAAACGTAATGATTAACCTTGATAATAGATAACTTCAGCGGATCCTTAGTGAATTCCTTACTGTTCTTCTTTGTTTTGATCATTAGCTATGAATCTTTACTTGTGACATCCAGATCACACCTGAAGTTTTGGGGAGTAAGCCAAAGTTACATGGAACTATCTTAAACTTCACTCAGTGTTTTCTCTGCTGTTGGATAGAATAAATTATTATATGGTGATGTGATTTGAGGGGTACTAAGAAGCCTACCTCTTCCACAATTTTTACCTGCATTGACTCCTGAAATTCTCATCATCATAGCCATTCGTGCTAGTTTCTCCATTTTCCTCCTAAAAGATCCCTGTTAAAATGAAAATGTGTTTCTTGGGGTGGGGGGTGGGGGTGGCACCACAAATATATTAGCCTGTATTAGTTAATTACATTAGGTACGTAGTCCTCTAATGGACTACCCAGAGAGAAGTAGACTCAGGTCAGGTGAATTTGAATAGAAAGATAAAGAAGAAAATCCAAGAGTGAGAAAAGGAAACATTTCAAGGGGGGCAGGCCCTATTAGCAGATTACTGTAAGAGACCAAGGACAGCTAAGGGGACAATGTGAGATTTCTGGGATACTCAGAACCGAGGGTGTGGGGGTGGACAAAATCCAGTAAAGGGAAGACAAAAAGGTCACTTGCTTAATTTTACTGAGAAGCATTCTGAATTTTCCAATTGAGTCAAAGCAGTGCTTCTCAAATGCTTATATGCCTATGAGTCATTTGAGGGTCTTGTTAAAAATGCAGATTTAAGTTCAGGAGGTCTGGGGTTTGGATCTGAGATTCTGCACCTCTAACAAGCTCTCAGGTGATGCCTGTGCTGCTGTGGAGGACCACAATTTGAGAAGCAAGGAATTAAGCTCTCATTTGGCTAGAGTGACCAGTTATCCTCTTTGCTCAGAACCAAAGGGTTTATTTGGAGCACAAGATTTTTGGTGCTAAAACTGGGAAAGTCTCAGGCAAATAGAACAAGTTGGTTATCCTATATTTGTCTAAGATTGCACAATGGTAATATAATATCAGCACAGCCATATGAAAACCTCCATTAACTGGCATGTTTGAGAACTAGCTACATTAGTTAACAGCTTAACTAGGTTAATGGATTTTTCCTCCTAAAACGTGTGCACCTATTCCTTTCCTCGTAAGACATTCTTACCCTTTCCTATTAAGAGTGGTAAAAATTGGGTTAACTAATTAAAATGAGATACAAAGGTCACAGTCTTACAACGTCTTTGATTGTTCACAATCTCACAAGACCTTAGGAGTAGTTACCCTAAACAGATCACCTTAGAAAAAAGGTGGGAGATGGAGTTTAGGCTGTTCTAAGCCAGGAAAGATTTTCAAACTTTTTTTTTTTGAGATGGAGTCTCTTACTCTGTCACCCAGGCTAGAATGCAGTGGTGTGATCTCAGGTCACTGCAGCCTCTGCCTCCTGGGTTCAAGCGATTCTCCTGTCTCAGCCTCCGAACTAGCTGGGACTACAGGCATGTGCCACCACGCCCGGCTAATTTTTTATTTTTAGTAGAGACAAGGTTTCACCATGTTGTCCAGGGTGGTCTCAAACTCCTGACCTCAAGCGATCCTCCTGCCTTGACCTCCCAAAGTGCTAGGATTACAGGCATGAGCCAGCACGCCTGGCCTTGAAAAGATTTTTAATACAATTCCTGGTACGAGTGGCATTCCTGTAGGTTATTTCCCAGAAAAGCAGAGCACAGAAATGAACATGAATCATATTAATAATTTAGGATATGAGTTTTTGGATTTGTTATTCCTAGTTATAACACAAAACATATTGATGTTATAAGAAACAGAGAATATTCTAGATGTCAGCTGCCTGTGTCATGAGTCGATCTTATAGGATAAATTAATAAGTGGGAAATAACAATGCCAACTAAAAATGGCTCAGGAACATATCAAACTTCATTTAGGGACAGGGTTCATTGAAAAAAAAAAAAAAGGTAACTTCACCTCCAACCAAATCCAACTTTTCCTCTTTCCTGGCAATTATAATCATTTGTCATGGCTTCCCTTTATCCTCATTATTCTAGGTGCCACAAGGCATTCCTGGAAGTGTTTGCCTGGCAACCTGATTTAAATGAGGGGGCTTACCTAAGAGAGGATAAATTCAAGACCCACTTAAATATAGCTATCATTGGCTGGGTGTGGTGGCTCACGCCTGTAATCCCAGCACTTTGGGAGGCCAAGGCTGGTGGATCACGAGGTCAGGAGATTGAGACCATCCTGGCTAACACAGTGAAACCCCATCTCTACTAAAAATACAAGAAATTAGATGGGCGTGGTGGTGTGCGCCTGTAGTCCCAGCTACTGTGGAGGCTGAGGCAGGAGAATCGTTTGAACTTAGGAGGCGGAGGTTGTAGTAAGCCAAGATGGTGCCACTGCACTCCAGCCTGGGCAACAGAGTGAGACTATTTAGTTTCCTGTGTGTCAGGCTCTGTGCTAAGTGATTTCTATGAATGATGTCATTTAATTCTTACAACCCTGGGTATTAGTGTCCCTATCTTATAGATGAGTAAACTAAGACTAAAGGTGGGTAAGTTATTGACCCAGGGTCACAAGGCAGAACTGGTTTTAAAACCTGCTCTTGATGACCATATGCTACATGACATCTCTGTGGAGCTCAGAATTCTGAAAAGAAAGCTAACTCTATGGGGAGATTGAATCCCTACATTCATGCTAAGAAGCCAAACTCTTTATGTGTAAGAATAAGTGACGAAGCGCTAGGGTATCTTTCTCCTATGTTCTCTGCATTTATTTTCCTGTACTTTGTACTTCAGTATCTTATGGGGATCAAATATATAAATGAAAGAGTGCCTCAAGTGTCTTGGAGGAATGCTAGGAAGGCCTTCCTGTCCCTTTA
The DNA here is from genome assembly GCF_028885625.2 of Pongo pygmaeus. NCBI lineage: Eukaryota > Metazoa > Chordata > Mammalia > Primates > Hominidae > Pongo > Pongo pygmaeus. The sequence goes on along the minus strand of NC_085930.1, from coordinate 52,288,052 downwards.
AGGCATATAAAAATAGTAAGAAAAACAATAAAGTGTGGTGAATGAGGTTATAGGCTCAATGTTGTAGTTTGGATATAGGTATCTCTGAGTAAAAGACTACTTTTTTTTTTTTTAAATTTCAACCAGGTATTTAATTGGTCTGGCAACTGCACAATATACAAATTTCTGAAAGGCATCTCCTGTTTGAAAGCTAGCATAGCTTCATCCCAGTAATTAATTCGGACAAATATATAGAACACCAAGAAGTCATAAATTATGCATGGAAGACTCCCAAGTCAATTAACAACTAAACTCAATCTATACAGCTTTCTATTTTTCAGGCTTCCATATGCATATTAAATAAATAAACAGCATGTCTACTATCAAAATAATTTAAAAATTCAAATGAATTCAAATAAATTTATTCAAATAAATTTCAATGATATTTTCAAATGAAAATATTACTGATGTGGTTCACAGTTTTTCTTCTCACCTAAAATAAAGAGCTTTGCCCATGGTCTCAGGACAGAATAAAGAGAGGGGAAAACCCATCCAGAAATAAGTATGCAAATTAAAAAATACTGGTCATGGGTGTTTTTTTGGGGGGATGGGGTGTTGGTGAGACTCAGGAGAAGCAAAAGCTCATGACTATAGTTCAATGCCTGCCTCCCACTCACACGCACACAATGCCCCCTCAAAAGGCAGGTCACAGGTTTGAAAATTAGGCAGCATTTTCCTTTCTCCAAGATCTCCTCTCCTTGACCAGATTTATGTTTTCTCTCTCCCCATCTAGACCCTTTCCAAATGAAAGTTCTATGTTAGGCAAAGCCTTCTCTATGTATTGAGTTTAGGTAGCCAGAGAGAAAAGGGAAACACAACTTCATGGAGCCCTTACCTGTATCAGACTTAAGAGTCAATGTTCAAAAGATAAGGCCAGAAAGGAGGACATGAGAAACCATTCTCAAGAGCAAGGGGTAGGCCCCTCATGTAAAAGACGACCTTTTAAAAAGCAAGGAAATGCTAACGACAAATTTATGATAGTGATAGTGATTACCTTAGGTAAGGGAAAGAGAGGGACAGAATAGGTGACATCATACCAGCAGATTTACCTAAGTTACTGTCAGTGTTTTGGGTCTCAAGTTGGATGGTGGGTTTTCAGGTGTTCGCTATAGTTTAGTAAATAAATAGATGACATAGAAGAAAGCCACTTGTGTACCTCAAGCATCAGGAAGAAAAGAAGAGAAGAGAAGGGAAAGGAAAGAAAGAAAGGCAAGGTCAAGAAAAGACAGGCTCTGGTGTCAGACAGATTTGAATTCCGCCATTACTGGTTAGTTATAATTTCTCTAAACCTCAGTTTGATTACTTATAAAATGGAAATTATATTAGGTTAAATCATATGAAATTACTGATCTTTGACCTTTTTAGATCTACAACCTACCTCTCTAGGGTTTCTGTGAGGACAAAATGAGATAAGGTCCAGACCTAACAAACAAGAGCTCAGTAAACATTGTCTATTATTCTTCTCTTCATCTCTTACAATTGCAAGTACTCTGGCAACATTTATTCACACGAACCTACTTCTCCTTTCTCTAATAAGTGCCCTCCTATCTCCATCAAAAGTGGCAAAGAATTGATATAACCAATTCAAATCAAAGTTAGTCTTTGGATTATATGTAACTATTAATGATTAATGGGAAGTGGCAAATTATATCTCATTTTATCATTCTTGTTTTGTTTTGTTGTTTTTGAGATGAAGTCTTGCTCTTTTGCCCAGGCTGGAGTGAAATCGTACGATCTCGGCTCACTGCAATCTCCACCCTCTGGGTTCAAGCCATTCTCTTGCCTCAGCCTCCCAAGTAGCTGGGATTACAGGCGCCTGCCACCACGCCTAGTTAATTTATGTATTTTCGGTAGAGACGGGGTTTTGCCATGTTGGCCAGGCTGGTCTCAAACTCCTGACTTCAGGTGTTCCACCTGCCTCGGCCTCCCAAAGTGCTGGGATTACAGGCGTGAGCCACTGCATCTGGCCTTTATCAATTCTTATTAAAGCTAGAAAATTATTTAAAAATAAACCTCTACACACATAGGTTTGTAACTATATGTAATTATATATTCTTGTTCTTTCTTTAGCTGACTTCCCTACACCTAGTATATCTGACTTTGAAATTCCAACTTCTAATATTAGAAGGATAATTTGCTCAACCTCTGGAGGTTTTCCAGAGCCTCACCTCTCCTGGTTGGAAAATGGAGAAGAATTAAATGCCATCAGCACAACAGTTTCCCAAGATCCTGAAACTGAGCTCTATGCTGTTAGCAGCAAACTGGATTTCAATATGACAACCAACCACAGCTTCATGTGTCTCATCAAGTATGGACATTTAAGAGTGAATCAGACCTTCAACTGGAATACACGTAAGTGACATTGTTCTGGGGAGTTTCTACTATATCAAATCTAAAAAGACAATATAGTCATGTGTCATTTAATGATGCGGATACATTTTGAGAAATGCATCATAAGGTAATTCTGTCATTGTCTGAACATCAGAGTGTATTTACATAAACCTAGATGGTACAGCCTACTGCACACCTAGGCTACATGGTACAGCCTACTGCAAACCTAGGCTACATGGTACAGCCTAGTGCTCTGAGGCTACACACCTGTACAGCATGTTACTATACTGAATACATAGGCAGTTGTAACACAGTATTTGTGTATCTAAGCATATGTAAACATAGGAAAGGTACAGTAAAAATACGGTATTATAATTTTATGGGACTACCATCATATATGCGGAATGTCATTGAAAACGTTACATGGCACATTACTGTAACTCAGCTGGATACATTTTAGAATTGTCATATTTACTTTGATAGTATTTTATAGTGTTTTTAGATACACAAATGACATGTGCTATTATGACTTATTAAAGTCACTGTGAGGCTGGGCACAGTGGCTCACGCCTGTAATCCCAGCACTTTGGGAGGCTGAAGTGGGAGGATCACTTGAGCCCAGGAGTTCAAGACCAGCCTGGGAAGCATGAGACTCTGACTCTACAAAACATTTAAAAAATTAGCCAGGCTTGGTGGCACACATGTGTAGTCCTAGGTACTTGGGAGGGTAAGGTGGGTGGCTTACTTGAGCCCAGGTGTTCAAAGTTGCAGTGAGCTATGATCATGCCACTAGGCTCCAGCCTAGGCAACAGAGTGAGACCCTGTCTCTAAAAGAAATAAATAAAATAATTAAAAAAATAAATTTAAAAAATAAAGTCACTGTGCAAGGTGTGATAATGTTACTAATTTTCTTTTTATTTTATTTTATTTTATTTTTTTTGAGACAGCGTCTCGCCCTGTTGCCCAGGCTGGAGTGCAGTGGCACGATCTCAGCTCACTGCAACCTCCACCTTCCGGGTTCAAGCAATTCTCCTGCCTCAGCCTCCTGAATAGCTGGGATTACAGGCGCCAGCCACCATCCTCGGCTAATTTTTTCTATCTTTAGTGAAGATGGGGTTTCACCATGTTGGTCAGGCTGGTCTCAAACTCCTGACCTCGTGATCCGCCCGCCTCAGCCTCCCAAAGTGCTGGGATTACAGGTGTGAGCCACTGCACCTGGCCTTATTTTCTTGTAATAAATATTCTAAAATTTATATATACTAATAACCACTATCCATCAAGCATTCATCTTAAAAAGTTTTTATAACAATAGTGTTATTGAAAGCATTAAAATGTGCCCTTTGGAACTGCCCTTAGGGATTTGGTGCTTTCTTTTAGGGCATGCCACCCACATGGTTCCATGGTGCCAAACAATTTTTTTTGTGGGTGAATGTGCTTTTTAAGAACTACTGGTTCATTCTGAATCAAGTCTGGGAAAGGTGAGTGACAAACTCCTTGAAGACAACTCCTGAAAAGAGGTCATTTTGGAGCAAATATTTTACTCTACTGGTAGTAAACTCAGAGAATTCTCTTTCCCCAAGAGGTGAAATCATTTGAAAATATAAAATGAAAACGTTGTGTTTATATGAATATATACATCTTAGGCCTATAATGGCTTAAGATGGCTTACAAGGTGAACTCAGATGCTCGAAATATTAATGCTTGTTTAAATTGTATGGCTGATCATACAGAGGACCACAGGTCTCTCTCCCTACCCCAGCCCCACTCCCAAGGATAGGTTTTGTGACTGTATAGTAAGAAACAATACACTGAGTTTGAGAATACAGTTGCACATAAGTATATAGCACAATATATACTATATGGCATGTCTTAATTCTTCATGTCTTTACTTGTAGTTTCGAAGTGGATAATTTATTTTAGATGGTCTAGTAATTCATGCTAGTGTATGATTTACTCTAGATCTTTCAGTGTTACAGCAGATTTTTTTTTTTTTTTTTTTTTGAGACGGAGTCTCGCTCTGTCACCCAGGCTAGAGTGCAGTGGTGCAATCTCAGCTCACTGCAACCTCCGCCTCCCAGGTTCAAGCAATTCTCCTGCCTCAGCCTCCTGTGTAGCTGGGACTACAGGTGCCAGCCACCACACACAGATAATTTTTGTATTTTTAGTAGAGATGGAGTTTCACCATGTTGGTCAGGCTGGTCTCGAACTCCCGACCTTAGGTGATCCGCCTGCCTCAGCCTCCCAAAGTATGGGGATTACAGGCATGAGCCACTGTGCCCGGCTACAGCAGATTCTTTATTTTCCTCAATGAGATAAAATTTCCTGGGAAAATTAGTTCAAACATAAACCAAACTTTGACATGACTATTGATACTCCAAACTTACCAGTCTCAGTCATCTTTTATGTGTTGTAAAAATTTTATTAAAATGAGGCTTCAATCATACAGTTTAGTAAGTCTCTATTTTTACTTTATTGTTATAGCATTATTTAACCAATTTTACATTATTCTGATTGAAGGCAGAAAACAGTAGAGTACTGATTATTAAATCAGTAATACTAGCTTGGATTGCATTTTGATTTGGACATTATTTATATTGGAATATGGATATATGTGACATTCTAGGACAGGGGTTGGCAAATTTTTTTCTGAATAGAGCCAGATAGTAAATATTTTAAGCTTTGCAGTCACAGTCTCTTGCAACAACTCAATTCTGCTGGTTGTAGCACAAAAGCAGCCACAGACAAGACATAAATGAATGACATGGCTATGTTCCAACAAAATTTGTTTTTCTTTTTTTTTTTTTGAGACAGAGTTTCACTCTCGTTGCCCAGGCTGGGGTGCAATGGTGTGGTCTCAGCTCACTGCAACCTCTGCCTCCCAGGTTCAAACGATTCTCCTGCCTCAGCCTCCCAAGTAGCTGGGATTACAGGTGCCTGCCACCACAACTGACTAATTTATGTATTTTCTTAGTGGAGATGGGGTTTCACCATGTTGGCCAGGCTGGTCTCGAACTCCTGACCTCAGGTGATCCATCTGCCTCAGTCTCTCAAAGTGCTGTGATTACAGGTGTGAGCTACCACACCCAGCCACAAAATTTCATTTTTAAAAACAGGTGCAGGACAGGTTTGGCCCATGTGCTATAGTTTGCTAACTTAAGATTTTTGTCTTTGTGGTTGGAGAGCTTTAGGGTACAAATGTCTCAAATCTCATTAATTGGACTGCGTGGGGATTCTTTAGAATAAGATTCAAAAGCAAATAATGCATTTATGGGAGGTCAAGGGCTGACTGCACTAACAAATATACATTAAGTGTATAGTTCATAGAAATGTTACAGGTCAATGTTGAGTAAAGCTTTGACATGAAAACGTATTAGTCCGTTTTCATGCTGCTGATAAAGACATACCCGAGGCTGGGCAACTTACAAAATAAAGAGGTTTAATTAGACTCACAGTTCCACGTGGCTGGGGAGGCCTCACAATCATGGCAGAAGGCAAGGAGGAGCAAGTCATGTCTTACATGGATGGCAGCAGCCAAAAAGAGAGCTTGTTATAAGGAAACTCCTGTTTTTAAAATTATCAGGTCTCGTGAGACTCATTAACTATCACAAGGACAGTGCAGGACTCACTCCCATAATTCAGTCACCTCCCACTGGGTTCCTCCCATGACATGTGGGAATTGTGGGAGTTATAATTCAAGATGAGATTTGGGTGGGGACACAGCCAAACCATATCAGTAAATAACTGATCTTGGAAAAAAAAAAAAGCCCAAATGTATTAATTAAGCGGATTGCGCATATGATTCTTTTTAGTGTAGTCCCACCAAATTTGTTTTCCCTTGATAAACTGGAAGGAGATAAATCCGAGAGTCATACTCATGGTATCTAATAAGCTACATGTGCAGATGCTCTCACACAGCTGTGTACCTTGGATTCTGGGTCTGCCCCTGTGGGATGTTACTAGGTTTCTAACAGGTGTCACAATAGACCTGGCTTGCTGCTACTGAGGCCTCCCTCTTTCCCTCACACACATACTCTCTCTAGGTTGAATGAGGCTTGTGGATGGGTGTGGAGTGGAAGCCAGGAATGAGCTGAAGCCTGTGAATCTTCTAGACTCCCAGGATAACAGCAATGGCTTGTTATTTTTTGTGTCATTCTAATCTGTAGAGGTCAACTCTGGTAATCACTTGATGTCTCCATTCAATCTGGTGTTTTAGAGAAAAAAGAAAAACCAACTCTCCTGTCTTTAAGTGGTAGGTACACTATGATTAAATAGGTGTTTTAGAATGATTACTGTGACAGCAATGTGCAGGAGTTATTAGAGCCTAGGAAACCTGAGGCAAAGAGACCAGTTTGCAGGCTACTAGGTGGGAGATGAGAAAAATCTCAGCTAAGGCAGTTGCTGCAAGAGATTTGGGAAAAAGCAGTAAGTTCCAGAGATATTCTGAATATAGAACAGAAAATACATGGGAGCCTACTGGCAAGTGAGCACAAAGAAAATACCACACTCTTATTTGGGTAACTAAATGGTATTGTTATTCACTGAAATGGGAGAATACAGGTGGTAGATATGATTTGGAAAGCAGGTAGTAAATTCAGTTTTAATCAGGTGGAGATACTGGCATCCATCCAATATACAAATTTAGAAATCAGATGGCACTTCTTTTTTTTTTTTCCTTTGTCTTTTTCTGAGATGGATTCTCACTCTGTCACCCAGGCTGCAGTGCAGTGGCGCAATCTTGGCTCATTGCAACCTCTGTCTCCCTGGTTCAAGCAATTCTCTTGCTTCAGCCTCCTGAGTACCTGGGATTGTAAGCATGCACCACCACGCCCCGACAATTTTTTGTACTTTTAGTAGAGACAGGGTTTCACTATGTTGGCCAGGCTGGTCTCAAACTCCTGACCTCAGGCGATCTGCCCACCTTGGCCTCCCAAAGTGCCAGAATTACAGGTGTGAGCCACTGTGCCCGGCCTCAGATGGCATTTCAAATCTCGGGTGTGGAGGATATTACCCAGGAAGACTGGGGCCAGTAAGGGCAAAATGGGACCACAAACAGAACCATGGGAACAACAATAATTAGAGGACAAGAAGAGGAAGAAAAGCCTTCAGAGAAAACTGAGTGCAACAAACAGAAACAGAAGGATGTGGTGTCACAGAAGTCCAAGAACGAGAAGATTCCAACCGGCCAAATGCTGATAAGTCCAATAAGCAAAAGAATAAAATTAAGCCGGGCGCAGTGGCTCATGCCTGTAATCCCAGCACTGTGGGAGGCCGAGACGGGAGAATCACCTGAGGTCAGGAGTTCGAGACCAGTCTGGCCAACATGGGAAAACCCCATCTCTACTGAAAATACAAAAATTAGCTGGGTGTGGTGGCACGCCCCTGTAATCCCAGCTACTCAGGAGGCTGAGGCAGGAGAATTGCTTGAATTCCAGAGGCAGAGATTGCAGTGAGCTGAGATCACGTCACTGCACTCCAGCCTGGCCTGGGAAACACAGTGAAAGTCCGTCTCAAATAAATAAATAAATAAAACTTACCACTGGGTTTGGTAATCAGAAAAGTAAAAACAGGGATCTCGGATTCCCTGGACCCTCTCTCCAGCCCAGCCTTGCTAGCTCCGCCTGTGGTGCATGCTCCTGCCTCCGACTCAATGGTTTGCAGAAAAAATTTAAATAGCACAACAGTGGCAATTCACAATGAAGAGATCTACTGCAAATCCTACTATGGAAAGAAATATGGGACAAAAGTCTATGGTTATGGCCAGGGCACTGGCACGCTTAATATGGCGAGAGGCTGGGCATCAAGCCAGAGAGTGTTCAGCCTCACAGGCCTACAACAAATCCAAATGCTTCTAAATTTGCTCAGGAATATGGAGGTGCTGAGAAGTGTTCCAGATTTGAGGATTCTGTATATGCTGCCGAGAAGATAATTGGAGCTGGAAAACCCTGGCACAAAAACTGTTTTTGATGTGCAAAGTGTGGGAAGAGTCTTGAATCAACAACTGACTGAAAAAGAAGGTGAAATCTATTGTAAAGGATGCTATGCAAAGAACTTTGGGCCCAAGGGATTTGGCTATGGCCAAGGAGCAGGGGCTCTTGTTCATGCCCAGTAAGGTGTAAACCCAGAACTAAGCATCATACATTGAGAATCTCTTCGTAATCTAGGCACAGATAATCCTTAACACTAAACTACTGTGAAATTCTACCAGCATTGAGTACTGTATATTACCCTGTACTTGGATAGGCTGGCTAACTCATAGGGAGAGAGCACTGTATCGTATCCTTTTGCTTTATTCACCAGCATTTTTGGGGAACATTTCTTTTACGTTTTAAATAAAACTTCAGCATGAAGAAAAAAAAGTAAAAACAATAAGTTAGTAAATACTCATTTATTTGTAAGCCATTTCAGAGAAACCAGAAAATGAGCTGCTATAATTTGTGTCCCTGCCGTTTTTCCAGATGTTGCTAACGATTCCTCAAAGCAGCTGAAGAATAAATACTGTAGCTGCTGCTCCTGATCTGGAGGGATGGACCCGCAGCACCATATCCACTGACACCTTTCTCCTCCCCACCCTCATTTCCTTGTGTACTTCTTGTGCTCTCTGTGGGACTGAAACTACAGCTGATAACCTTCAGAGCCCTCTTCTAGGATGGTCCCACCTAATACCAAGCCATATCCACACTTAGTTCTTTGCCAGACTTGTTCTGTATTTCCAGTAGCTAGAGGGTGAAAAACCTGTATCCAAAAGTGAATGCAAAGTGGCTCCTGTAGCTTTAGGGCAGCTACTGTGAGGTAAGGGTGTGTGTGATGTGTATGTGTTGAGAGAGAATAAGGTAGGAGAAAGGGAGAAGTCATGACAGAGCTAGAGAAGGAAAAATAAAGTATACCTAGAACACAACATCAACCAGTTAGTAGTAACACATAGTTATAATCAGCTATAAAAGTGAGATACTACAAGATGGCTTGTAAAAGATTTCCTTAGAATCTTCCTTATGTCAACTTAACTCAGTAAACGCGGACATTCAAAGTATCTTTTTCACTATTAATATGTGACATCTGAATATTAGTTGCCCACAAGTATGTGCCTGATTGAAGAATTATGCAAGAAAAATGCTAGCAGCTGCATACGGGAGAGCTGGCCAGGCAAAGAATACTCCACAGTTGCATCAATAGAAAAGGCACAGAATGAGTATCAGGCAGTAGGAAATACATTACAGCTGACATTATTCTTTTCCCTCCATAGCCAAGCAAGAGCATTTTCCTGATAACCTGCTCCCATCCTGGGCCATTACCTTAATCTCAGTAAACGGAATTTTTGTGATATGCTGCCTGACCTACTGTAAGTACTATCATACTATCATCCTGATCTCAATTCTGGAAGATCAAACTTTATTACCATGGTTCGGCATCTCTCTGAGGTTTTAGCCTATTCGCTTCTCATGTTTACAGCAAGTCTATGGAAACATGAGCATCTCCTTTACTTGTCTCAACAAGTTCTGTTCATTCACTGGACGTTTTCCAGACACCTCCCACGTGTGTGGCACTCTACTAGGCACTGGAATTACAAAGACAAGAAGTCACTGCCCTCAAGACACATTCTAGTTTAGTCTGTTTATTTTTTCCCTGACTTTATATATTTTTGGAGACTGGGGTTTGCTAACTAATTTGAAAACGTTTCTGATGCTAAATGATATTCTAATTTTTTTTTAAGGGCTAGTCAATTTGGCAGGTGAGTTGTTACACACACCTTAGTGAATTCCAACTTCCATGGCCACCGTCCTGCTGATATTCTAATTTTGATTTGGAGTTAGAGAAAAGGCAAATTGACAAATTTTGGTGCCAAGAATCATTTTCTTGGAGGAGGGCAAGATGCACTAATACAGTTGAGAAACTACATGGCTACAGGTGATCTCACCAATTCTCAATTCTTGGGCTGGGTGGGGTGGCTCACGCCTGTAATCCCAGCACTTTGGGAGGCCAAGGCAGGTGGATCACTTAAGGTCAGGAGTTCGAGACCGGCCTGGCCAACATGGTGAAACCCCGTCTCTACTAAAAATACAAAAATTAGCCAGGCATGGTGGCATGCACCTGTAGTCCTAGCTACTCAGGAGGCTGAAGCAGGAGAATTGCTTGAACCCAGGAACCCAGGAGGCGGAGACTGCAGTGAGCGAAGAGCATGCCATTGCACTCCAGCCTGGGCGACAGAGTGAGACTCCATCTCAAAAAACAAACCAATTCTTAGTTCTTTTTTTTTTTTTTTTTTGAGATGGAGTCTCACTTTGTCACCCAGGCTGGAGTGTATGGCCCGATCTCAGCTCACTGCAGCCTCTGCCTCCCAGGTTCAAGCAATTATCCGGCCTCAGCTTCCCGAGTAGCTGGGACTACAGTTGCGTGCTGCCACGCCTGGCTAATTTTTTTTTTTGTATTTTTAGGAGAGATGGGGTTTCACCATGTTGGCCAGAATGGTCTTGATCTCCTGACCTCATGATCCGCCCGCCTTGGCTTCCCAAAGTGCTGGGACTTCGTCTTTGGAATTCCAGTGCCTAGTAGAGTGCCACACACATAGGGGTCTGGAAAATGTCCATTTTCTCAGTTCTTTAGAATACATTTTTGGATGAAAGATCAGGAGTGGCTGATGAAAGAAGAGATTTCTAAGATATTTTACCCTATGAATTTACACTTTGGGTGTTAGACATATGCTGCTCTCAATCTCTATGATTAAATGAAGAGGAACTGCTAGTTCTATGGTCCGAAATAAGGCCATAATCACTATGAAGGGGCACCAACTGTTCTTTGAGTAGAAATCATGTACACTGATCAAATAAAATCGGAAGATCAACATCTGCTGATTTTCCCAGGCTTTAGCACCAAAAAAACCCAAAGCTCAGTGAATTCTTTAGAGAGTATGTGCTGTTAACAACTTATCCCAAGGGTAGGATAAAGAGGTCTGGTGGGCTCAAGGATGTTTCTAATACCAACTATCCAGTGTTACCCCTTTAATTCAGGGGTTCTCATCCTCAACATTATTGGCATTTTGGGCAAGATAATTCTTTGTTTTGGAGTGCTGTTCTGTGCACTGTAGGATGTTTAGCAGCTTCTTTAGCCTCTACTCACTACATGCCAGTAGCACCCCTTGCCCGTTGTGACAATCAAAAATATCCCCAAGCATTGCCAAATGTCCCCTTGGCAAAGAGGTGAAGAGGCAGCGTTGTAAATCACCCCTGGTGTAAGAACCACTGCTCCAGTTCTAAGCCAGTCTGAAGCCTTGCTAAAGTAAATATTAATATATGGGCACAATTCAAGGGAAACTTACTTATCATTTTTATTGTTTGTTCTTGTCTCCAAGGCTTTGCCCCAAGATGCAGAGAGAGAAGGAGCAATGAGAGACTGAGAAGGGAAAGTGTACGCCCTGTATAACAGTATCCGCAGAAGCAAGGGGCTGAAAAGATCTGAAGGTAGCCTCCGTCATCTCTTCTGGGATACATGGATCGTGGGGATCATGAGGGAGTCTTCTCTTAACAAATTTAAGCTGTTTTACCTACTACCTCACCTTCTTAAAAACATCTTTCTGATTAAGTTGAACAGTTACAAGATGGCTGGCATCCCTCTCCTTTCTCCCCATATGCAATTTGCTTAATGTAACCTCTTCTTTTGCCATGTTTCCATTCTGCCATCTTGAAATATTCCCGTCTTGTCAGCCAATTCAATGTCTTCCATTATCTATTAAACACTAATTTGAGTTCATCTTGAATATTCCTGTGGTAACTTCTTATTCTGATCATTCATTTTTCCCTCTATCTCTCAGTGTTAATGGACATGGGTTGGGGTTGCTTTGTACTAACACGGTAACATTTTCATTGGTTTCTCTGCCTCTTACTAACAGACTCATCCTACTGACCAATCATGGAGCCAAATTTCATAAAGAATTACTCTGTCATGTCATTTTCCCAATCAAAAACTCAGAAGAGACCCCACTGCCTACAGAAAAAGCTTCAAAGCTTTTTAACTTTACACATTCCAGCTGATCTCTTCAGTCTAAATACCCTGGAGTTCTGTCAATTGTTCCTCACATGGCATGGTTTCCAGTGCCTCACATGAATGGGGTAAACGGAACCCAAGACTTTAGATTTGGTCTTAATGACTCTACATGCAATGAGATAATTATTATCTGGGGTCTGGAATGTCCATCCTGTTAAGAGAGCCTAACACAGCACTAGCTTTAGTGAGTCACAAATCCCCAGGTATTTTCATGCAAGAGAAACTTACATGGGACATTAGAATCCAAGAGACTGGTATCAGGTCCAAGGCAGTTATAAGCCTCCCTAAACAGTTCAGCTTTGACTTGTGAAGGTTGGAGTAACACCAGTATAAGAATTAGTCTACAAAATTATCTTTAAAAATAAAGGGAAGCAAGAATTGTCCTGGGCAGGAGGGGGAAATATAAAGAAAAATGAAAAATAATACCTGAGACTTATACAACAGGTTGTTTTGCAAAAACACTATTTCATCTTAGTCTTATAAAAATCTCTATGAGCAAGATCTATTTCCATTTTATGGGAGAGAAACCAGAGGCTCCCAGAGGTTAAGTGATCTGCTTGAGTTAAGGTCATACAGATGAGGAATAAAACCAAGATTCAAACTGGACATCAAGTTCAGGCTCCTTTCCCTACAACCTGGCAGCCTACACATATTTTCCCCCAAGGCAGTCTCTCAACTTCCTATCCTGTTTTTTCATTTCCATTGAATGCTTGCTCACTCCTCAGAATGTCTTTTCCAGGATGTTGCTCTGGCTCAGTTCTGTCATTATCTACAATTTTCTTGACTTTCTATCTAAAAAGTCTTCTGCTCAGTCTGCTGATACTTCAAAATGAAGCCATGTACCCAATCTTCTACACAAGGCCTTCTGTGGCCATCTTGTCCAGCTCAAGCAGTTCCACCTCTATAGCACATCTCATACCACCAGCATAGGTTGATTTTCATGTACCACATCTTCCTTCTATCCTTTACCGGACTGTATGTAGGCTTATTGAGAAAAGCAACCATGCCTGAGAGCCCCACACATAGAAGAGCGCCTTGATCAAGCATTTGGTCGTTTGGTAATAGCTGGTAATAACTAAACATTTGCCTGATCGATATTTCATATGACAAAAATTGCCAGAGTAGTTTTAAGTTCTCTCATAATTCAGCTTTCCCTTCATATTCTTCAGCTATCAAGGTTACTGTGTACAAGTTGGGAATACCCTTGATCTTGAGATTAAAATGTAAATTAAGAGATTAAAATCTTAAATTTATTTATATATTAAATTATACATATATAAATAAATTTAAGATGTTTTCCGCCTTTGCCAATATAGGGTTTGATGTAATCATTTCTTTGTTTTCTCAGGTCCCACCTCCATTTGCAATTGACCTCTTCTGGGAACTTCCTCAGATGGACAAGATTACCCCACCTTGCCCTTTATGTATCTGCTCTTAGGTGCTTCTTCACTTCAGTTGCTTTGCAGGAAGTGTCTAGAGGAATATGGTGGGCACAGAAGTAGCTCTGGTGACCTTGATCAAGGGGTTTTGAAATGCAGAATTCTTGAGTTCTGGAAGGGACTTTAGAGAATACCAGTGTTATTAATGACAAAGGCACTGAGGCCCAGGGAGGTGACCAGAATTATAAAGGCCAGCGCCAGAACCCAGATTTCCTAACTCTGGTGCTCTTTCCCTTCATCAGTTTGACTGTGGCCTGTTAACTGGTATATACATATATATGTCAGGCAAAGTGCTGCTGGAAGTAGAATTTGTCCAATATCAGGTCAACTTCAGAGACTATCTGATTTCCTAATGTCAGAGTAGAAAATTTTATGCTGCTGTTTACAAAAGCCCAATGTAATGCATAGGAAGTATGGCATGAACATCTTTAGGAGGCTAATGGAAATATTATTGGTGTTTACCCAGTATTCCATTTTTTTCATTGTGTTCTCTATTGTTGCTCTCTCACTCCCCCATGAGGTACAGGAGAAAGTAGAACTATCCAAAACTAATTTCCTCTGACATGTAAGACGAATGATTTAGGTACGTCAAAGCAGTAGTCAAGGAGGAAAGGGATAGTCCAAAGACTTAACTGGTTCATATTGGACTGATAATCTCTTTAAATGGCTTTATGCTAGTTTGACCTCATTTGTGAAACATTTACGAGAAAGTTCTCATTTAAAATGAGATCGTTGTTTACAGTGTATGTACTAAGCAGTAAGCTATCTTCAAATATCTAAGGTAGTAACTTTCCATAGGGCCTCCTCAGATCCCTAAGATGGCTTTTCCTCCTTGGTATTTCTGGGTCTTTCTGACATCAGCAGAGAACTGGAAAGACAGAGCCAACTGCTGTTCATGTTACTCATGACTCCTTTCTCTAAAACTGCCTTCCACAATTCACTAGACCAGAAGTGGACGCAACTTAAGCTGGGATAATCACATTATCATCTGAAAATTTGGAGTTGGACAGCAAAAGAAGACATTTCTCAAATGCACATCTCATGGCAGCTAAGCCACATGGCTGGGATTTAAAGCCTTTAGAGCTAGCCTATGGCTTTAGCTACCTCACTATGCTGCTTCACAAACCTTGCTCCTGTGTAAAACTATATTCTCAGTGTAGGGCAGAGAGGTCTAACACCAACATAAGGTACTAGCAGTGTTTCCCGTATTGACAGAAATACTTAACTCAATAATTCTTTTCTTTTCCATTTAGTAACAGTTGTGATGACTATGTTTCTATTCTAAGTAATTCCTGTATTCTACAGCAGATACTTTGTCAGCAATACTAAGGGAAGAAACAAAGTTGAACCATTTCTTTAATAATGCTGATCTACTTTTTGTTGAATTTGTATTTTATTTCAAGTATGAAAGAAATCATTTTTGTTTATTTAGATGAAACCAAACACTACTACACATTTACACTCACAACGCTTCCAGGACCCAAGGGTTTCACAGACCATTTGCCTACGTGGTTCTTTCCTCTCCTCCTTCCAGTGATTTCTAGAATACCCTTTCAAAGGACCACATGAATATACGAACTGTAAAATTCAACTTTAATCTTTTGTGAAATGTTTTATTTACTGCTTAAAATCTAGGTGGGTGGATATATTCATGTACGTATATATTGATAGATTAATACAAACATAAATATGTATTTAAATTTAAGGGTAAGTAAAGTGAGAGTATAACAGCCCCATTCTTAGTTAAAAAGAAAAGAAAAAGACAAGAGCAAGCCACTGCCACCACAGGTAATAGCACTTACATTTGTCAGCAGGCTGACCAAAGAGTGGCCTGTTGGCATTCAACGGACATGGCAGCATAGCTCCCTTCAACTCTCCAATGAATTTCAAGTTCAGAGCACTTTCAGTCCTTGTCTTGTTTATCTATTACTGAAGGGTTTCTAGGAAGGTTTAGCAGTGCTTCAATTTTCTTAGCATCATTCTCAGGTTCATTTTCCTGTAAACTACTTTCAATTTTCTCAGGGAGGTGCTCAGTAACTTGTAGTCTGCCTTTCCTGTAATCAAATAAAAAGGATAAATCAAATACTGCTCCATTTCTTTAGTTCTTACAGATTTAAAACAAAAAGGATAGCATTTGCCTTTTCCTCCCTGCTTTGGTATACCAACTTAGAAGCAAATACTGATCCCTGAACTTCAAATACAGTAACTTTCTTCTCTCTCCTAACCTCACAAGCCAATTATGATTTCCACATTACCATAATGGATACCGTTGTGGTGACAGCTCTGATCCATAAGATATTCCTAGTATGCTGGGTTCTAGAGTTCTCACAGGAGTGATGTGTGGGAACTGACACACTTTGTGCTAAGGTGTGAAGGCTTGAAGTCTCACTGTCCTCTTGCTCCCGGGCTGGGGGAATGTAAGTACCCTGACACTCTTAAACTCTGTGACCAGACCTTGTAGGAACTGGACAAAGGCTATAACAATGGTAATCCTAGGTAGAGAAAAGTAAGATAGAACAACACTACAGATTTATATTTATGAAGAGTTAAAAACTAATTTCCAAATAATAGATCAGTTCTGTTTCTAAATCAAGTATTAGTGTCTTCCTTAAGTGATTATCAGGGTTAAAGTTTCTTCTCAACTCTTCACAGATTTGGTCATTTGTTCTTCTGTATCTCTATAGTCAGTTTTCTACATTTTCTGCTCATTGAGGCAATTTTTTTTGACTCTCAATTTGTTCGATTTTCCTGTATTATTTTCAAGCAAAGAAGTAGGCACATACAAGACACTTAAATGTTTATTAACTCTCCTTAGAAATATCTCTCACACACACACACACATATAAACACACATACGTGTAAATGCTATATAATTTTGACACTTTCATTCTGCCAAAGTATTCTTTCATTACTATGATTCAAGTTGTTTTTATCCATCCTTCTTAAAATTGATACTAATAATTGTACATATTTATGAAGTACAAAGTGATATTTTCATACATATACAATGTGTAATGATCAAATCAGGGTAATTAGCATATGCATCACCTCAAACATTTATCATTTCGTACTGCTGGGACCATTCAAATATCCTCTCTTCCAGCTACTTGAAAATATACAATAAATTATTATTAACTATAGTCATCCTACAGTGCCACAGAACACTAGAATTTATGCCTCCGATCTAGTTATAATTTTGTATCCATTAATCAATCCCTTAAATCTCCTCTTCTTACACCCTTCCCTGTCCCCTCCTCAGCCTCCAGTAACCATAATTCTACTCTTTACTTCTATGAGCCCATTTTTTAGCTCCCACATGAGCAACAGAACATGCAGTATTTATCTTTCTGTGTATGACTTATTTTACATAACAATGTCCTCCAGGCTCATCCATGTTCCCACAAATGACACGATTACATTCTTTATTATGGCTGAATAGTATTCTATGGTGGATATATACCACATTTTCTTTATCCATCCATCTGTTGATGGACACTGACGTTGATTCCATACCTTGGCTATTAATAGTGCTGCAATAAGCATGGGGGCGCAGATAACTCTTTGATATGCTGGTTTCTTTTCCTTTGGATAAATACCTAGTAGGGAAGATTGCTGGATCTTACAGTAGTTCTATTTTTAGTTTTCTGAGGAACTTCCATACTGTTTCTATAAAGGCTGTACTAATTTGCATTCCTACCAAAAGTATATGAGTTCCCTTTTCTTTCTACATCCTCGCCAAAATTTATTTTTTGTCTTTCTGATAATAGACATTCTAATTGGGATAAATATCACTCCAATTTCCCAAACTGTCCCCAAACCATATTTCATTGTGGTTTTGATTTGCATTTCCCTGATTAGTTATGTTGAATACTTTTTCATGTACTTGTTAGCACTTGTAGGTATTTTTTGAGAAATACAAGTTTCCCCCCAAGCTCCCCCGCCCACTTTTTTTTTAAAGAGACAGGGACTCACTTTGTTGCCCAGGCTGGAGTGCAGTAACACGATCATGGCTCACTGCTGCCTTGAATTACTGGGCTCAAGGGATCCTTCAGCCTCAGTCTCCCAAGTAACTGGGGCTACAGGCATGCACTACTGTGCCTGACTAATTTTCTTTTGTCTCATTCTGTCACTCAGGCTGGAGTGCAGTTGCGCCATCTTGGTTCATTGCAACCTCCACCTCCCAGGCTCAAACAATCCTCCTGCCTCAGCCTCCCACGTAGTTGGGATTACAGGTGTGTACCACCACAATTTTTGTATTTTTAGTAGAGATGGGGTTTCACCACGTTGGTCAGGCTGGTCTCGAACTCCTGACCTCAAGTGATCCGCCTGCCTCGGCCTCCCGAAGTCCTGGAATTACAAGTGTGAGCCACTGTGCCTGGCCTCCAATGCCCTTTCTTTTTCTTGCCTAACTGCTCTGGCTAGGATTTCTAATACTATGTTGAACAAGACTGGTAAGAGCGGGCATTCCTATTTCATTCCAGTTCTTTGAGGGAAAAGCTTTTCACTTTTCCCTGTTCAGTATGATATTAGCTGTGAGTTTGACATATATAGCCTTTATTGTACTGAGAAATAGGCCTTCTACCCCTAACTTTTTGGGAGGTGTTATCAAGAAGGGGTGTTGAATTTTACCAAATGCTTTTTCTCATTTATTGAGATGATCATATGGTTTTTTTCCTTCCGTTTATATGATGTAACACATTTATTGATTTGTGTATGCTGCACCATCCTTGTATCCCTAGGATAAATTCCACTTGTTCATGATGTGTAATCTTTTTGATGTACTCATGGACTTGGTTTGCTGGTATCTTGTTAAGGATTGTTTTGTAGAATACATTGGCCTGTAGGTTTTGTTGTTGTTGTTGCTTTTTAATGAGCCTTTGTCTGTTTTTTGTTGTATAAGGGTAATGTTAGCCTTGTAGAATGAGTTTGGAAGAATTCTCTCATCTTCAATATTTCGGAACCGTTTGAGAATTGGTCTTAATTCTTCTTTAACTGTTTGGCAGAATTTAGCAATGAAGCCATGTGGTCCTGGACTTTTCTTTGTTGGGAGACTTTTTATTACCAGTTCAATCTTGTTACTTGTTATTGGTCTGTTCAGGTTTTCCATTACTTCTTGGCTCAATCTCGATAGATTATAGGGGCTCAGGAATGTATCCATTTCCTGTAGCTTTTCCAATTTCTTGGCATATAGTTGTTTCCTAATAATCTCTAATGATATGAATATGTCCGTGGTATCAGTTGTAATGTCTCCTTTTTTGTTTTTTACCTTAATTGGGTCTTTTTTCTTAGTCTAACTAGTGGTTTCTTGATTTTGTTTGTTTTCAAGAAACCAACTTTTCATTTAGTTCTTCTTTCATGTTTTTTTGTTTGTTTGTTTTTAAGTCTCTACTTCACTTAGCTCTGCTCTGATCTTTTTATTTATTTCCTTCTACTGATTTTGGGTTTAGTTTGTTCTTGCTTTTCGAGTTCCCTGAGGTGCAGTGTTAGGTTGTTTATTTGAAACATTTCTACTTTTTGATGGAGGCATTTATTACTATAAACTTTCCTGTTAGTGATGCTTTTGCTGTATCCCATAGGTTTTGGTATGTTGTGTTTCTATTTTCATTTGTTTCAAGAAATTTTTTAATTTCCTTCTTAATTTTTTCATTGACCTATTGGTTGTTCCAGAGCATATTATTTAATTTCTGTGTATTTGCACAGTTTCCAAAGTCCTTCCTGCTACTGATTTCTAGTTTTATTCTGCTGTGGTCTGAAAAAATATTTGATGTTATTTTGATCTTTAAAAATTTGTTGAGACTTGTTTTGTAGCCTAACATATGATTTATCCTGAAGAACACTTCAAGATAAGAAAAATGTGTATTTTGCAGCTGTTGGATGTGATGTTCTGTAAATGTCTGCTAGATCCATTTGATCTATAGTACAGTTTAAGTCTGATATTTCTTTGTTGATTTTCTGTCTAGATGATCTGTCCAGTGCTGGGAGTGTGGTGTTGAAGTCCCCAGCTATTACATTAGGGTTTATCTCTCCCTTTAGCTCTAATATTATTTGTTTATATATATATATGGATGCTCTGGTGTTGGGTGCATATATATTTACAGTTGTTATTTCCTCTTGCTGAATTGATCTCTTTACCATTATATAATGACCTTGTCTCTTTTTATAGTTTTTTATTTAAAGCCTATTTTATCTAGCATAAGTATAGCTATTCCTGCTCATTTATGGTTTCCATTTGCATGAACATCCTTTTCTATCCCTTTATTTTCAGCCTATCTGTACCTTTACAGGTGAAGTTTCTTATAGTCAGTATATATAGTTGAGTCTTTAAACTTTTTTTATTCATTCAGCCAGTCTAAATCTTTAATTGGGGAATTTAAAGTGTTTATATTCAACATTGTTGTTGATAGGTGTGGATTTACTCCTGTCATTTTGTTAAGTGTTTCCTGGTTGTTTTGTATAATCTTTGTTCCCCTTTCTTCCCCTCTTAGTTATTTTCATGGTTGGTAGATTTTTGTAATTATAAGGTTTGATTCCTTTCTCATTCTTATTTGTGTATCTGCTCTACCAGTGAGTTTTATTCTTTCACGTTTCCATAATGGTAGTTACCGTGCTTTTGCATTCAGATATAGGAGTTCTTTAAGCATTTCTTATAAGGCAGTCTAGTGGTGATAAATTCCCTCAGTGTTTGCCTGTCTTGGGAAGACTATTTCTCCTTCATTTTGGAAAAATAGCTTTGCTAGGTATAATACTCTTCGCAGGAGTTTTTTGGGTTTTGTTTGTCTGTTTGTTTGTTCTTTCCTTTTAGCACTCGGAATGTATCATCCCATTCTCTCCTGACCTGTAACGTTTCTGCTGGCAAATCTGCTGTTAACCTGATGGGGGGAGGTAAATGGTGGCAGCGGGCCCTGGATGAGCCAGTCTTCCAGGGGTGCACGTGGCAGCTCAGCCACTAGAATTGGCAGGGTTGCCAGTGGTGGAAGACTCCAGGTGAATGACCTTAGAATGGCCTTAGCCAGCCATTCTTAAGCTTTTCCATCTCAAAATCACTGATCTCTAAATCACTGACAAGCTTCTGCAGTTTTTAATGTTTGATTTACTTTTTTAATTTTTTTTTTTTTTTTTGAGATGAAGTATTGCTCTGTGGCCCAGGCTAGAGTGCAGTGGCACAATCTCAGCTCACTGCAACCTCAATGCTTTTCTTCTCATATAGCATTTAAGTCCTTGGATGATGGACCTACAGCTCCTAAGAATTTCCGTGTGTGTGTCTGTGTGTGTGTGGTTAGCAGAAATGGAGGTTTCAAATGAAAACACTGGAAAAAAATGATTTCTCATCTATCCAATTATAATACCAAACAGCAACAGCAGCAGCAGCCAATGCTATCTTAGGCACCCAGGAAGCTGAACTAGTGAGAATCATTTGTACTCAAGAGCACTAGATGGCAGCCTGTTGTATTCATCTTACATATTGAATCTGTGCAAACAAAGTCAGCTATCAGTCTGATTGCCCTGTCCCACAAATTGCATCCCAGGAGATGATTAGATGCAACAGGTAAAAGTTTTCATGTTCCTCAGTGGCATTCAGTGCATGAACAACCACTGTCCACCTAATTCCTCTGTGTCTACAGCAAGAAATAGAATCTTTGTGGAGACTTAACATGCTGTGTCTTACATATGTATGCAAAAAAAAAAAAAAAAGTCGCTTTCTTTTTTGAGACCGACTGAGTCTTGCTCTGTGGCCCAGGCTGGAGCACAATCATGGCTCACTGAAACCTCCGCTTCCCAGGTTCAAGTGATTCTCTTGCCTCAGCCTCCTTGAGTAGCTGGGACTACAGGCACGTGCCACCATGCCCAGCTAATTTTTGTACTTTTAGTAGACATGGGGTTTTGCCATGTTGGCCAGGCTGGTCTCGAACTCCTGACCTCAGATGATCCACCTGTCTTGGCCTCCCAAAGTGCTGGGATTACAGGTGTGAGCCACCCTGCCAGGCTAAGGATGTCACTTTTTAAGTAAGCCAGGTAAAGCTCACTCCTTGGTGAATATTCCCTTTAGGTAATTTCTTATGCAGTTAAGAACATAGGAAAAGAAAAAACATGCAAGCAAGTAAGATTTACACCATTTTAACTTAAAAAGATATCCAAAGAAAGATCTTCATTAAATTAAAACTAAAATTAATGTCTTTCATTTTTCCATTCTCCTTAAATAGATTAAAAGACAATGTACAGTATGAGTTGAAGGACTCGGTAAAGATAAACTCTTCTTTGAATTGAGTGGCAGTTTAGAGTACATAAGTTTAAAAGAGCACCACTATATAAGGCCTGGGGCAAGACAGCCAAGATTCCCTGGGCTCAACATGTTCCTTACCACTCTTCCAGTTTTAGCTCATGGAGTGCCTTTTGATCCTTCTGTTTTCTCTCCTGAACAGTCTCACCAGAGTACTTCTGAAATGCCATCAGCAGGCCTCCTACAGGAGTGCTGAGAAGAAAGGAGAGGGAAAGCTTAGGAAAAAAGAGTCATTAGACCTTGCAACATGTGAGATTCTCTGCTAAGGTGTGAGCAACACCAGAGCCACTTGTTCACTATTAGGTATAGGAACATTTGAGAATTAAAGTGTCCTTGTCAAATAAAGAAAAACACTGAGTTAATCTCTTCCTTGGTCTAAACAACAGAGAAAAACAATCACTACAACCTCCTAAAGTTAACTGATATATAATAAAACAACAGATCTAGAAACTGGCTGTTTTTATGAGGAATGAGAAATAAATCAAAACAAAGAGAAAAAAAAATATATTTATGGCAAGTTCTAGTAAGTAGCCCCACACCAAAGATTTCTCAGAAATGAAATTTCTAGTTCAGAATGGCACTAGTTCCTCTAGGAGACAGGAAATGTGGAGGGCATTTTTGGTTGAGGGAGGGATGCTACTGGCTTTTGGGGGTGGGACCACCAAAATATCCTAAAGTTCAGGAGTCTGGCGTAACTGTCTCACCCACAATGCCAACAGCAACCCATTGAGAAACTGATTTAGATAATAATTATTATAGTGATGAAGAGAGTTTGGTTCTTGTGTTCTCAGACTAGAAGTATTTGACCTTCATACACCTTAAATTTCCTCCAGCTACAATTTAAGTAACCTCATACTAATAACTATTTTTGCTAAGTGGAAGCAACATAAATGTTCACTGACAGATGGTTAAAGAAAATGTAACATACACATACAATGGAGTATTATGCAACCTTTTTAAAAAGAGGGCAATCCGTCCGACAGGCTACAACATAGATAAACTTCAAGGACATTATTATGCTAAGTAAAATACGCTAGTCACAAAAGGACAAATAGTGTATGATTCCACTCATATGAAGTATCTAAAGTAGTCAAAATCTTAGAAACAGAAATTAGAAATATGTTTGCTGAGGGGTGGAGGGTATGGGGAGGGGAAATTAGTTTTTAATGGATATAGTTTCATTTCTCAAGATAAAAAAGTTCTAGAGATCTCATGCACAATGTGAATATACTTGGCATTTTTGAACTATACACTTAAAATATGATTAAGATGGTGAATGTTATGCTATGTGTTTATTATCGCAATAAAAAATATTTTTGTTGCTAACTCCTACAACTTTTCCCTTCAAACCAAACTGGCATATTAACATTACAACAAAAGCAATGGCAGCAGTAGATTATGACATGCTGATTTTATTTAATTCAAATTTTTAAAAAATCCTTAAATCTATAGCATTACCTTCTCCTTCAAAGAAGGTAGACAAAGGGGTGAACAGGTGGAGGATGAAGGTAGCACTCTTCTAGTCAGACAAATACCAACTAATAAAAACAGAAGAACTGACAGAACTAGCTTATCAACATTTACAACCACCTTTCTAGTAACCAACCGATTACAGCATGGGTCGTCAATGGATCATTAAAAACACATGATGAAAAGATAGCTGGAGAGCAGGATATTCAGTTTCGCCCTCCAGATTACTAATTAATCACATTGGGAAAAAGATATCTTTGCAATGGAGACACTGAACAGATAACACCTTAACCAAGTGTGGTAGGCAGAATTCTAAAGTGGTCCCCCCAAATATCCTGCCTAATCCCTCAACTGTGAATATATTATGCCCATGATTATATTATCTTACATGGCAAAATTGATTTGAGAAATGTAATTAAGGTTACTAATTAGTTGAATCTGAGGTAATGAAAAAGGAGATGGGTATCTGAATGAACACTCAAAAGCAGAGTTTTCCCTGGCTGGTGGCAGAGTAGAAGTTGAAGATTCGAAGTATGAGAAGGAGTTAATGTGCTGTAGCTGGTTTAAACACAAAGGGGCCCTAGGAGAAGAAATGTGGGTGGCCTCCAGGAACAGAGAATAGTCTGGCTGACAGCCCGCAAGGAAACAGGGACCTCAGACCTCAAGGCACAAGGAACTAAATTTTTTTTTTGTTTTTCCTCTTTTTTTTTTTTTTGAGATGGAGTCTCACTCTGTCACCCAGGCTGGAGTGCAATGGTGCGATCTTGGCTCACTGCAACCTCTGCCTCTGCCTAGGTGAAGGGTATATGGGGTTCAAGCAATTCTCCTGCCTCAGCCTCCTGAGTATCTGGGATTACAGGCACTTGCCACCACGCCTGACTAATTTTTGTATTTTCAGTAGAGACAGCATTTCACCATGTTGGCCAGGCTGGTCTCAAACTCCTGATCACAAGTGATCTACCTGCCTCGGCCTCCCAAAGTGCTGGTTTTACAGGTGTGAGCCACTGTGCCTGGCCACAAGGAACTAAATTCTGTCAACAACCTGAATGAGCTTGGAAACAGATTCTTCCCCAGAGCCTCCAGGTAAGAACCTAGCCCGGCCAAGACCTTGACTTTGGCCTTGTAAAATCTTGAGCAGGGAAACCCAGCCAGACTTATAATCTACAGAACTACAAGGGTGTTGTTTCACATGCAATACATGCTCAGTTTGTGGTAATTTGTTGCACAGCAGAAAACCAATATATCAAGTAATTAAAGTTAATATTACTTATAATGGGTGACAGAATATCTCCTGAAGTGATACATGAGGATACAACTTCACCTATGTTGTATTCCTGACAAAAATACATTAATCTAATCATGATGGGATGATCAAACAAAATGGAGAAACATGTGGGCATTAGTATGATAATTGAGGAGTTTTTAATATAGACCGTAACTTAGATAGTTGTGTTGAAACGATGTTTACTGTGATAATTGTATTATGATTTCATGGAAGAGTACTCTTCATCCTGGGAGATACATGCTGATATGTAAGGGGGTGAAGTATCATGAGGTCTCAAACAGTTCAGCCAAGAAACAAAGGGAAAAAGAAATATATTCACATCCCACACATATACACAGATATGGAAAACATCACCAAGGCGTTAACAATTGGTGAATCTGGGTGAAGGGTATATGGGGTTTCAATGTACTAATTCATTCAACTTTTCTGTAGGTTTGAAATCGTTCAAAGTAAAAAGTTGGGGAAGAACATTTTTTAAAAATGTATTAAGCAAAACAAACAAAATCCTACTAACAATTTTTACAGAATATGCTTGTTAACTGTTTTTTGTTCTTTTTTCCCTGCTCCCATAAATACCTGTATTCGAACTATAGTTTCAGGTGTTAGCAATATTTAAACAGTTTTACCTGGTAAAAAGGCATTTTGAATAAGGGCACCATCTTAGATAGTTGTATTGAGTCAATGTTATTTATTGTAATAACTACTAAGTAAAAGAAACTATAAATAAAAACTGTAAATAAGATAAACTATTGGGGTAGAATTAGAATGGACAGTCAAAGCTACTGCCAATGCAAGACTAGAGATCTTTTATAGATTCTAAGGATTAAATTTGTTCTTTGAAAATAAATGAGACTTTTTAATAGGCAAGGCATTAATGAAAACTGTGCCAATTTAGAACCAAACCATGTTAATGCTTACCCCAGCAAGGCTCCAATTATACCACCAGCCACCAGGCCACGCAGGCCTATGTTTATTCTAAAAAGACTTCCCGTGACAGCTATTTAAAAACAAGAAAGGCAATATTAAATCATCTTTAAAACTAGAATCCTATTTTTAAACTTTCCTTCTATAAAAAGGGCACAAATCCCTAAGTGAGCTTTCTGAATCCAATGTTAATATACTACTACAGCCTATACTTCCTGAATCTAAAATGCCAACACAGGTAGCTTCCCATCCACTCTGCAGATTCAAAGGAAGAAGCATCCCTTCTACAAAAATAAATCTCCAATATGTTCTATGGATCCATTCATTCTGCTTCATTTTTGTCCATCTCTCCTTAAAAATCTGAAAATGTTTTTCCCCTTCTCTTTCTTTCTTCAAGGAAAATAAAAAAGCAAAAAACCTTCACTAGCCCCTCCAGTTTATGCCTTCCCCTAGACTCACTCTCTCTGTACTGCTACACGGCACCACTCAGGCAGGGTGACAAGCAAGCAGCATTTGGCTTACAATGCTACCTGGTGACCAGTGCACAGAAGGACTTCTTTCCTTTCTGCTGGGACTGTACATCAATCATGCTCATTCATTTTCCTTTCACTATGCACAATGCAACTAATGCCATCTAAGGTGGTAACACTTTTTAAATAATAACATTTGAAGCCAGGTGCAGTGGCTCACACCTGTAATCCCAACACTTTGGGAGGCCAAGGCAGGCGGATCACTTGAGGTCAGGAGTTCTAAGTCAGCCCGGACAACATGGCAAAACCCTGCCTCTATTAAAGATACAAAAATTAGCTGGGTGTGGTGGTGCACACCTGTAATCCCAGCTACTCAGGAGGCGGAGGCACAAGAATTGTTTGAACCCCAGAGGCGGAGGCTGCAGTGAGCAGATATCACACCCCTGCACTCTAGCCTCAGTGGAAGAATGAGACTCTGTCTCAAAAAACAACATAAATAACAGTTGAGGTTTATATTTTTAAGTACTATATATTCATTTTTAAAATTTTTTAAATTAACAAGAATCAAAATCACCTTTAATCCCATTACCCAGAGTCAGTAATAAGTTAGTCTGATCCTCCAAACAAAATAAAAAAAACAAAAAACAAAAAACAAAAAAAAACAACTGGGGCCGGGCACAGTGTGGCTCACACCTGTAATCCCAGCACTTTGGGAGGCCGAGACGGGTGGATCACGAAGTCAGGAATTCAAGACCAGCCTGGCCAAGATGCTGAAACCCCACCTCTACTAAAAATACAAAAATTAGCTGGGCATGGTGGCACACACTTGTAATCCCAGCTACTCAGGAGGCTGAGGCATGAGAATCGCTTGAACCCGGGCGGCAGAGGTTGCAGTGAGCCGAGATCACGCCACTGCACTCCAGCCTGGACAAAAGAGCAAGACTCTGTCTAAATGAAAAAAAAAAAAAAACAAAAACACAAAAACTGGGGCCATGGTGTACATACTAAATTTTTTATTTTCACAGAACATATTATTAAATTCTGTATCACTAAGTTTTCTCCCGCCTAGTTCCATTGCATGGAGGTACCACAAATTTTTGTCTAACATTTAGATTTTCTATTTATAGATATTTTAAATAAAGGTATGATGATAATCC
This sequence comes from Pongo pygmaeus, assembly GCF_028885625.2. NCBI lineage: Eukaryota > Metazoa > Chordata > Mammalia > Primates > Hominidae > Pongo > Pongo pygmaeus. Next base: position 52,260,624 of record NC_085930.1, on the reverse strand, counting down.
CTCCACAAATAATCTTTTTATACATTTGATTGTTTCCTTAGGACAAACTCACAGAAATGAAATTTCTGGGTCAAAAGGTATAAGTATAAACATTTTTAAGCCTTTTGACTTAAATTACTAAACTGCTATTCAAAAAGGAGGCATAAACTTATTTTCCAAATAAAAGTATGCAAGTAATCTAGTCTTCTGCATTCTCTTATTTTTTCCAATTTGATAGGCCAGAAGTGGTATGTAATTTTTAAGTTGCATTTCTCTGATTAGTAGAGAAAAGTTGTTTTTCCCTAGGTTTACAAGTTATTTGTGGTATGTCTGTGAATTACAAATTCATGTCCTTTGTCCAATCTTCAACTGAGCTATCCTTTCTTTTTGATATATTAGGGCTTTTATCCATTACCTGCACATACTATTATTTTGGCATTGTTTACATTTAATGTCTTCTATAGTATTTATGACACAGATAGGTTTAAAAATTTTATGTGGCCAAAACTGTGTTTCCTGTTTCCCAGTTTCCTAATTCTTATGCTTAAAAATATATACAGTTGATAAACATGAGTTTGAACTGTGCAGATTTACTTACATACAAATTTTTCTTTCTTTCTTTTTTTTTTTTTTTAAGACAGAGTCTCACTCTGCTGCTGAGGCTGCAGTGCAATGGCATGATTTTGGCTCACTGCAACCTCTTGCCTCCCAGATTCAAGCTATTCTCCCCCACCTCAGCCTCCCAAGTAGCTGGGACTACAGGTGTGCGCCACCATACCTATTTTTTTTTTATTTTTTAGTAGAGATGGGGTTTCACCATGTTGGCCAGGCTGGTCTCGAACTCCTGATCTCAAGTGATCCACCCGCCTCAGCTTCCCAAAGTGCTGGGATTACAGGCATGAGCCACCATGCCGGGCCACATGAATTTTTTTCAATAAATATACTGAAAAATGTTTTGGAAATGTGCAATAATTTGAAAAAACTCGCAGATAAACTGTCTAGCCTAGAAATATCAAAAAAAAAATTAAGAAAAATGTATGTCTTTAAGTGCATAAAATATACGTAGACACCAATCTATTTATGCGTGAAGCAACTGTTTATGTTATTGGTAAGGCCTCTGGAGAATAGCAGGCCATTAGTAGTTAAGTTTTGGGGGAGTCAAAAGTTATATGTGGATTTTTCAACTGCACAGGGCAGAGGTCAGCATTGCTATTGTGTTCAAAGCTGTTTTCAGTGTTGTTCAAAGGTCAACTTGTATATGTACACATTTACGTATCTTCCTACTCAGAAATCAGAGACACATTTACTTCTACATTTTCCTCAATCTTTTATGGACGTTTTTTACATAAGCACCATAATAAATGTTAACTAATTTTGTTGTACTGAATATAGTTATAATTTCTTTCCAAATAGGTAATAACTATTCCAGCCCATGAATGGTCTATTCTTAAACCACAAATGTGAAGGATCACCTTTACTTATTTGTGTGTGCTTGGTTTTGTTCCTGACCTTTGAATTCCATTCCACAGATCTACCAATACCTCTTTATTGTCCTCTTTATTGTAACTTTATACAGATTTTAATTTTACAGTTGCAAGAACCCCTCATTTTTTTTTCTGAAATGTCTTTGCTGTGCTCTTATAATCAGCATTTTAGATATGATTTAGACATTGTATCAAGATCTTTTTTTTAAAAAAGCCTGTAATTTTGATTTGAATTGCCTTCAATTTATAAATGAAGTAGAAAAACACTGGGTTAACTATCAACTGTTTCCCCATTTCTATTATTTATGATTTGTAATTTTCTTCAGAGAAGTTGTACATTTACTAAATTTATTCCTTATTATATTACATTCTTAGTACTATTATTAAGAAAATTTTTTACTTTTCAAGTAACCACTGAAATATAAAAAGGCTATTTGTATATTTACAATTTACTGATAGCAATCATTTTTCAAGTCATCTTTTAAAATATTACCTACAAATACAGACAATTTTGCTTCCTCCTATCTAAAAGCACTGCCTTTTTCCCCTTTTGTGTTAATATATTTTTAACAGTTTTACTGAGGTATAATTTACATAACACAAAATTCACCTAAATGTACAATTCAATAATTTTTAGTAAAAAAATTTAGTGGCCCGGCACGGTGGTTCATGCCTGAAATCTCAGCACTTAGGGAGGCCGAGGCGGGCGGATCACGAGGTCAGGAGATTGAGACCATCCTGGCTAACATGGTGAAACCCTGTCTCTGCTAAAAATACAAAAATTAGCCGGGTATGGTGGCATATGCCTGTAGTCCCAGCTACTCAGGAGGCTGAGGCAGAAGAATCGCTTGAACCTGGGAGGTGGAGGTTGCAGTGAGCCAAGATCGTGCCACTGCACTCCAGCCTGAGCGACAGAGCAAGATTCCGTCTCAAAAAAAAAAAAAAAAAATTTAGTTGCATTGCTATATAATCATCACCAAAATCCAATTTTTAAATGATTCCATCATTACAAAAAGATCCCCCATGCCCATTTGTGGTTACTCCTGGTTCCTAATCTCACCTCAATCCACTAATGTACTTTCTAACTCTACAGATTTGCTTATTCTGGACATTTCATATGAATTGAATTATACAATATGAAGTCTTTTGTGTCCAGCTTTTTCACTCATGTCCAGCAACATGAGTTTTATTCATGTTGCAGCATGTATCAGTTTTTTATTGATGAAAATATTCAAGTGAATGGACATATCATATTTTATTTACCCATTCACTAGTTGATGAATTTATGGGTTCAGTTTGAGGCTGTCGAGAATAACACCACTATAAAAATTTATATATAAGCCTTTGCGTGGACATGTTTTCATTTATCTTGGGCAGATTCTAAGACATGGAATTGCTGAGTTGCACAGTAAATTATGCTCAACTTTTTTTTTTTGAGACGGAGTCTCGCTCTGTAGCCCAGGCTGGAGTGCAGTGGCGCGATCTCAGCTCACTGCAAGCTCCGCCTCCCAGGTTCACGCCATTCTCCTGCCTCAGCCTCCCAAGTAGCTGGGATTACAGATGTGCACCACCACGCCCAGCTAATTTTTGTGTTTTTAGTAGAGGCGAGGTTTCACCATGTGGGCCAGCCTGGTCTCAAACTCCCAATCTCAAGAGATCTGCCTGCCTCGGCCTCCCAAAGTGCTGGGATTACAGGCATGAGCCACCACACCTGGCCTTCCAATGGTTTTCTTAATTCATTTGGATTTTCTACTTGCAAGATGCTGTGGTTACCCTCCAGAGACAATAAACCCCCCCACCCAAAATTTGAATCAGATATTGAGATGCCAAAGTACCAAGAGGTACTAAGAGGATACCAAAAGGTTTATTACACACATAATGAGGCTTTCCAGGGAGAGCAAGGCGAGATCCCAAGCATGTCCCAAAATGACTTGAGAACCTGAAGGGTGACTGACTGGCTTGTGGTTTTAGAAGGTGGGGCTAGAGCAAGAATTCCCTCATGTAGGCCTGAGCTTGCATGGCTGAAACTTCCTGCTGGTGTCAATCAAGGTAGCACTTGGGCTTTCTTATCAGCTTGTCAAGATGGGGGACAAAAAGGAAAGGAAGACTTCCAGTTTCTGGTATGGCATGTGAGAAGTTTAGAATTTATCACTTATTCCTAACAAGTAAAAAGCTAAACAAATGGAAAAACTGACAACTCTTCTTAGATCCATCAAACAAGTGAGATCATGGGTAAACTGCTGCCCTCAAAATAGGAGAGACAGACAAATACAGAGAATCACACCTTATTAGAGCAGAAACCCACAGGCAGATGCCTCCATGGACACCAGTACCAGAGTAGGAAACCTTGACTATAAATGATAAATTGCTGGAAGCTCAGTGTAGAAAAGTCTAAGACCTAAAAACTGTAGGGGGCCAATCATAGAGGGTCCCCACACTCCAGGAGCTCTACCAAGTTCTCCCAGTAAAGATCTGAGAAAAATCCCCTCAGGCTTCTGGCAAGGGGGAAAAAAAGTAACCATTTTGAAATATGCCAGAACATTCCGTTATTCTCACTAAGTCCTGCCCTCAAGATAAATGGTTTTGCACAGCCCAAACTATTGGAGTTTTGTCAGAGATTAACCAGCCTGGGGAATATCCAAATGCAACTGCTCTAGCCTCCCATGTGGGAGAAAGGAAATACCCATTCCAACCCACTGTAGTATCCTGTCCCACCAAAGGAGAGGAAAAAAACTGAAAAGCACTTGTGAAGTTAACAGTTCAGAAGCACAGGCTCACTAAAAGACTAAGAACCTAATCATAGGACTGCAAAACACTTCCCCTCTCCCACATCTTAATACCAAATTACTAAAGACCTATTTACCACAATTCCTTTTTTACCCAGGTACATCATGTCCAGCTATCAAGAAAAAAAATTACAAGGCATCCTAAAAGGCAAAAGCAGTTTGAAGAGACCAAGTAAGACTAACAGAGTAAGCACCAAAACCAGACTCAGATATGGTGGGGATACTGGACTTATCAGATGAAGAGTTTAAAGCAACTATGACTAATACACTAAGGGCTCTAATGGATAAAGTAGATAGCATGCAAGAACAGATGGGCAATATAAGCAGAGAGACGGAAATTCTAAGAGAGAATCAAAAAGAAATGCTAGCAGTAAAACAAATTTAAAAACCCACTGTAACAGAACTGAAGAATAGTAGACTGGACACAGCTGAGGAAAGAATCCCTGAGTTTCAAGACATATCAACAGACACTTCCCAAACCGAAAGACAAAGAGAAAAAAGATGGGAACCCCCTCCACCAAAAACAAACAAACAAACAAACACAGAATAAAATATCCAAGAACTGTGAAACAATTACAAAAGGTATAAGTGTACTAGAACACCAGAAGGAGAAGAGAAAGCTAAAGAAATCTTTGAAACAATAACTGAGAATTTATCCTAAATTAAGTCAGACAACAAACCACAGATCCAGAAAGTTCAGAAAACACCAAGCACACTAAATGTTCCTCAAAATTACACCTGGGCATATCATTTTCAAACTGCAGAAAATCAAAGATAAAGAAAAAAATAGTGAAGTATGTGAACACAGGGGAAAGACAGCTAAATAGAACTAAACATAGGAAAATGGCTAGGGAGAACTCTCTAGGGAAGCTGAGGCTGACAAATGATCTAGACTTTGAAAGGTAAGGTTAAGTAGGAGCCGAACAAAACTAATTGTGGTAGTGGGAAAGTGCATTCAAGAAGAGGGACTGATTCACAAAAGGCAAGAACAGGCTGGGAAATCCAAGGAGATTGTAAAGTGAAAGCAAAAGAGTGGTGCATGGATGCCAGATCAAGAATTGACATTAAAGTGATGGGAAACTATAGAAGAATTTCAAACAGAAAAGTGGCAAAATCATATTCATATTTCAAAAATGTAACTAGGTTACGGGTAGAGCACATCAAGATTAGAAACAGGGATGATACGACAGTAGCAGTGGGAAAAAAGAAGTGAAAGAATCCATGTATATTTAATGAGTATAATTAATAGGACAAGAAGTGGAAAGAGAATAAAGAGCAGAACCATATCATTCCTTGGTTTCCGGTTTTGACTTTTTTTTTTTTTTTTTTGAGACAGAGTCTCGCTCTGTCACCCAGGCTGGAATGAGGTGGCATGATCACACCTCACTATAGCCTCGACCTCCTGGGCTCATGCCATCCTCCCACCTCAGCCTCCTGAGTAGCTGAGACTACAGGCATGAATCACCACGCCCAGATAATTTTTTGCAGACACAGGGTCTTGCCATGTTTGTTGCCCAGGCTGTTCTCAAACTCCTATACTCAAGCGATCTGCCCACCTTGGCCTCCCAAAGTGCTGGTTACAGGCGTGAGCCACTGTGCCTGGCCTGGTTTTGACATTTAACAGATGACAGTTGAATGTAACAGCAGGAGCAAGTAAGGAAGTAAAAGTGGGAAGACAAGACTCATGTAAAAATGCTTGCAAATTTAAAAATGAAACAATCTGGCTGCTCTAACGCTATTAATGCCTATTTCTAGTTTTGTATTTTAAAAAGTTCATTAAAATGTTGAGGATCAGGAAAAACAACTAAGATACTAGGCTTAATACTTGGGTGATGAAAGAATCTGTATAGCAAACCTCCACGACATGCGTTTACCTAAGTAACAAACTTACATATCCTGCACATGTACCCCTGAAGTTAAAATAAAAGTTAAAAAAAAAGTTCAAATTGTGTATGTGTTTTCCCATGTGTGTACACATATACACAGAGAAGAGGGAGAGTGCATGCAGTAGCAAGAAGATAAAGCAAGTTGTCTGACTTAATTTAGGATAAATTCTCAGCATGAATTGTTAACAATGGCTAAATCTCTGTATGTGAAGGATACAGACTGTTCTTTGTATTATTTTTATTTTGCAATCTTTTGTAAGCTTATTTCCAAAAAAACATTTAAAAACTGTTATGTTCAAGCCGGGCGTGGTAGCTCACGCCTATAATCCCAGCACTCTGAGAGGCCGAGATGGGCGGATCACCTGAGGTTGGGAGTTCAAGACCAGCCTGACCAACATGAAGAAACCCCTTCTCTGCTAAAAATACAAAAAATTAGCTGGGCATGGCGGTGCGTGCCTGTAATCCCAGCTACTCGGGAGGCTGAGGCAGGAGAATCCCTTGAACCTGGGAGGCAAGAGGTTGCAGTGAGCCGAGATCACGCCATTGTACTCCAGCCTGGGCAACAATAGCGAAACTCCATCTCAAAAAAAAAAAACAAAAACAAACTTATGTTCAGAATACATATGTGTGTTGTACATACAAGAATGTATATGAGTCAGTGATTGAGTGTATATGGTGGTTAACTTAATTTACCTTTCTGAAATGAATGCTCATTTAAAAATTTTTTAAATCTGACAAGTAAAAATTGTACACATATGGTGTACAACATGTTTTGCAGTATGTATATATTGGGGAATGGCTAAATTAAGCTAATTAACTTACACATTACTTCACATACAGTTTTTTGTGTGAGAACACTTAAAATCTACTTTTTTTTTTTTTTGAGACAGAGTTTCACTCTTGTTGCCCAGGTTGGAGTGCAATGGCGCGAACTCAGCTCACTGCAACCTCTGCCTCCTGGGTTCAAGTGATTCTCTTGCCTCAGCCTCCCAAGTAGCTGGGATTACAGGCACCCGCCACCACACCCAGCTAATTTTTGTATTTTTAGTAGAGATGGGGTTTCACCATGTTGGCCAGGCTGGTCTCAAATCACCTCTGGTGATCCACCTGCCTTGGCCTCCCAAAGTGCTGGGATTACAGGTGTGAGCCACCACTTGGCCAAAATCTATTTTTAAAAGCAATTTTGAAGTATACAATACACTGTTATTAACCACAGTTACCATGTTTTAAATAGATCTCTTGAACTTATTCCTCCTGTCTAAATGAAATTTTGCATCCTTTGACCAACATCTTCCCAACGCCATATCCAGTCTCTGGTAATCACCATTGTAACTTCTGTTTTTAATGCTCATTAAAAAGAAAATATACATATATATACTAGAGGCAGAGAGCTTCAAAATAAAATCCAAGTTCTTACCATAAAAAATCTAGTCCCTTCCTATAGTCCTCACCAATCTCATCTCAAGCTACTCTTCCCCTCACTCACCAGATTATCCTGCTTTTAAGGAAATGTATTGCCTTAGAGCCTTCCCCCTTGATGTTCCCTCTATTTAGGACATCCTTCCTTGCAAGTCTTGTTCCTTCCTATTCTTTGGTATCAGCTCAAATGTCACTTCCTCAGAAAGGCCTTCTCTGACTACCCTGTCCATATGAGATCCCATTGTTCCACCGAATTGTTACTTTCTATCACAACAACCGTATTATCACATACATATGAGACATTAAAATTCAAAGAAAGCAAGGGCCTTGCTGTTTTGCCCATTGAGTATACCAAGGGTGAAGCACAACACTGTCCATAAATACGTTTTGCATCAATGTTGATGAGATGTGATGGGAAGCCAACCGAAGAATTCAGTAGTTCTGATGTATAAGTCCTTACACATCTTCTAAACTGTATTTGAGAAGACTGAAAAATATAAACAAAAATGTCTTACCTCCTGCAATTACAAAATGGCTTAAGGCATCTTTATTTCGGTATACATTCAGAGTAGTATTCACTGTGCTGGGAAAAACGGAGGAGAAGGAAAATATAAGATTTAAAGCATATCCCATTTACCTTCTTGAGTGTTATTTTCACTGACTTAATAGATTTAGAAAAGCCTACTATATTAATCCCTGGTCCTAGCCTAGGCCCCTTCAATGTGTTCCAGACATGGTTGTAAAACCATAACTGTACCAGTCTTTTACACAGACAAAAGTTCTTGAAAAAAAAAAAAAAGGCATTATTAATCACTTTCATGTGGGTATTCAGTTTTCATAACCCCACCTGCTCAAAAGACACACTCCTAAAACAATATCAAGAAAATTCACTATCTCACAATTCAGAGTGAACTTACTTGAATATAGTCACAAACACTGCAGTTCTCCAACCCCAGCGCCAGCCATAACGAATGAAGCCTCGTGTGGCAGCACGATGTGCAGATTGCTAAAGTTAATTAAAAAACTGTGAGGTTCTAAGACACCATCATATTTTCCTTATTCTAGAACTGCAGTACAGGAATTTTAGCTATGGATTAGTCAGGTACACCCAAACAGATAGAAATACTAGAAAATCTCTAGAAATATTATTCTTTAAGTACCGAGGCTTACGTAAAAGTTCCATGTGTAGCCTATCCTATCAGGAGATGCAAAATGGTTGAGTATCCCTTATCTGATACTTGAGACCAAATTCCTTATCTGATAATTGGATTTAGGATTTTTTCAGATTTGGAAATATGCGCTTTTAACACTTACTGGTTGAGCATCCCAAATCCAAAAAACCGAAATCTGAAATGCTCCAATGAGCAATTCCTTTGAATGACGTGTCAATGCTCAAAAAGTTTTGAATCTGAGCATTCAGGATTTCAGATTTGTGATGCTCAACCTGTAATGAATTATAAATCTACAGAATAAAATAAGAATCCATGAGTCCCTACTGATAGAAATAAATTATAAATAGATAAATAAATATGTAAATAGAGGGGGAAGGGAAAACACTTCCTTAGAGCATACTACTAACCAATAAATGTAGAAAGAATGATAGACTTTAGAAAATGCCCATTTGGCCACCACAGTAATAATTGTTACAGGCAGAATCATCATTAAATGCTAAAACTGCCTGGGTATGGTGGCTCACGCCTGTAATCTCAGCACTTTGGGAGGCAACCAGGGAGGATCACTTGAGCCGACAAGTTTAAGACCAGCCTGGGCAACATAGCGAGATCCTGCCTTTACAAAAAAAATTTAAAAATTAGCTAGGCATGGTGGTGTGTGTTTGCAGTCCTAGCTACTCGGAAGGCTGAGGCAGGAGGAAACCTTGAGTCCAGAAGTTTGAGGCTGTGGTGAGCTATGATCGCGCCACTGCACTCCAGCCTGCACTGAGGCAGCAAGACCCTGCCTCAAAAAATTTCAAAAAAAAATTAATTAATTAAAAAATAAAAATAGGCTGGGCACAGTGGCTCACACCTATAATCCCAACCCTTTGGGAGGCCAAGGAGGGTGAACTGCTTGAGCTGAGGAGTTTGAGACCAGCCTGGGCAAAACGGCAAAACCCTGTCTCTACAAAAAATACAAAAATTAGCTGGGAATGGTGGCACATGCCTATAGTCCCAGCTACTTGGGAGGCTGAGACAGGAGAATCGAGTGAGCCTGGGAAATAGGGGTTGCAGCAAGCCAAGACTGTGCCACTGTACTCCAGCCTGGGCAACAGAGTGAGACCTTGTCTCAAAAAATAAATAAATGAATAAATAATTTTTTAAAAAATTTATAAATGCTAAGAATTTAGAATAGTTTTCAGATAGTAGAAACATTATAGTTTATAATAGCATTTAAGTAGTAGAAATTTGATGAAAAGCAGGATATTTACATAGTCTCAAAGGAACTAACAAGTACGCAAAATACTTATAAATTACAAAGGAAAAACATAGTAATTTTACAGTGTATAGTTGGCAGAGGCCATCTTAACCAAGTAACTGAAGTAAACATCACCAGTAAAGGGACAGAGATATCATGGGTTTCTAATTTAATTTCAGTTCTAGGGTATTCCTGTCAAAAAACATAGCCTGAATGCAATCATGAGAAACCATCAAACAAACCCAAATTGAGGGATATTCTACAAAATAAATCACCCATAGTCAAGGCCATGAAAGATAAAAACAGAGAAACTCTTCCAGACTAAATGAGACCAAAGCAGCATGACAGGCAAATTCAACACGTGATCCAGGGTCAGATTCTGGACCAGACAAAAAAAACTTTAATTAATTAATTTTTTAATAAGAACTCAAGCCTAACTTCCGAAAAATACATATTTTTTATTTATTTTTAAAATAAATGATACTGTGGGATAACCAGCAAAATTTACAGGTCTTTAAATACGATAATAGTACTATATCAGTGTTAATTTCCTGATCTTGATATTATAATTGTGGTTGTATAAGAGAATTTCCTTGTTTTTAGGAAATACACACTGAAGTATTCATCATGTCTATAACCTACTGTCAAGTAGCTCAGAAAAAATTAGTACATATTATACAGAGGGAGAATGATAAAACAAACATGGTAAAATGTTAACAGTGGAGAATCTGGATGAAAGGTATATAGGAAATCTTTGTACTAGTTTTGCAACTTTCAAGCCTGCCATAATTTCAAAATAAAAAGTTAAAAATTCTCTGAGCTTTAATATTCTCACAGAAGAACTGATGTACAGATCTAATGATGTAACAAATGAGGTAGCACTCTATAAAGTTATAAATGTTAACTATTGCTTTAGTGTGAGCTCCTATACTCATGGAGGCTTTGTGAATGAGGTAAATATGTTACAACTGAGCCTTGACGATTTAGCAGGGGATTGGAAGAAATGTATTTGAGAAAGAAAAGCCATAGTGGTGATGCCAAACACGCCTGTTCTGAAGAAAGTAGTCTCTCAAACCACATGCAGGCACTTTAACATTAGTACTTCCACTGTTATTAAGTACAGACTTTATTTCTTTACTCTGACACCTTAAAACAACCCTCCATCCCCACAACCTAATTGAATGATTAAGTGTAAAGTGAATTGCTAAGTCAGTGTGCCCCAAATTTCTTTAGATCACCAGTACATACCACAGCATCAAACCGGTTTTGATAAATTTCTGCCTGGCTCTGCTCAATGTATTGTTGTTTAGCATGAATAAAAGCTGGTATTCCCCCATACATCCAGCCAATGATGCCTGCTATAGCTGCCGTCTTACAGATATCAGCAAGGTCCTTTGAAATTCTCTGCTGTTCACTACAACATCAAAAAGACAATGTTGTTTGGGATTAGTTTATGGACATTGCTCTCCAAGAGACTCTATAATCAGAATTATCCCAAATGCTAACATCACAACATTTTTCATCATAGGTAGAATTCTCAGATGAATTAAACAGTTCAGTTATATTAAAAGGAACTTAAGTCTCACACAAAATGAAGCTATGCTGTTAGAATTAGGATAGTGGCAACTCCTGAAAAGACAATGACCGGAAAAGGCACAAGGGGAGCTTTTGGGATGTTACAATAGTTGCCATTTCTTTCTGAGTGTTGGGTACAGCTATGTTCAGTTTGTGAAAATTCATTCATCAGTATACTTATGCACATTTTTTGAAATGCATTTCCTACTCCAATAAAGTTTTTAAAAAGGTGCTTTTATTTGATGACTATTACACCCCTAGAAATAGGAAGAATTTGTGAGTTGGATAGAGAGACCAATATTTCCGTTTAAATCTTAAGTTAACTTTTAGAAATCACACCAACTCGTGAGATTTTAGGGCAACGTATGAAAGAATAAAAACGTGGATGTAAAACAAAAAAATCTAAATTCTATTTTACTAAATAATTTCATGAAATACTCAGATAGGACTGTACTAATAAAAGCATTGGGCTGGGCACAGTGGCACACGCCTGTAGTCACAGCTAACTTAGGAGGCTGAGGTAGAACTTGAGCCCGAGTTCAAATCCAGCATAGCAACATAGCAAAGATCCTGGCTCTAAAAATAAACAAATAAATGTTTTTTAAAAAACGCACTGGGAAAGTTCACTATGCAGTGGGTGGCACATGCCAATCTAAAATAACAAGGAAAAGCTATTATTTAATTCAATTTGTTACTCTCAAATGCATAAGAAGCTAGAACTGCTAATGAGGCTTCCAAGATGTCATCCTGAAACTGCTCTAACAAATAGCTGTCTTAAGTATTAAGTTACTATAAAATAATTGCCCTTCTAGGGCGGGCGCAATCCAGCCGCGGTGGCTCAGGCCTGTAATCCCAGCACTTTGGGAAGTGGAAGCAGACAGATCACGTGAGGTCAGGAGTTCCAGACCACCCTGGCCAATGGTGAAATCCCGTCTCTACTAAAAATACAAAAATTAGCTGGGCATGGTAGTGGGCAACTGTAATCCTAGCTACTCTGGAGGCTGAGGCAGGAGAACCGCTTGAACCTGGCAGGTGGAGAGTGCAGTGAGCCAAGATCGCACCACTACACTCCAGCCTGGGCGATAGAGCGCGACTCAGTCTCAAAAAAAAAACAAAAACAAAACGAGTTTGGGCTGGCGCGATGGCTCACGCCTGTAATCCCAGGACTTTGGGAAGCCGAGGTAGGCGGATCGCCTAAGTCCAAGAGTTCAAGACCAGCCCAGGCAACATGGCAAGTACCCTATCTATAAAAAATACATTTAAAAAAAATTAGCCGGGCGTGGTAGCGCGCGCCTGTAGTCCCAATTAATCGGGAAGCTGAGGTGGGAGGATCACTTGAGTCCCAGAGGCAGAGGTTGCAGTGAGCCGAGATAGCACCACAGCACTCCAGCCTGGGCGACAGAGCAAGACCCTGTCTGGAAAAAAAAAAAAAAAAAGAAAGAAAGAAAAAAGATACAAGCTTGGGTTACAAATATCAGAACCTCAAATATAATTTAAAAATGAAGCACACCATCCCTGGTGTCCTAAGGCTGACCCAGGCTGCCAACGCTGCAGGACACCGCTTTCGCGGCCCCCTACCCCACTTCAGACCCTAGGCACTTTTACTCTTTGCCAAACAGCTCCCGGAGGCGGTCCCATCCAGATTCCGGGTAACAGAGCTCTGGGACGTAGGGAAGCCGCTTCTGACGCTCCTCAAGGGCTTCCGAATCGGCAGCCTCGGCAGCAAAGACTCGGGGAAATGGACACAATGCTCTACAGAGAAAGCTCCGCGGTGCCGGTGGCGGCACCTCCATGGCCTTCTCTCGACCGACGGACAAACTTGAGCGCTCAGGACTTGAAGTCCTCCCGGACGTGCCGCGGGAGAGCGTAACTGTACGAGGTGAGAATCCGTGCATTTGACCCAGGCTAACCCTCTGCTAGAGGGCTCGACACCCACGCCTTCAGTCCGGGGCCTCACTTTGGAGTCCTTGGAAATACGACACAGGAAGTCCCGCCCGACCGGGGCAAAGGCCAGGGGGCGGGGCGACGGCGAAGCCGGAGCCCAAAAGACTTACAGTTGAGGGCTGGTTGGGCCACTGCTGTGCTGAGTCCACCCCCGGAAGTGAGTTGGCTGCCGGTAGTGAAGCTCAGCGTGGTCCCGGGAGGCCTTCGCTCCGTGTCTCTGGTTCCTGGGTCATGCAAATGGTGTCTGTGGCTAGTTATATTCAGCTTGAGGTGGTCATAGGTTGAAGTAATTTATCGTATTTAAAATGCCAGGAATTAGCCGGGCATGGTGGCGGGCGCCTGTAATCCTAGCTACTCGGGAGGCTGAGGCAGGAGAATCGCTTGAACCCGGGAGGCGGAGGTTGCAGTGAGCCGAGATCGCACCACTGCACTGCAGCCTGGGCAACAAGAGCGAAAATCCGTCTCAAAAAAAAAAAAAAAAAAAAAGCCAGGAATCCTGCTTCAGTAAGGAAGAAAGTGCAATATTCAATGCAAGTGGAGGAGGGAAAGGCGATTTGTGCAAAAACAAGTCCAGCCTACTCTGCCAACATTAGAGAAGCCTTCCAGACTGGGCGGGGTCCGTTTGTACCTTGTCAGTTCTGCCGGAAAAAAAACGAGGCATTGGGGATGGGTGGTGGTGCCAGTTACACTAAGATTTCGAGAACACTTTTTTGAAGAATCAGCTTTTTGGCAGGTCTTCCTAAGGTGGATTTCACTCCCTTTAGTTCATATGCCTACTGCTTCTCAAAAGGCGGGAGAATTTCTGGAATTTCTATCAAGTGTTTGTATAATTTGCCGTCACTACAACCTCTGCTAACATATGCTTCGAAGTATAGTTTTCATTAAAGTGAATGCATTTAAAATATTCGCAATATTCGTGTAATTTCATTCAATCTTTGTTAACAAGCATACTCCCTTATTCATTTTGCCAATCCCTTCACCTCCTTTATTCCTTTCTAGTTGTCAATCAAAATGGCCACACTGTAGTAGAATACAGTAAGTAGACTTAGGAATTTGATAGCTGGAAATGCTACACATAAGTCCCTGAGAAGTGACTGACTAGAGTGACCAGCTCAATTAGTGACAGCGCCACGAAGACTACTCTGGGATAGGAGATTTGATTCAGCACTCATTGTAGCACTTACAACACTGCATCATAATTTCCTATTTGTTAATCTGTCTCAATAAACTATCCTTGAGATCACAGACCAAATATATTCATCTTTGTATCTCCAGGACCTAGAACCGCAGTAGGTGCTCAGTAAATATTTGTTGAATGAATAATTCAGATCCCCTGACTTCTGGCTCTGGGTTACTGCTTATCCCATGTTAGGTAGAAGTGGGCACCAAGATAAGTTACCAAGGCCTGAAAGCCCAAGAAAATGGCTGTACAGTCTGTTTCTAACCTATATGTAGAAAAAGCTAAATGCATAAGATGACCCCAGAATTATTCTTGGATGAAGGAGGACTTGAAATGGGTAGGAGGGTTTGGGTGGGTGTTGGGAAGATACTGACAAAATCACTTATATACAACTCAAATGCCCCAGGATTCACTAGCCTGTAGATGAGGTCATATTAACAGGCAAATTTTAAATTCCATAACTTGGTTCTCCTTTGGGTAACTGAAGACTCATTTGTAAGGTGCCTTTTGCCACCTAATAACTCAGAAAAGTCCCCTCTCCTTTGGCTACTGCTCGCACTGTTGATGCTCTTCCATCTGAGCCCTCCCACATTTCCTACTTCCCCAATCCCTTACGGCTTACCTTCTTTTAAAACAAGAGAAATGCTCACCCTCCTCTGTAGTCTGCTTATTTTATTTTATTTTATTTTTGATACAGTCTTAGCTCTGTCACCCAGGCTGGAGGGCAGTGGCATGATCTTGGCTCACCACAACCTCTGCCTCCTAAGTTCAAGTGATTCTTGTGCCTCAGCCTCCTGAGTAGCTGGGATTACAGGCATGTGCCACCATGCCTGGCTAATTTTTGTATTTTTAGTAAAGATGGTGTTTCACCATATTGGCCAGGATGGTCTCAAACTTCTGCCTGCCTCAGCCTCCCAAAGTGCTGGGATTACAGGTGTGAGCCACCGAGCCCAGCCCTGTAGTCTGTAGTCTGCTCTTTTTGAAGGTTCTCAGATCAACACAGTCTAAGCCAGAGGTGTCCAATCTTTTGGCTTCCCTGGGCCACACTGGAAGAAGAAGAATTGTCTTGGCCCACACATAACACTAACTGTAGCTGATGAGCTAAAAAAAAAAAAAAAAAAAAGAAAAGAAAAACAAAAAGAAAAGAAAAAGAAAAAAGTCCATGCATAAATCTCATGTTTTAAGAACGTTCACATATTTGTGTTGGGGCACATTCAAAGCTTTCCTGGGCCATATGCAGCTCGTGAGCCATGGGTTGGACAAGCTTAGTCTAAGCCAAAAGATGTTATGGGGGTTTACTGGACCACTGTTTCACATATGGCTTTCTTGTCCCCAGGACATGTGTTTGCCAGCAGAGTAACTGCATCAGGGAAAGATTTCAGTGCAATCACCATACTGCCTGGAATACCATTCTTCCACCATCCGCCCTTGTTGCTGAATTCTGTTTATAGAACCTAATAGTTTCTTCCCTCACAGTGAATTTTTTTCTCAGGGGTCAGCAGGTTCCCTTCCCTGCCAGGTTCACCAAGTACTGCCTTTGCTACGTATTTTACATTTTGTTACATTATATATGATATAAAACTTTTCCACATGTGGAGAGATAATGAATTTTGAGAACTCCAAGAACCATTTCATTTACTTATCCTTCCTGGTATAAATTAATTTTTACCTCCACAAAGTTTCCCATCTGCTCCAGTTAGAAGTTTATTCTTCCTCTAAACTCCAGATCCACATTGTCTTCATGAATAATTGGCACTGCTGTTGCCTTAATCACCTTCCACGTATGCATGATGCCTCTCATATTGTTTATCATCTCAACAGCACAGCCCCTTGAAGTTTGGGAGCCTCTTGTAAACTTTCCTTGTCTCTGTGCATAGTAGATGCTTAAGAAGTATCTGGTAAGTATTAAATGAGTGACTTGTAAATATAACTCTCTGCTCCATCCACAACACCTTACCTCTGGATGCAGTAAGATTATCCTAAGAGACGGCATCTTTAGATGCATGTAAAGATAGACTTTTGTGTATCTGTGCTTTTTTTTTGAAACAGGGTCTCATTCCCATTGCCCAGGTGGGAGTACAGTGGCGTGATCATGGCTCACTGCAGCCTCAACATCCTGAGCTCAAGCTATCCTCCTGCCTCTTTTATTTTATTTATTTATTTATTTTTTTTTTTTGTAGAGCTGAGGTCTCAACATGTTGCCCAGGCTGGTCTTGAACTCCTGGGCTCAAGTGATCCTTCTGCCTTGGCGTCCCAAAGAACTGGGATTACAGGTGTGAACCACTGTGTCTGGCCTGTTTGTGCTCTTGTTTGTAGTCAGTCTAGGGATTAAGTGTCGGGAACTCTTGGAGGTGACCCAAATGAGTCCATTAAATTTTTTGCCCTTGGGAATTTTGGGCTGAGACAGAGCCCAATAGGTAATGGAACTGCATTATAGTAGCACCCTGGAAACAGTCAAAATTCTTGCTGAGATTCCTGGAGGTGCCCTTGCTTCTATCCTTCTAACCACTATGAAACCTTTTTAGATTCCACGAGATGCCCTCATATCCTTCTAGTAAGTTACTTTGCTTAAACTAGCTAGAGGCAGTTTCTGTTCTTGACCACTAGGAAAATCTGACCTGATATAGTAGAATAAGGTGGGTCACTGACAGCACATAGATAACACTCCCGAAATAAATAAAGACAAAGCATTATTTGTGTTATCCAAGTATCCCACTTCATTCAAATAAATTATTCTTTCCTTGAAGAAAAGCATGGCCATTAGCTCTCTGAAAAGGAAAGGGTAAGTTTGGGACTGAACTAGTAATAACAACAACAAATAAAACCTTCAAAAGTTGTGGGGAAACAAATTATTTTCAAAAACAAACAATTTACATAGTTATACCATCCTCATATCATCTACACTGAAGTAAACAGATAGACAAGTACAAAATCTGAATAACATTTGCTGTATTTAAAGATAAAGATGCCCTTATTGGCTCTTCAAAGGGCAGGTGACGATTTACATTGATCCAATTCTTATGGTCTTATCCACTCATCCTTTGGAGCCAGTAATAATCTGTATATAGGAGCTGGTTAAGCCAACTGTCTCCATTCCTCCATCCATCCACCCACCCAATAGTTCTTTGTGTGAGGCACTGTGCTGGATCATGAAGCCATCAAGATGAGTAAAACTAGATTCTCACCCATTAATAAGTTCACAGAACAGTAGGAGAAACAGTCAAGCAACTACGGTGATGTCATATAATACAGGCATAAACAAAGTACTATGGTAGCCCCTTACTGCCTGGAGGAATGAATGAAAGGAGTCAGAAAGAAGGTGATGTTTGAGCTGAAATTTGAAGCTAAATGGGAAACATTCCCAGGGAAATGAATCTGCAGCTCCTAATCTAAAGGATAGCAAATTTTGTTCCTATTTTAATGAGAGGAAATTAAAATTCAGAGAGATGCTTACACCTAGTAGGGCCTCATAGTGACAAGGCAAAACCATAGCACGACTCAGAAATCTGGACTGCCTATTGCTAGATTCACAGACTAAGAACCTAAGAACACGGTCCCTGTGCATTGCTAGTACTCAAAAAAAAAAAAAAAAAAAATTCCAACTTTAAACATCTGCTTATTCCATGAAATGATCATGCCAGGCATGCTCAACTTCTCTAAAAAGGTCATCAGACTTAAAATTTTGTGGAAAGGAGTTTAAAAAGCCAAATACATTTCTGACAAATGGAATGTCTGATAATTATGTGACTGAATCTCACATTTACTAATTTTGAAACTAGTTAATACCAAATAGTTCTTAAAAGACAAAGGAAGAGAGGTGATTTCTCTGTGGAAAGGTTGGGCCTAAGGGTCAAGGATGGTTCTAAGTCATCAGACTACAGAGTTTTAATCTAAACATTTTTCTTCATTTTTTACTATGTTAGAAAGAGCACCCTGAGATATTAAACTACTACCCCAAACATCTTTTTCAAAAAGTGAAAAAAGGAAAAGGGAGGCACTCCATCATGGATTTGCACTAAAACAAATATCTTCTATGTATATGAAGTTGAACGCTCTTAACTACCAACTGAACGGCACGTTCACATATGAAGACTTCTTGTGGTTCCTGCAAGACAGTGAGAGTGTGAATGACCCCTGCTGTGGCCAATTTAAGACGGAAAAATATTAAAGGTATGCAAAGGGTGAGGAAGAGCTGCTGTTCTATGTATAGTTCCATTAAAGAATGAGGACTACTTCCTAAATTTATTAAGAGGCTTTGTCTTTTTTTTTTTTTTTTTTTTTGGCTTTAGAGAGACATTAAGAAGCAGGGCATGAAGGCACAAAAAGGGAACCTGAAATCCAATTGCAATAATTACTCATGCAATTGGCCTCTTTCTATGTGGCATTATAGAAACCTCCTGAGTAACAGAATTTATGGTTTTACAAAAGAGAACTCCTACATCATTGCATGGCATGGCTACTGCTTCCTTAGACCATTCAGAGAATGATCCCCAAGTATTTTTCATAAACCCCATAGGGTTTCCTACATTAAAATAAAGTGACAGAGATCACGCCTAGAATAATTTCACAATTCCAGCAATGAGTTGTACTACTTCCAAATGATGAATTTTCTGCTCCAAATAATGGGACAAAGGGCATCATCACATGGACACAGTCAATTTCACAGTGATGGACACACACAGGTGGATGATCTGAGGCACAAGCTGTGATTGGTCTTAAGAAAATGAAAGGTAGAGTTGGGTTCAAAATCCACATCTCATGATTTCTGGTCCTTATTCA
Organism: Pongo pygmaeus; assembly: GCF_028885625.2. Lineage (NCBI taxonomy): Eukaryota > Metazoa > Chordata > Mammalia > Primates > Hominidae > Pongo > Pongo pygmaeus. The sequence continues at coordinate 52,241,180 of NC_085930.1, read as the reverse complement.
TCCAAAAAGTTGAACTGCTTCATATCAGTGTATTAGACACATTTTAAATCTTTCTCAAGAGTTGCTCTGGGTGCAGCATGATAAGGAAAACCAGGTATTTGGCTTGATAACAGGTATTCAAGGTATAGGTGCCAAGCTTATGGTAAGCTTCTCACCGTAGGATATCTGAGCCCTGTTGCCACAAAGAGGACTATGGTCCTATGATGACTACTATAGTTCAGTTTTCAACATTTTGGGAATAATTTGATCATAACCTTTCCTTCTTGTTACATTGTAAGACAGGAATTTAGAGTATTCACTCAAGAGGTTCTCCCAGTAACAGGTGATGTCATCCATCTGCAAATGGTTCCTAATAAACTGGCTTCCCCTAGAGACAAGATTTAACAAGAAAATGTTAAAGCACAGAATTTAATAATAATAACAGTCTGCATTTGAGTGCTCACCTTGTGCCAAGCTTATTCAGCATTTTGTATAAATTAATTCATTTGAGCCTCAAGAACCAACCCTATGGCAATCATATCCACATACATGCATGTAGCAATACAACTTAACATCTTTTTCCTTTATTTATTTATTTATTTTATTATTATTATTATTTTGAGACGGAGTTTTGCTCTTGTTGCTCAGGCTGGAGCGCAATGATGCAATCTTGGCTCACTGCAACCTCCGCCTCCCGGGTTCAAGTGATTCTCCTGCCTCAGCCTCCTGAGTAGCTGGGATTACAGGTGTGCACCACCACACCCGGCTAATTTTTTTGTATTTCTAGTAGAGATGGGGTTTCACCATGGCTAGGCTGGTCTTGAACTTCTGACCTCAGGTGATCCGCCCGCCTCGGCCTTCCAGAGTGCTGGGATTACAGGCGTGAGCCACCACGCCCGGCCCATCTTTTTCCTTTAAAACAAGCATATGTAGACATGTGTATATGTTTTCCCCCAGGACAGCTTTAGTTCTGAATTATCTCCATATAAAGAGGATAAAATATAGATGTCACCATGATAACAATATTCAGATAACTTTGGCTAGGGTATAATGGGGGTGACAAAGTAAAGTGGAAAAGGGGAAATGAACAGAACTCACCTTTCAGCAATCTCTTGAGCTACATCATCATTTGCTTTTACAAATTGTAACAGCTCTCTAAAATGAAAAGAATTTTAGACTGTGAAATATAGACCAACTTCATTGGCACTAAGTCAGAAAGACCATATAGATTGAGGTCTATGGATAATTTTAGGTATGTAGATGGTGGATTATTTCCTTCAAGCAAAGATATCAGGGTTCTCTCAAGAACAAAATAATAACAAAAAAAAAACCCCACACACTGATTAAAGATACCCTATTGTAGATTTGGGACATATTTGAGAAAATACAGAAGTTACCTTATATATTTACATATATTTTGTATATTTATATTATATATTATATTATATGTTTATATTATTTATTTTACATATTTATATATAAATATATTTACATATAGAAAAAATATATATATACACAGATATCACCATGATAACAATATTCAGATAACTCTGGCCCTTCTCTACACTTCTTCCTAGCTCCTCCCATCATGAAAGGAAATTTGCTGAAGCTTCACCTGAGTCAATTCTCATGCTGTATCTGAAAATCCTTTTGACAATATAATAAGATTGAATATCCCTATCTTTAGTCTTGGAGAGATTAGAGCTTTTTAACTTCATTTTGTCTGAATGTTTCATTTGAAACCAGTATTAAAGCGCTTTTTCAAATTAAATTCCACTTATAGCCTACTTGGATAACAATGCAATACTATATATGCAAACCAAGAGGAAAAAAAGCTTTCAATGGAAAAAAATCGTAGGACTAAATGTCTTACATGACTGGTTTTAAGGCATTAAGGCATTTTTAAAAGCAGATTGGAAGGGTCTTTAGAAACTCTGCATTGGGGGATAACTGCTTACTGGACATTGGAGAGATCTGTTTTGACTGGGATATAGTGAACCCATGGCTTCAGCTGTGGATAGAAGAATTCTAGCCACTCATCACCAACATGGAAAACAAGTGAGCCACACAGGAAGAGGTGTTTAAACCGGAAACTTGCAGCTACACCTCGAAAATTAAACAGATACCTGGGGAAAAAAGAACAAAATACATTTGATACTATATGCCTGCTGCCACAAATATGACCTTTTATGCTTATTCTCCCCTCCCCTTCTTTCCTTTTATGATTCCTCTCCATTCTCTTTCCACTTTGAGTTTTCAAGGACACATTAATATGTTCCTAAGTGGTTTCTATCAACCACTTTACCAGGGCTAGGACTACAGGTTGTTCTGGGAATGTCAGGGTGAGGAAAAATAGGGGATATTTTCTCCAGACAGCGCTAGATAGGGTCAGGAGCTGGGTGCTGGGTAGAGTATATACAGGGCTCAGAAGGAAATGACAGCTTGTAGATTTGGAACATATTTGAGAAAATAAATGTTCAATGGTAAACATAAAATACAAAGAGTGAAAAAAATTTCACAAGCTTTTCTAGGCCTAATGTCTCTAACTAGTCATGGCCTCCCAAAGCCTTGTTTTTCTTCTAGTGTACCCCATCTAGTCGAAGGTCTCCACTGCTTCCTGGACATCACCCTCTTCTCTTAAAGTATAGAGCAGTGGTCCCCAACCTCTTTGGCACCAGGGACCAGTTTCATGGGAGACAATTTTTCCATGGATGGGTAGTGTGGGGGAGATGGTTTTGGATGAAACTGTTCCACCTCAGATCATCAGGCATTAGTTAGATTCTCATAAGGAGCACGCAACCTCGATCGCTTGCATGCACAGTTCACAATACAGTTTGTGCTCCTATGAGAATCTAATGCCAAGGCTGATCTGACAGAAGGCAGAGCTCAGGCTTAATGCTCGCTTCCCCACTGCTCACCTCCTGCCATGCAGCCCGGTTCCTAATAGACCAGTACCATGGCAGGGGGTTGGGGATCCCTGGTATAGAGAGGAGAATGAGGAAAACCTAATCAATTTTCAGAGACTGACCACAGGGGGAAAAAAAAACAAAAAAAGCTGTCTTCTTCTCAGCATTTCTTATGCAAGCACCTGTCGCCAACCAGAGTTGCTTTCACCATATAGCTCCTACTCTGCGTGTCACTAGCACTCCTAACTCTGAGCCACCCCCACCACCACTGCCCTCCTCTAGACCTGGTTTTACCTGTTCATTTAATTCTTAGTCCTGGAATTTTATTTTATTTCTCTTAGAGACAGGGTCTCACTATGTAGCCCAGGCTGGTCTTGAACTCCTGGGCTCAAAGGATCCTCCTACCTCAGCCTCCCGAGTAGCTAAGACTACAGGAGCATGCCAGCACACCAGGATAATAATTCTAATATTTATTAACTGAGAAATATTTATTCTAACTTCAACGATTGGGTGGGTGGGGCATATGGAGAGGTAATTCCATTACTGTGATTACTAGCTGGCACGCAGCTGTTTGGAAGCAGGAACCATGTTCCATTCTTCTCTACAGTCGCCACAGAACTCAGGTCAGTGCATACAGGCCCTCAGGAAAAGCCAGTGAAATGAATTAATGCAACTTTCATTTACTACAGCTGGGCCTTTATATTAAAGTTCTCACCCAAAGTGAAGCTATTTCAAAAGGAGTATGGAAACCAAGAGAGTCAGGAGTCCTGCAAATCTTACTTGTATTTGCAGTGATCCACAAGATGGACATCCTTAGCAGCTGGCTTTCCTAAGGTATCCTTTAAGTGGAAAGGAAGTTATTAGTATTAGCAGCAACAGCATTTATTGTGATCACTGTGCAGCAAGCATTGTTAAAACATTTCATCAACATTACCTCATTTAAGCTTCATAATCAATATACTCAGGAGACATTATTATTCCCATTATATAAATGCAGAAGCCAAGGCTGTGGAAGTTGAGATTTGCTCAAGGTCAATGTGGCTCTAAATAGAAGACAGAGTTTTAACCAGGGCCTGTCTGATTTTAGAGTTTAAGCTCACCTACAGCCATGTTGCCGTCCTTTGAATTCAGATGTCACAGCCTGCAGCACACTTCACTCTGTGTAAATAATGTATGCAGAGAAGGTCCCAAGTGCTGGCTGATGGCCTTAGAGGTGTATATAGCCCATGCTCAAATTTTGTTGGGCATGCAAAGTATTTTTTTTTTTTAAATCAAATCATTGCCAACATTTACAGGTGGTAGGATATTTCTTGCAAAAATCCAGATTTCCAATCTTTCTTGGAGAATAAAAAGGAAGAGCTGGCAAACTGGGCTCTTACTAACATTTGGAACTGTTAGTATTCTCTCTTGCTCACCTCTTGACATCACCTGCTGGCCCCTGGGGACATCTGAGTTTGAGATCCCCACGTACATTCCATCCACCTTAGCAGATGGTAAACTCCTTGATGATGGGACGTTTTGTTTGCTTCTGCAGCCTCCCACAGTAGATGCTAACAACTTGTGTTCTAAATGAATACGTTTTTTCATATTTTTATTATTCAACAAAGTTTCTTAAGCTCACTTGTTCCTATCTGATTAAAACTGTATGAAATAATACATGCACCTCAGATTTACTTAGTTTTCTCCCAAGAAGTCTAAAGCTTTTCCTCATAGCATCCTCATATGGTATATGGAAATTTCATATAAAGGAAGTTTAGGGCTTTAATTTCTTTGATTAAGGCAAAAAGCCATAGAGTTAAGAGGAGAGAGTGGACTGTAAACCAACAGTCCCATTTCTGGCTTCACCTTAGAATCACTTGAAAAGTTTTAAACAAATGAATATTCCTGGACACCATTCCCAGAGATTCTGACTCATTTGATTCATTTTTTTAAGTTCTCTGGTTGTATTGCACAGCCAGGGTTGAGACCATTGATTTAAACCAGGGGTTGGCAAACTATGACCCACAGGCCAAATTTGACCCACTGCTTGTTTTTGTCATGGACGAAGAAATTTTTACATTTCAAATGGTTAAAAAAAAAGGCAAAAGAATAATATTTTATGACAACTTAAAATTACATGAAATTCAAATTTCAGTGCCCGTAAATAAAGTTTTTATTTTTTATTATTTTTATTTTTATTTATTTATTTTTGAGACGGAGTCTTGCTCTGTCGCCAGGCTGGAGTGCAATGGCGTGATCTCGGCTCACTGCAATCTCTGCCTCCCGGGTTCAAGCGATTCTCCTGCCTCAGCCTCCCCAGTGGCTGGGACTACAGGCACATACTACCATGCCCGGTTAATTTTTGTGTATTTAGTAGAGACGGGGTTTCACCATGTTGGCCAGGCTGGTCTTGAACTCCTGACCTCAAGTGATCCACCCGCCTTGCCTCCCAAAGTGCTGGGATTACAGGCGTGAGCCACCATGCCCGGCTGTAATAAAGTTTTTATAAAAACACTGCCAGGCTCATTCATTTACAAACTGCCCATGGCTGTTGGCAACTACAATAGAGACCATACGACCTGCAAAACCTACAACATTTACTATTTGGCCTTTCCTGGAAAAAGTTTGTGACCCCTGGTTTAAACCTTCAAAGTAGTGCAATATACTAGTCATAATATGGCCAGAAAAGCAATGTAAGTTTGAAAAAGGAGAATTTACATATATGCTAATGCTGGTTCATGGAACTTTCTTTACATTCACCTCACCACTGAGAGGAAACCTAATCTCAAATTCTACCCAGGTGGCAATGTTCTTTGAGTGAGAATGTTCACTGCTGTAGTTCTAGTCAGATGACTGGTGATTACTTTCATAGATTTCCAGGCCTGGTTTTTGGTGTATTCTGCATCAACAAGTTTTGGATTTTTCCGAGACAGAAGAATGAGAGGATCTCGTTCTGGACTTGTCCTATAAAAGAAACATGTGACATAAAACTGTGTGGCCTGTATTAGAATACTGTTCCCAATCCCTGAAAGGTGAGCAAGACTAGGACCCAATGCAGTGACTCTGCACAAATGGACAATTCACTGGTGCCATAACAGCAGAAGAGGGGTATATTGGGTACTGCAGCATCTAGGTCATCCAGGGCTGGTCCCCTCTGTACCTTTAGGGCTGGGGGGTGCTTGGCCCTTCTTTGCTTGCATTTGGTCTTGAAGGGTATGTTGTTCAGGTCACTATAGTCAAATCCCAGGGAATGATTTCCCTTTTAGGAAAGTTCATGCGGCTTCTATAATCACTGGTGCTCATGACTGTGAGGCTAGGTAGTCACGACTCATTAAAACAGCTACATGACCTTTGTTATGTACGCTCTGTACAGTCCAGTATAATATTTAATTTTTAAAAAATACACAAAAACCAAAGGGCTTAAAAACCTGATGACTATATGTGGAAGAATTTCTAGTGATGTTCCAAGTAGCAGAGGGTCTTGACATGTGAGGCATCATGGATTCTTTGATAATCTGTTAAGAACTATGAACCAACCCTCTCTCCTTCCCAGAAAAATGCACATATCCCCACATAATTTCAAGGGAGTCCTAAAACTCTTGAAGTCCAGACATGGTCCCCAAGTTAATTTGTGACTTCGAGATTTAAGAATCAGAGAAGTTGGTAAGAAACAGGACATAGTAGCTGGATAATCCATTTACCTCCTAAAGTCTAGCTCCCAAGAGAACAGGAGGGTGAAGAGAGAGTATAATCTCTGGCAAGGACTCACTTGCTAAAACTACAAAACCCTTCTCCCTTCACGGTCTTTTCTATTCATCTGCTCCACAGATATTTATCATATATCGACATGCTAGGATCTGTTCTTGGCACTAGGACTATGGAGCTGCACAACACAGGGTCCTCCTACTACCTTTGCCATTTTTCTCTTCTCTTTCCTCCCTGCTCCCTTCATTTTCAGCAGTCTCAGTCTGTGCTCTTAACCACTATTTGGCAGCCACACGGTCTGATAAAAAATGCAGTCAAGAGATATGGTGATGAGTCCTGCTCTGCATTAACCAGCAGAGTGACCATGGCATGATCATAAGCTACTCCTAGAAACTGATCATAAGCTTCTCCTAGGGACTGTAAGAAGACACCCATCTGTTGTGTTTGGCATCACATAATCAATGCCCAACACATTTGTGACACTACGTAAAATATCTGTTAAATGACTGAAATGGATGAACTTTACTTCTTTGAATATCAACTCAATCAATGGCGATTTCAGCAAATAATGTGAATTATTCTCGAATCTAAAATTGTGAATCCACATTTCTTTCTTTGTTATCTTAGCTTTCCCTTTGAACTACAGAGCTTGTCATACCCTCAAAGTTACTTACATTTTACATTACTTGGAAGAATATCTTTGTAAAATGTCAGAAAATAACTCACCTTGATCCTCGGAAATATGCTGTAGAGTTTTTCTTTTTCCATGGCCACTGTGCTGCTGACCTAAGAATATAGAATTTAATTAGTTTCAATATATCTTTTTCAACTATATAAGAATGTGCTTTAACCATTTCTGAAGATTAGTTCAGAGCTTCATATTTCTTTTTTTTTTTTTTTTGAGACGGAGTCTCGCTCTTTTGCCCAGGCTGGAGTGCAGTGGCACCATCTCGGTTCACTGCAAGCTCCCCTTCCCAGGTTCACGCCATTCTCCTGCCTCAGCCTCCCGAGTAGGTGGGATCACAGGCGCCCGCCACCATGCCCGGCTAATTTTTTGTATTTTTTAGTAGAGACGGGGTTTCACCGTGTTAGCCGGGATGGTCTCATCTCCTGACCTCGTGATCCGCCTGCCTCGGCCTCCCAAAGTGCTGGGATTACCGGCGTGAGCCACCGTACCTGGCCAGAGCTTCATATTTCTAAATATGTCTAATCAAAGCCATTCAAAAGAAAAAGCGCTAAAGGACACTTTGTTTCCTTTTGCTACCATTTCATTGCTCTGGAGGTGCTACCCATTGTATCTACAAATCTACTCCCCATTAACAAGTTAACAACATTGAAAGAAAAGCCCCCAAACCCTGAAGGTCATGATTAGGTCTGTTTATAATTTGGCAAATGTGGATTTCCTCTGTACTTTAAGTAGGGTGCTACTGATGAAATTAATTATGTGAACAGAACTGCCAAAAAATAAAAAAGCATCAGAAATGGAATGGAAGGGAAATCACTCTCTGATTTTATGTTTTCCATAGGTGGGAAGTGTCATCAGATTTAGTTTGATATTTGAAAAGCACTTTCGTATTCTTAAAGCCAGACTAAGTGCTCTATAAAGACGAAGTCCTTGAAACTCAGATCTCAGTACACATTACCACGACCAGCCTTCCTTACTGAAACTGCTAGCTCACAGATGCATCATTCTTAACTTGCTTCGTAGGAACCCTCCCTGCACAGAAGTCTGCACAGCATCTTCTCTGAAAAAGGAAGGGAAGGCTGAACTGAAGTTAATGAGGGATTGATGGGCTGGATTGCAGTAATGGAGAAACTTAGGATATAAATTTTCTAGGCACAGGTCCTTTTCAGATACATATAATGTCATGCTGCTCATTTTCACTCAGCTGAGAACGCTGCTCAGTATTTTCCAGGCCCTCAGACCTCCATCCTCAGCCAACCTGGCTCATTCTCTGGCCTTTTCTGGATGGATCACCTTTACCTGATTCTCCAGTCTAAGGCCAGAACTATCTTGTTTTCCCCATACTTCTTCCTGCCCAAACAGAGACACTATAGCACTGGATTTTTGTTGTTTTGTTTTTAGTGGAAAATGTTTCATGCTCCTCGTGCAAAGTTCTCATGAAAAAGCATAAAGATAAAAGAAGTCATCTGGAATCTCCCTGTCCAGAGGTAACAATGTAACATTTTAGCCAGGAATTTCCTTGCAATCATTTATTCATATTAGTAGCTTTCAACTGGGGGTAATTTTGCCCTTCCCTCCCACCCAGGGGACATTTGGCCATGTCTGTAGACACTTTTGCTTGTTACTACTAGGGGACTGCTACTGGCATTTAGTGGGTAAAGATCAGAGATGCTGCTAAACAATCCTACAGTGGTCAGGACAGCTTCCAGGACAAAGAATTATCCAGCCCAAAATGTCAGCAACACTAATACTGAGAAACATTGCTCTATGTAACAGAGGTCACACCATACATACTGTTAGGTAACAATCTTAATAGGAAATATAAATAATAATAACAGCCAACATCTATATAGCACTTCATTATGTTACAGACATTGTTCTAAGTGCTTTGTAAATATAAAATCATTCTCAAAATCTTAAGAGGTAGGTTTTATCATCCCTATTTTACAAATGAGGTCCTTTAGAGGTCAAGCAACTTGCACAGAGTCAGGCAGCTAATAAGAGCCAGGATTTGAACCCAGAGTTTTTAAAACCTACACTTCCTTTCCATTCATGCACGATATTCCATTTTATAATCTCTGGCAAAGACTCACTGCAAAAATTCCATTTTATCGTCATGTTATGATTCACTTCATCCTTTATTGATGGGCTTTTAGGTAGTTTCCAACTTTCTGCTCTAAGAAACAACATGGTAGTAAACATCCTTGTACACAAATCTTTGCACATTTGTCTAATTAATTCCTTAGGATACATTCTAGATGTGAAACAGCTGGGTCAAAGGATACACAGTAAACACTTCCAATTTTGATACATATTGTCAAACTATCTAACAAAAAATGTATCAATTTATACTCAAAGTTACTTCTCTTTATTTCCTTGGTTCCTGGGGAAGCTGTGTTTAATATACACAGACCCAAACTGTGTATCACTGTTCTCTCTCTTTCATTCTCCTAACATACCTATCCTCCCTCAAAAGACCTAGGTTAGGACTTTTTCTCCAGGCAAGTGCCAACAGTGGCCACCACAGCCTGGTGCTACCCCAGCCCTCTTTTTTAAACCCTCTCTGACAGTAACAAATGAAATCTTCCATCTGTAAAGAACAATGAATTCTTCTACAGAGTGAAATATAAATCAGTGGGCACAAACTCCCAAAATATTAGAAAAATAGAATGAACAGTGGCAGGCAGACATCAGTGCAGATGGATGAACAAGCAGATTATTAATTTTTCAAGGTAACAAATGAACATCACTAGAGATTCTAAACGGAGGGTTCTAAAAAACAAAATTGTAATTCTATAACCATGAATAAATTCAATTGAATAAAATGGGAAGGTACCAAAAGAAAAAAGTATTCATGTAAGATTAGACTTTAAAACATTCTATCTGCCTAAAAATTGCTAACTAGTTTACATGGGGGAAATGGTATTAATAACTACACGGTGGAGTAACTGGATAACACCTTGACCCCAGGAGTTTGAGTCCAGCCTGGGCAACATAGTGAGATCCTGCCTCTTAAAAACAAACAAACAAACAAACAAATAAATAAATAAAGTGACTGTTTCATATGTACTGACATGAAACAAAGACATGGAAAGATTACTTAGATACACCAATAAGTTAGGGGGAAAGTTGCCTAAGTTATACATATTTGTAAAATTTTATGAGCATATCTAGGTTTCATAATCAGTAAAAACGTTTTTAAAGATTTTAAAAACAAGGCAGCTGCATGGCAGGTAGGAAAAGAGCTACAAAAAGAAGAATGTGAAAAGGGTATTTGCAAGTACCTGAGGGGAGGGGAAAAGGATTAGAAAACTAAGGCCAAGGCCAAGAATAACTTAGGGAAAAAAAAGTTTAAAACCTTTTTTCCCGCTTAGTGTGGTGGCTCATGCCTGTAATCCTAGCACTTTGGGAGGCCAAGGCGGGAGGATCACTTGAGCCCAGGAGTTTGAGATCAGGCTGGGAAACATAGCAAGACCTGTCTCTACAAAAAATTTTAAAAAACAACCAAGAAACAAAAAAAATCACACCTTTTTCCCCCCCTCTCAAAATTATGTTCAAAACCCAAAAATAAACAAGAAATGATGGTCTCAATGTCAGGAAAACACAAGGAATATTAACCAGTAAAGTAGGTTGGATAATGCACTTGGAAACTGGGTCTTTAGGCCTAGATTTGCTTCTGACCTTGACCAGATCACTAAACCTTTCTGTACCTTCATTCCCTTACCCTGAAATAAAGGGCTGGACAAAGACAATTTCTAGTTCCAGTTCTGTAAAATATGAGACTAAGTTATTATTTTTTAAAATTTCCAAATTATACCCACTAGAGAAGTTTGTTTTTTAACAAAGGGCTCTACCTGCCACTGAGGACTGCAGCCCTGTACGTTTCTTCAGGAGGGGAATATTACCTTAATCCTCTTTGAATCTTCAGCCACACTTGGGAGAGGTGATAGGTATTTACGGAAATAAGGTTGAATTGTTTGGTTTCCTTATACCTGAGAGAAGGCCTATAATGACTGTGTTTCTGGAAGTTCCCTAATTAAGCACCAAAGTTGTTTGAATCATGATGTAAAATGTAGCTAGGTAAGAAATACCTACAGCTTGGATGAGCTACACAATCTAAATCCTGAAATGATAGCAGGATGGAGTCAACAGGCCAAGGCATGTCTCAGTCATGAATCAGAGAGGATCTGGAATAAGCTTGTACTTGAGATGCTTATGGGACATTTATGCTCCCTCAGCCCTGCCTAAAGTACTTAGCTCTCAATTGCCAAGTACGTTTATATTCTTCCAAATAGTTTTCTATCCCCCCTATGATGAGGTCATTCATTTTTTCTTACTATGAAAGAATGCACTCTTATTTAAAGAATCTTAAGTATAGAAAAATTGAAAATACTGACTGAGTGCAGTGGCTCACGCCTGTAATCCCAGCACTTTGGGAGGCCGAGGTGGGTGGATCACTTGAGGCCAGGAGTTCCAGACCAGCCTGGGCAACATGGCAAAACCACATCTCTACTAAAAATACAAAAAATTAGCCAGGCGTGGTGGCACACGCCTGTAATCCCAGCTACTCGGGAGGCTGAGGCAAGAGAATCGCTTGAACCTGGGAGGCAGAGGTTGCAGTGAGCTGCGATAGCACCACTGCACTCCAGCCTGGGAGACAGAACGTGACTGTGTTGCAAAAAAAAAAAAAAAGAAAGAAAAATTTAAAATACAAAACGGAAGTCTCTGATAATCCCTTGCAAAGAGGCATTGCTGATAGTTTAGGATAGACTATTCTGCCCGTTTCTATGGATATGTAAATATTATTAGACACATACAAAATTGTTTATGCTACAGTTTTCTGTCTTTAATTTTTAACTTAAAAATTAGTCACTTAAAAGTAAATAGGCTGGGCGCGGTGGCTCATGCCTGTAATCCCAGCTCTTTGGGAGGCCGAGGTGGGTGGATCACCTGAGGTCAGGAGTTCGAGACCAGCCTGACCAACATGGAGACACCCCGTCTCTACTAAAAATACAAAATTAGCCGGGTGTGGTGGCACATGCCTGTAATCCCAGCTACTTGGGAGGCTGAGGCAGGAGAATCACTTGAACCTGGGAGGCGGAGGTTGCGGTGAGCTGAGATCACGCCATTGCACTCCAGCCTGGGCAAAAAGGGCGAAACTCCGTCTCAAAAAATAAATAAATAAATAATTGGTTATATTCTATGGCTTATTTCAAGAAAACCCAGAAAGAGGAAAAAATAAAACCTCTTTAAAGGACCTACCTTACCAGATCTTCTCTGAAGAGGTCCCACCGTCCAAGACCTGTAGGATAAATTGGCCAAACAGCAGGTCCCCCTTCCCAAAATGTCCAAGCAGGATACATGATATCATGGTACTCTGATGTCTTCAACAAAAACAGACAGGTCGTTCTAAATCAGTCTTGGAACAGAGTGAAAAGAGGCAACTGCAATCATGCCACAGGATCTGGACAGCCTTGGTTTAGTGTCACATTGTCAAAGATATATTTTCCCTATTTTCCAAAGTCTAGCCTGTAGACATTAAAAGGCAAAAGTGACTACGGATTAAAAGTCATGGGCTCACTGAATTCCAGAATTTAGAATCACATTAAAGGTCAGCTTTTTCAGTTCCCCCAAATTCTGTTTTTCTAGAGGATATATACTGTTAAGATTTCCAATTTAAGGAAACAATATGCCCAATTCTGAATAATCACAGAGCTCTCCCATTGTTTAACTATTACACTTAAGAGTTTACACTGTCTCACCAGTTTTTGGTTATTTCCCAATGGGTTTTTTTGAGAGTAAGAGCCAAGAAATACAGTGCAATGGTTAAGAGTGTGGGCTCCTGAGGTGGATCATATGGGTTTGGATTCTGACTCCACCTCTTTACAGCTCTAGGCAAGTTACTTAATGGTTCTATGCCTCAGCTTCCTTATCACTGTAATGGGGGAAACAATAATATCAATAATATGATCTACCTAAAAGGCTTATTTTGAATATTAGATGAGTTGATATATGTAAAATTCTTAGAACAGTAGCTGGCGCATTGTACATACTTGATAAATATTGGCTAGTGTTATCTCATACTATGGCACTGTTGGGCTCACATTGATTGGTCAATAAATTCTTGGTTATTCACTGATCAGGGTCAGAAGCATGGATGAGCAAAATGAGAAGAAGGGGTATTATCACATACCTTTTGAAAGAAGTTTGAGGCTGGGCACGGTGGCTCACACCTGTAATCCCAGCACTTTGAGAGGCTGAGACAGGTGGATCACTTGAGGTCAGGAGTTCAAAATCAGCCTGGTCAACATGGTGAAACCCCGTCTTTACTAAAAAATACACACACAAAAATAGCTGGGCATGGTGGCGGGTGCCTATAGTCCCAGCTACTCGGGAGGCTGAGGCGGAGAATTGCTTGAACCCAGGAGGTGGAGGTTGCAGTGAGCCGAGATCGCGCCACTGCACTCCAGCCTGGGCAACAGAGTGAGACTCTGTCTCAAGAAAAAGAAAGAAGTTTAAAGCCATATGTTCCCTTTTTTTTTTGATCCACCTGCCTCGGCCTCCCAAAGTGCTGGGATTACAGGCATGAGCCACTACAACTGGCCTCCATTTGTTCCCTTTTTATGGTTACTTCTGTTAAAAATCTGGCCACTGATAAACCTCTAACTCTACTGTTTCTTCCACTGGAAATACATGTGCAATATGCTGTTTGCCATCTCTCAAATATGTAAAAAATGATGTGATTCATCAAGCACCTTAAACATAAGAGCTATTCAATAGAAGCTGCACAATTAACTATAAGGTTGACAGAGTAAAACTCTCCCATGGAAACTAGAAGTCACTGATTTAAAAAACAGGAGGGAAGTAAAGATGAACGGCAAGTTAGTATACCAATGGTCATACTTTATTATCTACAGAAACAATAGATAGATAACAAACACGAAGTCCCTACTGACTTACATGGGAGCCTCTATCTGTTCTTCTGAGTGAGTTTCACGACAAACAATGGAACCAAGCACTTTTGAGAAATGAGGCTAGACCAAGGGAAATGCAACACAAATGTGGCCTCTGCCCACTTGCAACACAGGAAATAAAACAAGTCTAGGGAGAAAGTAAACTGTGATAAAGAAAAAGTAGGGATAAAAGTTCCCTCTGCTTCGGACAAACCAAATCAGAGATAGTGTTCCTTTTCCCAAATTACATGGGGTTTTCCTCAATTCACTCTTACCCCATAGAATCTTCCATCCACTCTCTTCTAGCCTTCCCACCCTCACCCCCAAATGCTTTCCTTGTCTCTGGGGAACCAAGGCCCATCCCTGCCGATACAACATTTACATGAACCTGAGCACTGACAAGACATTCCTCGCCCCCAATTCCCCAAGCCCACAGGTGTGTCCTAGCTACTCCAATCTTCCATGATGAGTCTAAAAGATCACCCCCTTGCATAGCCCTCTAGGCTGTCACCAGCCTATCCCTTCAATGCACTGCCTGCACGCACACCGTGTGGAGTTATCCAGCACCTTCAGGTTCACTTTTAGCCACCCTGGGCCCCTGGAATATGGTGACAGATGGGACAGCTGATACCCAGCACTATGGCTGAATATATACATAGTAGGAGCTCAACAAACTTTTGGAATGAAGGTGTTCCCTAACTCCAAGCTTTCTTGGACCCCTTCCTCCTATGCTCTGTAGGATCTTCAAGACCCACCTCTAATTCCTGTAGGTTTCTTAGGCCTCTCATGCCCTAGCCGCCATCTCTAGCCCTACAGACACTCAAGCAATCTTACAT
Source organism: Pongo pygmaeus (assembly GCF_028885625.2). NCBI lineage: Eukaryota > Metazoa > Chordata > Mammalia > Primates > Hominidae > Pongo > Pongo pygmaeus. Next base: position 52,226,137 of record NC_085930.1, on the reverse strand, counting down.
GACTTACCAGTTCTCAACTTCATCTCCTCTGTCTTTTTGCTCACTGTGATGCTAATAGAGACACAGACCCATTTCTGGACCTCAGTCCTCATCCTTACCATTACCCATCAGACTATGTCACCGGACAACGATCTCATTCTCATATCCTAGAGGACCACCCTCCATCCACCCATGTGGCTCTCCCTGTACTTACCTTACTGAAGGAGAAGACTGGGATGGCAGGCTCCATCCATTTAGGAACCTGAGGATAATCTCGTACATTGATCACCATCTCCATGTCAGGGAGACGCCCAATCACTTCCAAAATAAAGTGCTCGACACCACTACACCTGTCAACCAGACATACCATAAATTCAGCAGAGTAGTGCCTGCAGGCTCTAGGACAAGGCGAGGTCCCATTCACATTTTAAAGTAAGACAAGCCAGTGTTCCAGATCATCAGCCTACTGCAAAGTCTCCTGAAAGCAATGCTTCTAAAGGGGCTATTCTGCTTTTTTGTATTGTGCAAGTTCACTCCTAGCTAAACTGCTCCAGCTTACAATACTCAATAAAATTTTCCAAATAAATCATCATAGCTTTGAAGGGAGTATTATTGCTACTTCTACCACTTTATTCATTCTAGTTCTTTTCTTTATTTCCCTTATATGGAATAGTTTAATTAGTAGACAAGATACAAACTCTTGTAACAGCTGAAATAGCTAATTTTCTACCTGTGTTCCTTTGGCTTTGCTCCGCACAAAGACACCATTTTTATTTCCATTATAATTAAGTCTCCTAGTTTATGAGAACAGTTAGAAAACCTTTCATTACCTTCAACCTGAATAAAGAACATTATCAAAATCAGTTCTGCAAGCCAGAAAAAGTGTTATATACATAATCATAAATACTGTAACATAGCTTTCTGACTAGATTCCCTAGGAAATCAGGGATTTCTTGAAAGAAAAAGAAGATACACTGACAGTTTAGCTTGTTTCTGCCTCATCCTTTGAGGTCTTGACCAGCACTATGCTAGGGGCAGTATTCAAAGGCTTGATCAAAATTTTCTGGCAGCATGGAAATAACTGATTTAAAATATTGTTTTACTACTTGGGAGACTTAGGCAGAAGGGTTATTTGAGCCCAAGAGTTCTAGACCAGCAACATAGTGACATAGTAGGCAATGTAGTGAGCTCCTCTAGCCAAAAAAAAAAAAAAAAAAGTGTTTTATATATAGGGAAATAACTGCAAAAAATATCAACGGTTCACAAACAGGAAAAGATGCTCAACTGTATTAATAATAAAGAAATATCAATGAAACTAGATACCAATTTTACCAATCAGATTGGCAAAGATCAAAAAGTCCAACAGTGCAGTGTGGGTGAGGGTGTGAGATCTATTCACAGCATATGATATATGGGTTGTGGAAGTGTTTAGCCTCTTTGTAGGACAATTAGCTTCTATTTACCAAGATTTCTCTTTTTTTAAGGTTTTTTTTTATTTGAGGCAGGGTCTCTCGCTCTGCCACTCAGGCTGAAGAGTGCAGTGGCATGATCATGGCTCACTATGGCCTCAAAAATCCTAGGCTCAAGCAATCTTCTCACCTCAGCCTCCTGAGTAGCTGGTGTGTGCCATCACACCTGGCAACTGTGTGTGTGTGTGTGTGTGTGTGTGTGTGTTTACCTATCTCTACACTGTGTGTGTGTAGAACCTATCTCTACTAAAAATAGAAAAATTAGCTGGGCATGGTGGCCTGTGCCTGTAATCCTAGCTACTCAGGAGGCTGAGGCAAGAGAATGGCTTGAACCCGGGAGGCAGAGGTTGCAGTGAGCCGAGATCACACCACTGCACTCCAGACTGGGTGACAGAGCGAGATTCTCTCTCTCAAAAAAAAAAAAAAAAAAGTATCTAGACCTAGAAAGATATTATTTCTAGCTATATGGGAATCTTTGAGATATCATACAACTGTGTGCATTTCATTCAGGATTGTGTTTTGGAATACTGCATTCTATTCATATTTTGTCCCTCTCTGTTTTCCTTAGTTGTATATGTAGCTAGGATAGGGAACTTTCAGTGTCATTGGAAATATACATTATTTTATTGCTAATGAAGGTCTTGTACTCCCTTCAGAACATTTCTAAGCTCATGATTATGACCAAAATGTTCTGAGCTCAGGAAGAAGAGAATTGTGCCTTTCAGAAACTTTGAAAGCATTTCATTTCATTTGGCAATTGTTCAGCAAACTATTAAACATTGGGTAAGCTTTCAAAGTCCAACAACGTCTATATTCTTATTTTATTTCTCATTTGTGGAAATTAAAAATTATCCTAGACTCACAATTTGTATTTAAAGTCTCTATTACTGAGTTCCAAATAATGAAACAAATGTCTGTTTAAAATACCTCAACGATTTTTTCCTCTACAACCTTATTTCCTCCAATATCTGAGAGCCAAAGGGTAACTGATTTCCTCAGGGTTGTGAGATATTAAATAATCTTTCTTTTTTATTGTTCTTTATTATTATTTATTTGAGACAGGTCTTGCTCTGTCACCCTGGCTGGAGGGCAGTGGCATAATCACGGCTCAGGCTTACTGCAGCCTTGACCTCCTGGGCTCAGGTGATCCACTCACTTCAGCCTCCCAAGTAGCTAGGACTACAAACACATGCCACCACACCCAGCTAATGTTTGTATTTTTTGTAGAGATGAAGTTTCGCCATGTGGCCTAGGCTCGTCTTGAACTCCTGAGCTCAAGCGATCTGTGTGCCTTGACTTCCCGAAGCACTGGGATTATAGGCACAAGCCACCGTGCCCAGCCTGTTTTCTTGTTTACATTTATTTGTTTTTTTATTTATTTAGACAGTTTCGCTCTTGTTTCCCAGCCTGGAGTGCAATGGCACAATCTCAGCTCACCGCAACCTCTGCCTCCTGGGTTCAAGCGATTCTCCTACCTCAGCCTCCTGAGTAGCTGGGATTACAGGCATGCGCCACCACAGCTGGCTAATTTTGTATTTTTAGTAAAGACAGGGTTTCTCCATGGTGGTCAGGTTGGTCTCGAACTCCCGACTTCAGGTGATCCGCCCGTCTCGGCCTCCCAAAGTGCTGGGATTACAGGCGTGAGCCACCGCACCCGGCCTTGTTTACATACTTATAAGAATAAATATTAAATTGTTACAAAGTTGTTACTAAATACAAATAATATAAATGTTTATGTACGAATCGATAATTTTTTGCAACTCTGCACATTTATTTTACTTTTAATGACAGAATAGGGATTGTTTAGAAAGATGCTCTTACATAAGGGAATATTATGCCCTCTGAGTTTTGTACCTTCTAATTTTATAAAGATCTGAGTTAAAAAAAAAAAAAACCTCCAGAAATAAAGTTTATCTTTTGGTGTGTGCAGTGCTGCCTAAACCCAACCTCCACGCTCAGCCCATGACCCTCCCTGCCTGCCACCCTGCCTTCAGCCCACTGACATGGTACCTAGGTCTTACACCTGAAGTTCTGAAGTCCTGGCTAGTGTAATTTGCAGCATTAGTTAGTCCTCTTTTTTAATTTATTTATTTTTTAATAGACAGGGTCTCACTCTGTTGTATTATTTGCCACTGCCGGATTATTTGCCATAATCCAACTCCTGGGCTCAAGTAATCCACCACAAAGTGCTGGGATCACAGGTGTGAACCACCACACCCCATCTAGTTACTCCTCTTAACTCTACCACCTCGCCTTGAATATTCAGTATCTAGAACTACACTGGCCCATGACAGACACTCAACCAATTCCTCTTCCTCCTTCAGCCCAGCTCCCTCCTGCTAGGCCTGCTAGGCCTCATCAGCCTGTGTCCTGCTGCTACTATATCCCAGGGAAGGAGCAGAAGAGACAGAGCCACCACCAGTACAACCAGTGATGAGCCAAGCCTCACAGAGGAGACAGGCTTTGAGAGGAGCTCGCAAGAAAAATTCCCAGGCAAGGAGAAGAGCTCGTCACTATTTCATAGTCCGCCTGAAATGTGAGGAGGGATCTGCTTGTTAGTCCCATGAATTGGCTCCTCTATAAAAGGGTATCAAGCCCATATGTAATAAAGTCAGAAGATATATCTACCTCGTAACTCTTACCTTGAGGGAAACATGCAGTCATTTTCCCGGTACAGTCTGTTCTTAGTGATCTGATAGTGGGTCCCCAGCCTCCGTCTGACTACCTCTGCCATCATCTTCCTGGAGATGCCTCCTCGGAAAGGAGTTAGATCCTCTTCTATGACACTGGGAAAGAATGGGAGTCATCAAGGAAAGCAGGCTGAGAGAGGGGTGCTATTCCACCTACTTCCTAAGTGCGTTTAGGTTTCGTATTAGAGAACACAGTAAGTGGAAGGAAAGAATCGAGAGTGAGAATGAGCAGCTCTTCCCTAGAAGCCCTGTAGGTAATCTGAAACATCAAATGCAATAAAGCAATAAAAAGTAAAAAGCGGGTCAATGTCTCTTCTTCCTCCTTCCATCTGGATTGCCCCTCCCCTGGCAGTTCTGTATTTCTCTTTCGCTACTCATGCCACACCTGTGTCCTTCTAGTCACTTCAGTCCTCCTGGCATCTCCTCCCAATCCCACAGGAGGTGAAGTTTATGCCTTACAGTCTAGCACTGACTCTCTTGTTCTGGTCTGTCTGGTCCACACTCTCCCCCACAACCCCTTACTCTGGTAGCGTGACAGCAGTAACCAAAATTACACTATTTTGTATTCCTTTTAAAGTGAGTACATAGTAAGTTTTCAATAAGTATCATAAGCATCCAAGGAATTTTTTGAGGAGTCAAAAATAACATAAAAAGGAGCTTAAAAGACCCTGTTATTTAGCTGATGAAGAATCTGAGACCCAGAGGAGCTGAAGTGGCTTGGCACAGGGGTAACCAGTGGGAGTACTGGCATTAACACCCAAGTCTGTTTTCAGAGTTATCTTTCTACCATACCTCATCCCGGCCATGATGTGCATTCTCTCTCTTTTTTGAGACAGAGTCTCACTCTGTCACCCAGGCTGGGGTGCAGTGGCATGATCTGGATTCAATGCAACCTCTGCTTCCTGGGTTCAAGCGATTCTCCTGCCTCAGCCTCCCGAGTAGCTGGGATTACAGGCACGTGCCACCATGCCCAGCTAATTTTTGTATTTTTAGTAGAGACAGGGTTTCACCATGTTGGCCAGGCTGGTCTCGAACTTCTGACCTCAGGTGATCCACCTGCCTTGGCCTCTCAAAGTGCTGGGATTACAGGCATGAACCACCATGCCCAGCCTGATGTGCATTTTCTAAAGATAACCATCAGGAAATTTAGGACTAGATTCAGCGATAGATGGGTTTATTTCCTCAACAATGTTTATCGAGCACGCACTGAGGGCTAGCACCAGGGAGACAACAGCAAATAAGACACAGCCCCTGACCTCAGGAAGCTTGCAGCCCAGTGGGAAAAACAGATGCACATGCACTGAATCCCGCAGTGAGTCAGTGGTTAGGTTGACACCACCTGAGCCTTTCCCATCCCAGAGCATTTTTATTCCCCAGAAACAGAAAAACACCCTTGCCTTTCTGACCACTGCAACCAAAATCTCTCAAGGATGTTAGAATACTTCCTGTGACAGCAACTCTCAAAGACACATCAAAGAAAAGAACTCACCCATGGTAGCAGCTGCAGTTTTGACTTGAACATGGTTCGTAATTCTCCAAAGACCTGTTAATTTGGTCAATAAATACTTTCCATTTTGAACCTTTGAAAAGTGAAGTAAATGAGAGTTAAAAAAATTTTCCTGAGCGTTATTTGCTGACACCACACCGACAGAAGCAACAGAAGACCAAAACTTTCAGAAATCCCCTTCCCATCCCACTGATGGAAACGAAACGCCAGGGAGGAATTTTTGTGTGTGCAACTCCCACGCTCACGTTAAGTCTGTTCCTCTATCCGGCTGTCAGGTGTCCAAGAAACTGGAAAATTCCCAAGCTTAATGCCCAACCCTCAGAATGCTATGGATAGTGACGCGGACTCTCACTTTCTACTAATCAAATTGAACTCCACAAAGAGGATCAGTTAAAAGCTACAGACATTAAACCCCTCTTCTCTTCTGGCAACGCATATACACACACGCGCGCGCACACATTTGCCCCCATCCACGACCCCTCAGTGTTTCAGGCAGGTCCAGAGTAGCCAAGCACGGGCGACGCCTCCTGCAGGTGAACGGGGAATTCCCTCTCCTCCCTGTCATTCTGAATTCCGGGGAATGGGTTACTCTCCAGGGTCCAGAGCCGGAGCAGAGACCCCGGCACCTCACTCTCCGCCGCAAGGCGCCCCGGTGCCTTCTGCCCAGCTCCGAGCTACAGCGGCCACGGCATCTTCCCGGGAGCCGGCCGCGCGGGGGAGCGCCTGGGGACTCCGGCCAGACCCCGAGCCCAAGGGGCAAGCTCGGCACTGCCCGGAGCCCACCTGACTCCTTCTGGCGGCCCTGCGCTGGGGGCAGGAGGAACAACAGCAGCCAGAGCCGAAGCGGCGAGCTAGCCCACCACAACATCGCCAGCGAACCTACTGCAGATTCCCCGCTGCGGCGCTGGCGGAAGCGCGGCCCCGCACAAGGATGGCCCGGGAGCCGCAGCACGTGGGCGGCGGGTCGCCCCGCACAAAGATGGCCACCCTGGTCCCACCACCCTTCCTCCAGTCCCCAGCCTTGAGGCGGAGTTTCCCTGAGAAGGTTGCGCCGGGAAGGTGGGGAGAATAAACGAATGGACCAGTTGCCTGTCCTCCCTCCCTGGCATCCCTGGGAAAATAAGTCTGCAGCCAGAAAACTGAAGGTCAGAGAGGGTATGTTTCACAGTTAGTGGCACAACCAACGCTTGGCATAGAGCCTAGGTCGAACAGTTCTTCTCTTGACGTCAAATTGCCTCTTATCAAATAGCATAGATTTGTTGAGCGTGTGTGTGTGTGTGTGTGTGTGTGTGTGTGTGTGTGTGTGTGTGCGTGTGTGTGTACAGCACGGTTAGACCCCAAAGGTTGCAATTGGCATAGCAGGGATCCCTTTGTAATAGGAATTTATAACAGTTGGGGTGACTTAGACGTAGGAAAAAAAATCAATGGTGTTAAATACAGTTTATGGGAGGTCCTTGTTTTGGACAGAACTCTGGCACTAGGCCTCAAGAGAGCAGACAAAACCAGAATGGAGGCACTTGTCCTAGGTGCCACGTAATTAAACTCAACTTTAAAAGGGGCCAGTTTTCCAACAAATAGGAGAAGGGGCCCATATACCTGAGCTGGCATGATAAAGAAGTCCCCTCTGATGTAACTCTTTGAGGAAAGTAACTTCAAAATGACCAATCTGCTTTTTGTTCCTTATTTCTGCTTTCTTCAGCCCTTTTCTGCCTATAAGCCCAACCCCTTCTGCTCAGCTCATTGGAACACTTTTCTGTTTTATAGATGAGATGATGCCTGATTCATGAATCACTAATAAAAGCCAATTCTATTTTTTTTTTTTTTTTTTGAGACAGAGGACAGTCTAACTCTGTTGCCCAGGCTGGAGTGCAGTGGCACAATCTTGGCTCACTGCGACGTCTGCCTCACAGGTTCAAGCAATTCTTCTGTCTCAGTCTCCCGAATAGCTGGGATTACAGGAGTGTGTCACCATGCCCAGCTAATTTTTGTATTTTTAGTAAAGACAGGGTTTCACCATGTTGGCCAGGTTGGTCTCAAACTCCTGACCTCAGGTGATCTGCCCATCTCGGCCTCCCAAAGTGCTGGGAGATTACAGGCGTGAGCCACCATGCCCGGCCAAGAACTTTAAACTAAATTTGATGAAATTTTGTTTCTTGACAGTGGGCAACATGATACTGGACAATATAGGTATATAGTATAGTACAGGTATATATATCTTTATACAGGTATATATAGGTCAGTGTAGATATATTTAGTGATCATAGAACTACAAATATTTATCTATTTTCTTTTTTTTTTTTTTTTTTGAGATGGAGTTTCGCTCTTGTTGCCCAGGCTGAAGTGCAATGGCTCAATATCAGCTCACTGCAACTTCCGCCTCCTGGGTTCAAGCAATTCTCCTGCCTCAGCCTCCTGAATAGGTGGGATTACAGGCATGAGCCACCACACCCGGCTAATTTTGTATTTTTAGTAGAGACGGGGTTTCTCCATATTGGTCAGGCTGGTCTCGAACTCCCGACCTCAGATGATCCACCAGCCTCGGCCTCCCAAAGTGCTGGGATTGCAGGTGTGAGCCACTGCGCCCAGCAATATTTATCTGTTTTCTAAAATGTACATAGTTATATCCCTAAGCCTTGTGGAAATACGGAAATACAGGGAAGTACAAGATCAAATCTGTGCTCCCAGGAGTTTAGAACTAGTAGGGAAGACAAATATGCTTCCTTAGAGATAGTTTACAATTTAAGGCAATAGTTAAGTGCCACTGGTTTCAGTGGAAGGAAAAGATCAATATGAAGTGGAAATCTGGAGAAAGGGGTAGGAGGGGTATATTTTGTACTGAAGAAAAGGAAACGTCACAGTTAACGAATATTGTGCTGGACTCACTAAAAATACGGGAGCCATAATTTGCAGAAGGTGGGGATCAAATTTAGCTTGACAGTAGTGGAGGCTTTAGGATGCATGTTAAGGAATGGTGGAAGAGAAAATAATGTTGATTACCTAGGAATGGGCCGTATCAGTCACATATTACACCCATATGGGCATTTGGTCTATATTCCACCAGGGCAGAACCACCCAGTTTTTGTATGAGTGAGGCTCACTTTGGGTGAATAGACAGGAAAAAAATGTATATCCAAAACTACAGCATATTTCTTCTGGAATCCAAATGAAACTTTAGTCAAAAATTTTTCTACTTCCAGGAAGGTGTGCAGTACAGTCATGTGTTGTTTGACAATGGGAATATGTTTTGAGAAATGTGTCAGGCAGTTCTGTTGTTGTGTGAACATCATAGAGTATACTTACACAAACCTAGCTAGTATAGCCTACTGCATACTGAGGATATTTGGCACAGCCTATTGCTCTTAGGCTACAAACCTATTCAGCATGTTACTGTACTGAATATTACAGGCAATTGTAACAATGGTAAGTATTGGTGTATCTAAACATTGAAAAGGTACAGTAAATGAGTAAAAATGATACACCTGTATAAGTCACTTACCATGAATGGAGCTTGCAGGACTGAAAGTTGCTCTGGATAAGTCAGCGAGTGGTGAGTAAATGTGAACACCTAGAACGTTACGCTACTATAGATTTTATAAACACTGTACAGTTAGACCACACTAAACTTATAAACATATTTTTCTTTCTTCAGTAATAAATTAGCTTACTGTAACTTTTTTACTGTATAAACTTTTTAATTTTTTTCAACTTTTTGACTTTGTAATAACACTTAGCTTAAAACAGAAGCACATTGTACAGCCATACAAAAATATTTTTTTCTTTCTTTCTTTCTCTTTCTTTCTTTCTTTTTCCTTCCTTCCTCCCTCCCTCTCTCTCTCTCTCTTTCTTTCTTCTTCTTTTTTTTTTTTGAGACCATCTCGCTCTGTTGCCCAGGCTAGAGTGCAGTGGTGCTATCTCAGCTGACTGCAACCTCTGCCTCCCAGGTTCAAGCAATTCTCGTGCCTCAGCCTCCTGAGTAGCTGGCATTACAGGTGTACACCATAACACCTGGCTAATTTTTGTATTTTTAGTAGAGACAGGGTTTCGCCATGTTGGCCAGGCTGCTGTCAAACTCCTGGCCTTCCAAACTGCGGGGATTATAGGCATGAGCCACTGCATCCGACCTATTTTCTTTCTATCTTTATTCTATAAGCTTTTTTCTATTTCTAAAATGTTTTATTTTGTTTTTTACTTTTTCAACTATTTTGTTGAAAACTAATATGCAAACACACATGTGTGTGTTTGGGTCAGGCCTACGCAGGGTCAGGATCATCAATATCACTATCTTCCACCTCCACATCTTGTCTGGGTCAGGCCTACGCAGGGTCAGGATCATCAATATCACTATCTTCCACCTCCACATCTTGTCCCTCTGGAAGATCTTCAGGGGCAGTAACACACATGGAACTGCCACCTCCTATGATAACAATGCCTTCTTCTGGAATACCTTCTGAAAGACCTGCCTGAGGTTGTTTTACAGTTAACTTTCATTTTTTTAAAATAAGTGGAAGGAGTACAATCTAAAATAACAATAAATGTATAGTATAGTAAATATATAAACCAGTAACAAAGTAATTTATTATCATTATTTAGTATGTTATACTGTACATAATTGTATGTGCTATACTTTTATACAACTGGTAGTGCACGTTTGTGTACACCAGGATACATTGCACTACAACATAAAGACAGCTACATCATTAGGCAATAGGAATTTTTCAGTTCTGTTATACTCTCATGGGCTCACCATCATTTATGTGGTCTTTCATTGATTGAAACATCATTATGGGACACATGACTGTATTTAAAAATGAAACACAGAATGGTTGTATGAGTACTGGAAGTACAGTTTCTACTGAATGAGTGTTGGTTTTGCACCATCATAAAGTTGAAAAATTGTAAATCAAACCATCCTAAGTTGGAGACTTGTGTGTATTCCTAAGTGACAGCTCTGTGGTACATTAGGACATTAGGAATATTTGGGAATATTAGCAAATTTACTGGTTTTGATATCAGTCATTCTGGCTCTAAATTCTGGTTCTGGCTCTTATTAGCCAGGCTATTTTCTTTTTTTTTCTATTATTATTATTATTATTGTTGAGACAGGGTCTCTCTCTGTTGCCCAGGCTGGAGTGCAGTGGCACAATCTCGGCTCACTGCAAACTTGACCTCCAGGGCTCAAGTGATCCTCCCACCTCAGCCTCCCAAGTAGCTGGGACTTCAGGTGTGAGCCACCATGACCGATTTATTTTTTTACTTTTTTTGTAGAGACAAGGTTCCACTATATTGCTCAGGGTGGTCTCGAACTCTTGGGCTCAAGCGATCCTCCTGCCTTGGCCTCCCAGTGTTGGAATTACAGTCATGAGCCACCCTGCCTGGCCAGGCAGGCTGTTTTCAACAAGCTACTTAACTTCTCTTAACTTCAGTTTCTTCTGTAAAATAGGAACCATAGTAGAAGCTATCAAAATGTGAGATTTAAATGAAATGTGTAAAGCTACTAATCCAGTGCCTGACACAACAAAATTCTTAATAAAGGTTAATCATTCAATCAATACAAACAACTTTCTATTAAGGAGCTTAAAAATCTCTGGAGTGAAAGATTACACAAATGCTTCTTTTGACACTCTTACTCTTCTTCTAATACCAAACTATTGTCAATTCCTGAACTCATCATGATTTTGCTCACAGATCTTTACCTTTTTATCTGCCACTTCTCCAGGAGGACTGCCATTCTCCCACAAAGCCCCTATGCCTTTGTGGAGTCTTGGCTGAAACTCCAAGCTCTCCGCAAAGTTTTCTTGGTATTGACATCACCACCATCCCACAGAATTCCTTAGTGTTACATGCTATCTCTGGACCTTGGACATACTTTTAATATTGCATTTATTGTAACAAATGGTAATTACTGTATTTTCTTAGTGTCTCCTCTCTTCCACTCGACTCTGAGCTTTTGTGGTATTCGCTTTGTAACCACAGCATCTGTCTAGTTCTTAGCAAACAACAATAAGCGCAGGGTTGGATGCTGACGCATGACTTCATGACTTGGGCTCCCTCACTTAGCAGTGACGTGACCCTAGGTGACACCTCCTAATCTACACTTATCTGTAAAGTGGAGGTGATAACTTGTACATGGTTATTACATGGAGTCCAAGAGACAGCAAGAAGGATCAGTAGCATGGTGCCCGCACCTCGTAGCCGCTAGCTGACTGAGACCGACGGAAGAAATGCTTTGACCAACACTGGCCGGAAGGGGCGGGACCGCGAGTTAAGAGGAGAAGGCGCGCCCCACTGCGCAGGTGCAAACGGAAGGGGTTGGCGTGCCGGCTGGTTCCGGGGGCGCACTCGCGCCTGGGGCAGACCGCGGTCGCGTAGCTGACGTCATCCCCGTGCGCTGCCACGTCTGCTCAGCTCCGCGGTAATGGAGGCTGGGGATGGGTGCTGAAGTACCAGGCTTTGGCTCTAGCTTTAGCTCTGGCACTGGAACTGCCTCGGAGTCTGGGTCTGAGTCTGGCAGCCCGAAGCTTGGACACCTTTTCTTGATTCTCTAGGTGGGGGCTGCCTGCGTCCAAGCACCTGGTTTGCAGCGTTTCAACGCGGGGAGGGAGTTCCCTTACCTGGGGTCCAGTCTGTAAAGTTGTCGCCGCTTTCTAGGGATCCCGCCCCACCGGCTGGGACTCTTCCATGCGTGAGTATTACTGAGCTGCCGCAAGGTCCGGCTGTCCTGGACCTGCCTCGGCTCTCTTGGGTGTGCGGCGGAGACTGCTTTGTCGACCTTTCTGCCGACTTAGGGACCAGTCTGTTGAAGTTTGTGGTCTCCTGCAGTCCACCACACCGCATACTGTCACCTCTTCCGTCCCAGTTTTTTCCCTGCAGTTTTCTTTCCCTTTGCTTGTTAATGGAGCAAGGACCAGCAGCCCCTGCATCCAGCGGTTTGAATGCTTTGTTTGACTTGGGGTTAGTTTACAGCCGAAGGCTGTTAGGAATAGGGAGCATTTGAAAACACGGTTTTTTTCCAATGTCATCCTTGGGGTTTTTAGTTGTATTGTTTAGGAAACATTGGTATCCATGTTGACAGAATCATGATTTTTGCCGTAGAATGATGAAAACAGCTTTTTTTTTTTTTCCAGTGAAGATCTTTATCTTTTACTTGCTTCTTAATCTTGCAGTTTCAGTAATTTCTATATGATTTTACACCAGCTTTTCTGGAGCGGGCATCCCCTTGAAGAGTTTCTTTCAATATTTTAACCCTAACATATAGAGATACCACTTGAACAGTTTTACTTTTAAACTGTTAAAAGAACTACTGGTACCCTTTCATTCCACTTCCTCAGTCCTGACAACCTTTACAGAACAGGGGACACTTCCCCCCGCCCGTGAAGAAACACACTGAGAAGTTAACTTATCCGGATAAGGTCAGATAATATGTGACCATCTGAGCTCACAACCCATATCCCTTGATAACAAAACCTAACGTTTTATAAAGTGCCGATTCTTCTATATTTCAAGTAGTTTAAGTGTGAAACATTGAGCTGGAAATGTATAAGCTGTGATGTTTCTTGTAAACTTCTATCTGATTATAATATCTTTCAGATGATACAAATCAGTTGACAAAAGACACAAATCATCACTTGCCTGAAGCTGAACAGAGCTTAGATCAGAACTTAGGTTTTTGACCCATTAGAGTCTGAATAGTCCTTTAATTCGAATAACGTAGGTAGTAGACACTGAGAACATTCGTTTGAAAATCTTATTTTGTAAGGCCTGCTCACTCAGTGTTTCTCGTTGTTTTGTTGCCTACTTTAAAAATAGTCTACTGATATTTAAATGTTTTTGTTGTCGTTCAGAGTTGAAACTGGTTGACAACCATTAACCTGGGTTGCAACTACAGGTGGCACTGGAAGCAGACTGGTTCCTGGACATGCCCGGTGGAAGGAGGGGCCCTAGTCGGCAACAGCTAAGCCGTTCAGCTTTACCTTCTTTGCAGACTTTGGTTGGTGGGGGCTGTGGCAATGGAACAGGCTTGAGAAACAGGTAAAGAAAAAATAAGGCTATATATAATTTTAATGTCCTTTGATCAGTAAGACTAACATAAAAGTCATCATGTCATTCAGATATTTGCTTATTGAGATTTATTCTTGACACTGAGGTAGAAATCCTGCCCTTCAAGACAAAATTCAGAATTTCAAAATACTTTGGAGGTAAAAAGATGTGAAATGGGGCCCACAAAGTGAAAGCAGTCCCATTCTTTCTTTTGGCTGATCATCTAAATTCTCGTTATCCCCTTTTTATCTATTAGAAGAAGGGAGAAGTGAATGAAAATACAAGGTAAGTGTGATGGTTTATCTACTTATAAGCATTCTTTTTTTAGAGGGCAAATTATAAGTCAAATTCCATCAAGGGTTTTAAATTGTCAAAAAATTGTTTGGTCTTAATAAATGTTAGCTGTTTATTAGCTGGGATAGCCCATGCCATCAGGAGGTTTGATAATGTAGCAGTGCAAAGAGATACTTTTATCTAATCAAGTATTTGCTGAAGATAATTTCTGCCAGCTAATTTCTCCTTCCTCCCTGAAAAAAGTTTTTCTCTTGTCTTGATTTTGATTTTCAGAGCTAGCAATCAGTACTACTGTGTTTTCAGGCCTGTCTAATGGTATTTATGCACTTTTGTTTTCTAGGCCTGACCTTTGCCCTTTTTTTTTCCTGACTTTCCAATCCCTCTTCCACCCAATCTTTAAAATTAGTTCTGATGTCATCATTTCAGTGGAGCTTTCCCTGAATTTCCAGTTTGAAGGGATTTTTCCAGTCTCCGATTCTCATACTAATTTTTAATCCAAGTTTTGTTTATGTATGTATACAGAGTAACTAGTTTATGCTAGAGTATTTTTTACTCTGCTGTTCGTTGGATTTCCTTATTTTAAAAATGATGATACTGTTTGCATCATAGCAGGATGTTGAAATAAATGAAGTAGTAAATTGCAGTAACTTTAAAAAACTTTACTGAATTTTATAAAATTTCTACAAATAAGTATTATTTTATATACTTAAAAATAAGAATGAAAATATGCGAAAATGCTTTTGAAGAAAGGTACTATCTAATATAGGTATTGAGATAAAAGTTGTTTGCTCTTTGAGGTACATGCCTTAATTTTATTAATATATGCTATCAACTTACTGATTCAGTACTTTCAAATTGTGATAGAAAATCTTAGCTGTCCCTAACTAGGATTCTAGCTAGCCAAAAAATTCTAGCTTTGCCTCCGTATTAACTCTAGCAGTTCATTGTTCGTTGTCTTTGACTTTGGCTTTGAGGATTCCTCTAGATAATTATGTTCTCTAGATAAAAATCTTCTTAGACTGTCCCATGAAATCCATCTTCAAGTGTCTCAGGGGTTGCTGTAGGAGGGCTTAGAAGGGAAAATGGATCAGGCAAGCCTAACAGTCTAGGCTTGAGGTTTCCTAGTCTTTTCTTAATTAGACTGACTCATTTTCCTATGTGTTTTAAATATTAAGATACTGTGTACAATATCATGAGGAAAGGAAAATAAAGTGTTCTGCTATTAAAAAGAACTGAAAGCCGATGAAAATGTCATTTGTAGATGCTTCTGCTTGCACTTAGAGTCTGCAGATGGTATACTGGGAAGAAGTAGGAACATTCGGAAAATACCTCTGCTCTTGACTGGGTTTGGTATTCTTTTCTCTGCCTTCACTGTAGCCCTTCTATCCTGGTATTCAAGGTTCCAACTATGGTTGCTTTAATCTGCCTTTCTCTCCTCCTTTAACATATGTTTATTTAGCAGTTAACTGGGGGGAGGGAGGGGGTGAGTAGAAGAAAGTATTTTCCAACATTTTAAGATGAAAGAAATAATTGTTTATGGTTTGAAAAGTCACCAAGACTATTATTGAGTGATTATTTGTGACATGTTTACCTAGAGAAATTATTTGGGGAAAAGAAAGCTTTATATTTGTTTCTTGGTGGGAAGCAAGCAGCTGGAATAACTTGTTATAAAAGACCTGGGGACAAGGTATGAAAACATGAAAGAACTAGCAGATAGCTTGTAATATAGTTTTAGGAAGGATATATAGAAAGAAGGAGTGTCCAGATGAGGAGAACTCACTTCTGGAGTGTCTGTAGAGTATTGGAGGGAAATAGATAATTGCTTCAGTATTACATACTTTTGGATGATACATTTGATCCTGCAAGACAGACATAGGTCAGCTGGAGAGGAGAGCATTTGTCCCTGTTTGGTAGGTGCTTGTGGTCTGATTGGTGAAGTTAAACTCTAGAATGTCAAGGAGCTAGTTTGGTAACACAGTCAAGGTTGAAATTGTAGTTCCTTGTCCTGCTGTCCGCCTTTGGGGAGCAGGGATTTGTTCTTGCAACAGTGTATTTAAAGTATTATCCTTTTAAAAAAGGAAGATATATTGTATATTTCTGGATTTCTTAGAGAGTTCCTGATTGAGGGAGAATCTTATTTGAGAAGAACTGTTGTTTTCTTTGCTTATTCCTTGCGTATACTTTGTTAATAATATCACCTGAACGTGTCCAAATGACCACTGCTTTCCCTATCTCTTCTATTTCTCTTTATGCCTTTGAATATTTCTTCCATCATCCATTTGCTTCCCTAAATTCTGCTGCTTGCTGGCTTCATACCAGTCAGTCTCAGGCCTGCTGTGTTAACCCTTTCCCACACACAAACTTTATATGCAAGCACAAAACACAGGTGTTCAGCATAAACCACATTGTTTATATAAACAGTTTAGGCACAGTGAGCCACTCTTGTTATTTAGGGAAAGTTTATGTCACTGTAGGGAACTGTTTACTAGTCATGGTTCCCAGGTGTAAGCCTTGTAAGCAGGCCTTCCTAAGAGTAGCTATGTTGAACACCTGCTTTCCTTTTGGGAGTCTAGAATTTTGGTACTGCTAGAAAGAAGGTGCCCATGTGGCCAGCCCCCAATAAAAACCCTGGGCATCAAGTCTCTAATGAGCTTTCCTGGATGAGTATCACTTCACATGTGTTGTCACAACTCATTGCTAGATAATTTATATGGGTTCTGAATAGATTCTTAAATCTATTTTTATATTCTTTTTTTTTCTTTGTTTTTGAGTTGGAGTTTCACTCTTGTTGCCCAGGCTGTAGTGCAATGGCGCTACCTCAGCTCACTGCAACTTCCGCCTCCTGGGTTCAAGCGATTCTCCTGCCCTGGCTCAGCCTCCCAAGTGGCTGGGATTACAGGCATGTGCCATCACGCCCGACTAATTTTGATCCACCTGCTTCGGCCTCCCAAAGGGCTGGGATTATAGGCGTGTGCCACTGCGCCTGGCCCTATTTTTATATTCTATTAGAGGAATAATACTTACATTTTTTCCTAAATAATACCTCTGTGACTGATTTCCTGAGATATATTGACAATCTGTTTATTTTAGTTTTAAAAATGATCATATCTCTTCTCAAGTTTTCAACTTTATAGATCGGATAGAGAAGACATAATCTCATAGATTCTTTTTATATAGAAGTACTTTTTTTCCACTGATGCTCTAGATCTCTAGATCTCTAGATCTCGTTTATTTTATATATTTATTTATTTTTGAGACAGAGTCTTGTTCTGTCACCAGGCTGGAGTGCAGTGGCACGATCTCGGCTCATTGCAACCTCTGCCTCCTTGGTTCAAGCGATTCTCATGCCTTGGTCTCCCGAGTAGCCAGGATTACAGGCACACGCCACCACACCCAGCTAATTTTGTACTTTTAGTAGAGACGGGGTTTCACCATGTTGGCCAGGCTGATCTTGAACTCCCGACCTCGTGATCTGCCTGCCTTGGCCTCCCAAAGTGCTGGGATTACAGGCATGAGCCACCGCACCCAGCCAGATCTTGTTTTATTTGACCTTGGTCTCTTTGTTTTCTGGCTTGACGTTTAATAGTCAAAGCTGTATAGAGTATGACAAATGTAGGTCTTTTCTACTTTGTTTTGAATATCTTTTTTGAGGCCCAGCATTTTATTGACTTTGTTAATGGTAAAAACACATTTGTCTACTTCACTTGGGAAAAATTCTGTAAGAACTTTTTAACCCTTAAGTCATAACAAGTAATTTAGCATGTGTTCTCCTTTAGTGTATTTTTGACTGAAGGGAAATAAGAATTTTTAGTTTGTCTGGAGTAGATGCTTGTAATCTTGTAACTTCTCATCAGAGCTTTTAATTTCATAAATCAACGGGAGTGAGGGAATAGATTGGCTTCTTGCTGTAATCTCTTCATGCAAGTCTACCAATTTGTAAACTTCAGAGGCTGCCTTTCATGTTGTATTTTGTGGAATGGTGCCTCCTGGAGTTTTTACAGTGCTGTGGCCCACCTCAAAGACTGGTTTATGATTGAGCAGGTATGGTTCTGAGACCTACTGGTGGTTCACAATGTGTTACTTGGTAGGCTTGCTCTGTTGGAGTATACTCTGGGAATGAGAAGAAGAAACTTATAATCTTTTCCATACCCTCCTCCCCCAGTTCCTGTTCTTCCCTTTTAGGTCTTCTGAGTTTCTGCCATAGTATTCTTAACTGTTCAGAATCAGCAGAGTTCATATTCCCATGAGTCACTTAAAGTACTGTAACTGCTACATACCAATTTCTATATTTGGAAATTTTAGAGTAGAATGGTAACGCGAATTTTGTTCCTTCTCTCAAATCTTCTTTGGAAGTATCTAAGCCAAGCTTCTTTTCTTTGGTCTGTAAATAATAGTAGACCCTTAGATCTCTGTAAGTATTCCCAGGAATATAAACAAAGGAAAGTTTCTCTTACTTCCATCTTATACCTTTAGATAGCCCAGCTATTTCTGATGTGTAAAAGAGCATGGAAGAAAGAACAATAAGAAGATAGGGATTAAAATCTCTGCATCTTTTTGTGTTTTAAGGGATATCTCTCTTTTTCATAACTGTATTGGTCTACTGCCTTCTCAACCTAAAGGTACATATTTGCAGTGAATTAAGAAAAGTATAGTCTGTCTTCTTAAGATTATGATCTGGTAGACAACACATAGATGCATACAAAAAATTGTGTAACAATATGAAAAGTACAGTAATAAAGGTGTAGTTAGGTATTATGGTGGCACAGAGGAGAGATGAATCAGTTTTGATGGAGTCAGAATAAGCTTCCCGGAGAATGTGTTTGAGTAGCTTAAAAATCTTGAAGAATGAGTTAAAAAAAAGTTTTGAAGGATTTTGTCAGTAAATATGTATGTGAGAAGTTAAGGAAGGTGATTATGGAAGGTGATTAGTACATTTAAAGGGAATAACATGTGCAAAAGAAGAGCATGTATGTTCCAGAAAGCAAATAGCATAAGTATCATATAGGGTGCATGTGAAGCAGTGATGAGGTGAAGCTAGTCTGTTAAGCTGAGGGACCTCATAGGGCTACTAAAAATTTTTGGCTATTACCCCACTGGTAGTAGAGAGCCATTAAAGGTTTTTAGGTAAGAGTAACACTATCAGAGTTTTACCTTAGAAAGATCCCTGAAGACAGGTTGGAGAGTTTGGTGAAAGTGGAATTGAGTATAGGAGGATTACTGCAATAGTTTTGGTGAAAATAGTGAATGCTTGAACTAAAGCAAATGAGTTTAAAGAGGAAGGTACAGTTTGGACAAAGTTTTATGAAGTGGAATCTAGGAGAGTTAGAGAGTGATTGGACATGGAGAGGCAAAAGAAAAGTTATTTGTTTGTTTTTTTAATTTTTTTTTTTTATTTTGAGATGGAGTCTTGCTCTGTCACCCAGGATGGAGTACAGTGGCATGATCTCGGCTCACTGCAACCTCCACCTCCCAGGTTCAAGTGATTCTCCTGCCTCAGCCTCCCAAGTAGCTGGAATTACAGGTGTCCACCACCATGCCTGGCTAATTTTTGTATTTTTAGTAGAGATGAGGTTTCACCATGTTGGCCAGGCTGGTCTTGAACTCCTGACCTCAGGTGTTCCACCCGCCTCGGCCTCCCAAAGTGCTGGGATTACAGGCGTGAGCCACCGCGCCCGGCCAAGAAAAGTTTTAATATGACTGCCAGGTTTCTGATGTGGGCAGCTAACTGAGTGGGCCATGAACTAAGGTCAGGACTATAAGAGGGAAGAACACAGAGATGTCCAGTAGGGAATTGAATAATGTGTCTATAATTTAGCAGTGAGCTCTATGGAGAGAAATTACAGTCTTCATCATGTAGGAGATAATGGAGGCCATAGCTGCATCTTAGATCACTGACAGAAAGTGTGGAGGGAGAAGAGAAGAGGATCCCAGGATGGAGTCTTGGGGGGAAAGCCGACAGTGAAGGGGTAGATGGAGGAGACAGCAGGAGCCCTTTATGTTCTGTGATACTGGAGGTTATCACCATTTGAGTTAACCATAGTTTTCTCTTTCAGGAATGGTAGTGCTATTGGCCTTCCAGTCCCACCTATCACAGCCTTAATCACCCCAGGTCCTGTTCGTCATTGCCAAATTCCTGACTTGCCTGTGGATGGGAGCCTACTCTTTGAATTCCTTTTTTTCATCTACCTGTTGGTTGCTCTTTTCATTCAGTACATCAACATTTATAAAACAGTGTGGTGGTATCCTTACAATCATCCTGCTTCTTGTACATCACTGGTAAGTCTTACTCAGACTTTAAGTTCTTCATGTTACTTACCCAAGAAACTACCCGGAAAGCCTTTCTGTAGAAATTGTTTTTCTTAGTAATTTTTCTTTTAATAAAATGTTTTTCTGCTAGGCCACAGATTACTTTCAGAAATAAAATTTCATGATAAGATGGTTAAATTATAAGTACTACCAGAGGAAGTAAAAATATAAATGAAAATGCAGAAAACATTTAAATAATTTTTTATAATAATGTCACAGAAAGGTTTTGGTATTTAGTTTTCTCTACACCATTTTAAATTTGTAAGTATAAGGTGTCAGTGTTACTACATTCTAAAAACTCTACACTTTTGATGGCTGAATTAGGATAGTGGTAGCTTCTGTAACAAATAAACTCTGAGGCAGTTGTCCTGGTTGCCAGGAGTTCTTCAGGGGACCCAGGCTGATGGAGATTCTACTGTCTTCCAACCTGTGGCCTCCAAGGTGGCTGTGGCCCATCCCTGTCAGCCAGAAGGGGAAAGAGCTTAGGGCAATATAAAGGACAGTTTCTTATGGGCCAGGCTTACATCATTTCCACACATGTCCACTCCTAACTACAAGAGAAGCTAAATATAGTCCTTTAGCTGGGTACATAGTGAACTTAAATAAAATTGGGAAATTGGGAAGTGAAATTGAGAAATTGGCTGTCTTTGCTGAAGTACATAAAAATATACTGTTCTCTTTCCATTTATTAAGAATACCATGATAGGCCAGGTGCGGTGGCTCACGCCTGTAATCCCAGCACTTTGGGAGGCTAAGGCGGGTGGATCACGAAGTTAAGAGATCGAGACCATCCTGGCTAACACGGTGAAACCCTGTCTCCACTAAAAATATAAAAAATTCGCCGGGTGTGATGGTAGGCGCCTGTAGTCCCAGCTGCTTGGGAGGCTGAGGCCAGAGAATGGCATGAACCCAGGAGGTGGAGCTTGCAGTGAGCCGAGATCGAGCCACTGCACTCCAGCCTGGGCGACAGAGTGAGACTCTGTCTCAAAAAAAAAAAAAAAAAAAGAGTAGAGAAGGTTCACCATAGATGGGTATATAAAAAAATACTGGTAAGGCGTGGGCATGGTGGCTTATGCCTATAATCCCAGCACTTTGGGAGGTGAAGGCAGCAGGATTGCTTGAGCCCAGGAATTTGAGACCAGCCTAGGCAACATAGTGAGAACTTGTCTCTACAAAAAATAAAATTAGCTTGGCATGGTAGTGCACACTTTGTGGTCCTAGTTTCTGGGGAAGCTGAAGTGAGAGGATTGCCTGAGCCCAGGATATGAAGACTGCAGTGAGCTAAGATTGTGGCCACTGTACTAAGGCTAGTCAGATGACTTGACAGATAGGTTGTTGGCAATGGCAGATTTGAATGGGTGATAGAGATAGGCTCTAGACAAAAGAAGACTATTGTTTTCTTATATATGTGTTTGGGACTAATAAAGATTAGAAAGCCTCCCTAGCATGGTGAACATAGAAAGGAAATGTGGGCCAAAATCCTTAAGATAGTATAGAAAGAGAATAAAAATTTTTGTTTTAAATGTTTGTATCATTTGGTTGTTCCTGGTATTAACTATTAAGAATTTTCTTGCTATATTGACCTTCTGTCTACTTAATATCATGTGATAAGAATGTCAGTTTCTGTGTTGAAAAATTGCAATGATATAGTGCCAAATTTTTTTTTAATAGTCTTTTTTTCTTACCTGGATTAAGAGCTTATTGAGTGTAGAAACTGTACTTCATTCATCCTTTTTGGCCATGGTGTTTTAAAAGGAAGAAGTTGGATTGGATGTTCTTTAAGGCCTTTTACAGCTATATAGTTCTATAAATAAATACTCACTATCTTAACAGTGTCAATAATGAACACACATTAAAATATTTAGTAGATTATTTACAAGTATTATCTCATTTACTCTTTATAAAAATGGGTTGGTACCGTTATATGACTCCCGTTTTATATATGAATGTAAGACAAAATAGGTAGGTACCATTATATGACTCCCATTTTATAAATGAATGTAAGACCTATAAACTGGTTCAAAAATCACATAGCGGCATAGTGAGTGCCCAAGTCCAGACCAATCTACTGTGCTTTACTTCCTGTTTTAGTCCTGTGTTTATTCTGTAAGTGCTTCTTGGGTAGTTCATTATAAAATTTCTACTTGGTTTGACATTTCCCTGGAAACTTCTCATTTGTTGAATTTTCAGTCTCATCGAAGAGTTCTTTGCCCAGTCTAACATATCTGACTATAGTTTTTTAGAAAGTCACCTACAAATACTGCCTTGAAACAGGAAGCCAGTGTTCTTGTCATAATCAGGAACCTGCTGTTATAGCTGCTGACTCCAGAATTAATGCTTCCTTTGCTTTGACCCTTACCACCAAAAATGGATGCCTTTTGCTACCTTTCCCCCTAACTTCACTCACTTCTATTCAAGTTTTATATGATGCCTGTGGTTGACAGAACCTAAATCGTATCTAGAGTCTGAGTTGCAAGAAAGTTTGGAAATGTCATTTTTAGCTTTCCAGCCTCTGCAGTAGAGGAATGCACACTTAATGGAGGTTGTAGAGTAGATTGGCTCGCTTATCTGATGCACATAATCTTTGCTAACACAAAGCTTAAAATCGGATTGTGAAGCCAAGAGTAACATGTGAAATAGCAAATAAGAGTTTAGCCCATGAATCTGAAAGGAGCCTGTATCAGTGAGTTGTTCAAAGATAGATTGGACTGCCGGAGATCAAGTTCTTTCCCATCACTGAAGGTATTGAAGCATGGAAGGTGGTTACCTGACCAGGAGGCTCTAGCAAGGATTTCTATCCCAAATATGTGGTCTGTCTTTTAAGTTTTCTTCTATTATGAGTGTCTGGGTCAGATACTCATAATAATTTTGTCAGATTTATATATTAGGTTTTTATTTTTCCATTTCAAGACCTTAATATCAAAAAGAAAATGTGGACACCTGAATATGTGAAGTATCATTCTAGCTGTCAGCCAATTAACTGAATGAGTCTTAACCCTAAGAAACATAAAAGCTAGAAGTCAGAAATAGAGGGCTCTGATTAATCAAATATTTTGGGTTACAAAGAGTTAATCATAAGCACATTACCGTTTTCATTGATTTGGTTATAACAGGATTTGCTTAACAAAAAGATGTGTTAGGCACTTAAATATTTTGATTTTTTTTTGAGACGGAGTTTGGCTCTGTCAGCAGGCTGGAGAGCAGTGGTATGACCTCTGCTCACTGCAACCTCAGACTCCCTGGTTCAGTGATTCTCCTGCCTCAGCCTCCCGAGTAGCGGGGATTACAGGCACGCACCACCATGCCCAGCTAATTTTTGTATTTTTAGTAGAGACAGGGTTTCACCACATTGGCCAGGATGGTCTTGATCTCCTGACCTCGTGATCTGCCTGCCTTGGCCTCCCAAATTACTGGGATTACAGGCATGAGCCACCGCACCTGGCCAATATTTTGATTTTTAAAAATGTCTTAGATGGACTGGTGATGCAATAATAAGACCCAGACATCAGCCAGGGGTCAGGTGAATCTGCATGCATTATTTTGGAGGAGTAGGGTAGGCAGGGAGGAGTCCCAAAATAGGAGGGGATGAATACTGTTAGAATCCATTATACTTAGGAAGAAAAGGAAATGATCTAAGGAGTGGCAAGCCACTCTGTTGACATTCTGGCTGTACTATCTCTAAAATGTGTACTAAATTTGGCCACTTAATTCCATCTCCATTGCTACTCACGCTGTTCAGTCTGTTATCATTTTTCACTCGAATTAAAAGCAAGAGCTTCTTAACTGATCTTGCCCCACTACAATAATTATCTCACTCCAGCCTTCTTGCTGCTTTTTAGACACACTAGGCATATATTTTCCTGTCTTAGGGCCTTTGTGATTGCTTTTTCTTCTGTCTGGGGCCCTTTGTCCCCAGAGCTTGTAATGCCAGGTGTCTTTTTCTCATTCAGCTCTCAGCCCAAATGCCATCCTCTCAGAGATAGCCTCCTTAACCACCAGTTTAAATGGGCTCTGCACCTCCTTCTTAGTCATTATTTGTTACTGTTTTATTTCTTACAAGTAGTTTTAACTACTTAAAAATGCTTTTGCTTGGGAGCTTTATTGTCATTACTTGCCCTGCTTCTCCAAACAAATTTATTGAAGATATGGGTTTAGCTGCCGCAACAGTGTGGCTAAAACAAAATAGAAACTTATTTCCCTATTTAATAAAAGTTTATGTGGGTGATATAACATCAGCATGGCAACTCTTTGTATTTATTGCTCTTCCATCCCCAATATGCTGCTTGCAAACCATGGTCCAAGGCAGGTACTCTAACTCCAGTTGTCATATCTGACCAGCAGGAAGGAGAAAGAAAAGAGAAAAGGGGACAGCTCCTTCTGGAAGAGTATGGCTTAGAAGTTGTGCATATTACTTTTTCACTCATCCCTTGGCTAAAAGTAGTTTTTGCAAGGGAGGCTGGAAAATGAACCTTTAGCTGGCTAGGAGTCAGTGCCTAGTTAAATTTTATGGTGATGCAGAAGGAACGAATAGTAATCTCTGCCATTTCCTTTCCCTCTGACACCACAGTAGAAAGTAAGACCCAGGAGAGCAGGAACCTTGACTGTCATCTTCCACACTGTATCTTTAGTGTGAAGGAGAGTACCTGGCACATTGTGGATGCTATGTATAGATTTATTAAATTAAGTAATCGAGAAATTTAATGTTTCATTCTGGAAGAAATTGTGGAAACCTACAGACCTTTTGATCATCAAAATGAAAATACATCCTGATTTTGGTGGTTCCTGGGATATTGTTGCTAAAGACTTTTCATTTGCTTATTACCACAGTTGTATATACAGATTTAGAACTAGGAGGAACTGTAGACAGCATCTAGGTAATGCTATTATTTTTTAGAAGAGACCAAACATAAGGCATACTTCTAAATCAAACTAGAGAGAAACACTAAATGAGTATAATTGATGTACCATCTATAGAGTTTAGTAGATGCCCAATTAGATTAACATAAGCTTGCATAAGAGACCAACAACAGTAACTTCTGAAGACTGAATCCCAACTGATCTATTAAGTTTGACACATTATAAATATGGCATTTTATATAAATTATTCTTGCCATAATTCTGCAGGTTATAACTTGTTAACTCAAAGCTGCAATCTTTTCCTTTTAGTACAGTAATACTTTTGAAAAGGGAGAGGAATACATTCCAGGTAGTTTAAAATAGTGTTTCCCATAATCCGTAAGGGTGTGGTGATCTAAGGAAGATCTTTTGAGGGGTAAACCTCTATTCTTGTAGTAGTGCCAGCTGAATACACATCATATTTCTTTCTGATGTAGTTATTTATTTCTGTTGTAGAATTTTCATCTCATTGATTATCATCTGGCAGCATTCATCACAGTGATGCTTGCGAGGAGGCTTGTATGGGCTCTCATCTCAGAGGTAACAGTTCATTCACTATATTCTGTCACATGTAGCTAGAGTTGGTTACTAGAATGGGTGCAGGTTGAAAACGTGACGTGTCCCCATTTAATGAAACAATAAATTACTCCCATGTGAGTTCTGCCAGTACTTTAAAAAATGTTTCCCTGCAGTGTAATTTTTTAAAATTCAAGTGTCAAAAACTGTTAGAAAATTCATTCGTAGGGTCAGAGCTTGTGTTCCGCTACTGAGTTTTTCAGTACAATTTAAAAAATTTAAATAGTTTCAGTAAAAATAGGATGAATTTCAGGTAACTATTAATATGAAGTGTTATCTGTACACATACAATTGCACCTAAAACATTCAGTTCCAGATAATATTCACTTGATACTGTTAATATATACCATTTGAGAAGATTGTTGGCAAGAAACATTTATTTGAGTTTCTTAGAATTTTGAAAAGCGGTGAGTATCAGAATTTGTATAGGATTAATCTGAAGACTAGAATCTAAGTAGTTTAGTGAGCAGAATGAGAAAGAATTAGAACATTAAATGATCTTTTTAAAATTAAAAATTGTTGACAGAGCTAGGCCATTGGTATCATTTTTCTTTCCTTTTTTTTTTTTTTTTTTTTTTTTGAGACAGAATTTCACTCTTGTTGCCCAGGCTGGAGTGCAGTGGCATGATCTCGGCTCGCCACAACCTCCATCTCTTGGGTACAAGCGATTCTCCTGCCTCAGCCTCCCAAGTAGCTGGGATTACAGGCATGCGCCACCACACCTGGCTAATTTTGTATTTTTAGTAGAGACGGGGTTTCTCCATGTTGGTTAGGCTGGTCTCGAACTCCCGACCTCAGGTGATCCACCTGCCTCGGCCTCCCAAAGTGCTGGGATTACAGGCGTGAGCCACTGTGCCTGGCCTCATTTTTCATATATTTGTAAATCCCAATGAGGCAGGGAAATGTGCTTTCTTAAAATATTGTTATCTTGTGCCCTATAAGTGATTACAAAAACAAAAAATGTTAATTTAGCTGAAGTGGCTAATAATTTTAATCTTGGAACTTATAATTCAGTGTGAAATTTTAAATGAATAGTTACTATAATCACAGATAATTGAGAGTCAACTTCTTTTTCCCAAAACATACATGGAAAATCTGTGTGTATAAGCTCTGATTTTCAGGAACCCTATTTCTGGAAGCAGAGTAACTGGAAATACTAAGTCAAGATCTGAAAACCATTTGAAGTTAACCAAAAAGCACAGGTAGTAGGATTCCTTGTTTTTCACAGTAGGAATGTCTGTTTATAATCTTTTCTTTTGGAGTTTTTATTTAGAGGATGAAAATAGAAACTCACTTTTTGTTATATTGTGAAAGCATGTTCTTTCTTTAGAGGATCTCAGTGGAATTTTATGTTTTCATTTGTTAAAATAGGAAATGATTTTGTTTCATCCCTTCAGTTACTTGGAAATGCTACTTGTACATGTCCAATTAGTATGCCCAGTTAGTGTGTAACCCTTCAAAACTGGGGTTTCTACCTTGTTGCTGCAAAGATTATAACTTAAATGGCCTAAAAGTAGTATAGCAGCTTTTGCATAGCCTTAGTTGGAATAGGCTTGCAATTCTTTTTTTTTTTTTTTTTTTGAGATGGAGTCTGGCTCTGTCGCCTAGGTTGAAGTGGGAGCGCAGTGGCGCCATCTCAGCTCATGCAACCTCTGCTTCCCAGGTTCGAGCGATTCTCCTGCCTCAGCCTCCTGAGTAGCTGGGATTACAGGCGCCCACCACCATACCCAGCTAATTTTTGTGTTTTTAGTAGAGACAGGGTTTCACTATGTTGGCCAGGCTGATCTCGAACTTCTGGTCTAAAGTGATCCACCCACCTTGGCCTCCCAAAGTGCTGGGATTACAGGTGTGAGCCATCGCGCCTGGCCAAGTCTTGCAGTTCTTAATGGGAACAGAATACTTAAGCTAAATTTAAACATAGTTTTATCAAAGTCTTAATTCTGTAACTTAATGTTCATCAGTAAGGGAATGTTCAAATAATTTTGGTACATCCACTAATGGAATAGCATACAGCCATTGACAACATGAAAATGTGTTTATGTATTGACCTCCAAGATGTTAAATGAAAAAAGCAAGGTGCAGAACAGTGTTTAAAATAAGACACGAGGAGGGAACAAAATATATTTGCTTATATATGAATAAATAGTTTCCAGAAGGACATACAAACTAGTAACAGGTTGCACAGTAGGTGGCTAGGAGACAGGATCAGCAGGTGGAAAGCTTTTCACTGCAAACACTGTTACATGTTTTGTGTTTTGAGTGATGTGAATGTATTACCTATTCAAAAATTTAAAATAAGAGCTGTATAGTGATTTTCTTCCTAAAATATCTAAATTAGATGGATAAAACCTATCATAAATCATCTTTCCTTCCTTCCCTTAAAATATGTTTTCCTCCTTTTTTTGCATATATCACAAAGGATCCCTACCCTGAGAAAGATCAATAATATTTAAGGAGAGGCTGGTGGTAATTAATTCATAAACGGAAATGCTATTCAGAGAGGACTACCTCTCCACGTAGGTAGAGTCTGTTTATTCACCTCCAGGCCAGCTCTGCCTGTTCACCTCCAGGCTAACTCTACTTCTATACTTGCTTCACAAGACTAGAAATAAATTTAGCTGTTCTTTCACCAACCTGAAGCAACTCTCTTTTTAAAAACTGTTTTTCTAAATAGGAAAATAGTATATTTTATTGAAAAAAATTTGGAAAACACTAAAATATAAAGCAGGACATTTAAAAATTGCTCACAATCTCATTATTGAAGACCACTTTTTTTGGGGGGTGGGGGGCAGTCAAAGTTTTGCTCTTGTCGCCCAGGCTGTAAATGGTATGATCTTGGCTCACTGCAACCTCCACCTCCTCGGTTCAAGCGATTCTCCTGCCTCAGCCTCTCAAGTAGCTGGGATTACAGGCGCCCACCACCATGCCCAGATAATTTTTGTATTTTTAGTAGAGACAGGGTTTCATCATGTTGGCCAGGCTGGTCTCAAACTCCAGACCTCAGGTGATCTACCCGCCTCTGCCTCCCAAAGTGCTGGGATTACAGGCGTGAGCCATTGCGCCCGGCCAAAGACCACATTTTGCTATATTTTCTTCTGATCTTCATATGCGTATGAAGATTTTATATTTACATTTATTTTACTATAT
Source organism: Pongo pygmaeus (assembly GCF_028885625.2). Taxonomy (NCBI): domain Eukaryota; kingdom Metazoa; phylum Chordata; class Mammalia; order Primates; family Hominidae; genus Pongo; species Pongo pygmaeus. Next base: position 52,197,236 of record NC_085930.1, on the reverse strand, counting down.
TTGAGAATTATTTATATACAGTCTCATATCCTGTATTTTAAAATTAACATAATGTTAGGAATATTTTTCTGCCCCTCACCTAGTGAAATCTTGCTTATCCTTTAGGTCTCAGCTTAAATATTGTTTACTAACACAAGCCATCTCCAGAATAGGATCTCCTGTTATTTACTTTCCATAGCAGCCTACTCTTCCTATAGCACTCGTTACAATTAAAAAAAGATTAGATATGAGTTTAATATTTGTTTTTCTTGGTTAGTCAGCTTCATAAACACAGGGGTTTTGTTTGTCTTGGTTACCACTCTACCCCTAGGATCTGGTAAAGGGTCTGTCACATACAGCACAGTGATTAGCAGCTTGGGGCTCTGGAATAAGGCAGAATTAACAAATCCAAGCTCTGTGCTTTGATGACATTGGGCAGAAGCAGTCTTTTTTATTTCTAACCCTGAACTTTTGAGAAGCAGGTAATGGAGTATCTCCAATAGCTTAAATAACTTTACTAAGCTTTGATATGTGAGGTAAATTGGCATGAAGGTATGTATCAGGGGAGTTATGTGAAGCTATGTGCCAGGCTATGACTGAGAAGAGCCTGAGCCATCTTCACAGTTTGAGGCTTAAGCTGTTCATTATGGCATTTATTTAACTGCTGCTTTGCATTTTAAAGTAACTATATATTACGTATATATGCTGTATATATATAGTATTCAGTATACAGTATATTGCATATATATTATAGGTACTCCATAATATGATCTGTAGACTAAGAAACGGATACATAGGAGGGACCTGAAAAGCTCCTTATCCCCTACCATGTACTGTTCACTCTAGATAATTTTTTTCTCCTTTCTGGATTCCAACACTGCTCTCTTAGAGGTTATGGGGATCTTCCATTTTCCCCTACATTTTGCTCATTCTCTTCTCCCTAGTTCATTTAGAAAGAAAATGGCATTTTTTGCAGAGTAAGTTTTGACAAGTACTTACTGTATTTAGTCAGTTTTAAAGATTTGCAATTGAAGAAGCATATCTGAATAGCTGTGATAAAAAGAATTGGAAGTGATTATGCATTATTTCCATGTTTGCAAAAGTTAAAAAAGAAACTTATTTATATAGGGATCTGTCAGAGAAGATTGGATTATTTTTTGAAACTTCACTAATTTATGAAACATTAATTCACCAAGCAAATTAGAGGTGAGGATTCAAAGAAAAATAAAAATATTGTTACTGCTGTTGAGGCCCTTTATAGTTTAGTGGGAAGTAAGACAGATAAATTAGTGGCTCTCCATGTTTATGTACATAAAAAATCAGGCCGGGCACAGTGGCTCATGCCTGTAATCCCAGCACTTTGGGAGGTGGGTGGATCACAAGGTCAGGAGTTCAAGACAATCCTGGCCAACATGGTAAAACCCTGTCTCTACTAAAAATACAAAAATTAGCTGGGCGTGGTGGTGTACCCCTATAATCCCAGCTACTCAGGAGGCTGAGGCAGGAGAATCGCTTGAACCCAGGAGGTGAAGGTTGCAGTGAGCTGAGATTGTGCCACTGCACTCCAGCCTGGGCAACAGCAACAGAGCAAGACTTTGTCTCAAAAAAAAAAAAAAAAAAAAAAAAAAAATTAAAAATAAATAAATAAATCAATCAACTGGTTAAGTTGTTAAAATATAGGTTGCTTGACTCAAGATTTTATTCCTTACCCCTGGAGAGGAAAGTTGTTAGGAGTTTACATGTCTAATTAGTAGCCCAGGTCATTCTGATGGAACAAAATAATATGATCCGTGGAACATACTTTGAGAAGCTCCAATGTTAATAAATTAGATGATATAAAAAGACCTTAGAAGAGGTCTGTAGATGGCACTATCGGGGTGCAAGAAAGAAAGAGCTGTGCCTGGAGAAGTCTGAATTTTCAATTAGTATGAAGATAAGGTGGGATGGGGCAGTTTTTCTTTTATTTCACTTTTTAAAGACACATTTTAGCTTCCACTAAACCTATTAAGTTCTTACTTGAATTACAATGCTTTTGAAGAAGATCATTTATAAAATGTTCCTTTTGGTGCTTCCAAACTTTCAGGCTACTAAGGCAGGTGCAGCATCAATGATTCACTACATGGTTCTGATATCAGCTCGCTTGGTACTACTCACTTTGTGTGGATGGGTACTTTGTTGGACCCTCGTCAATCTCTTTCGAAGCCATTCAGTCCTCAATCTCCTTTTTCTTGGCTACCCGTGAGTACTCCAGTTTTACCATGTTATTAGTAAATCTTTAGAAATTATTTCGGTCACGTAAACGATACTTTTAAGAGTAAAAAATGAAATTCTTCAAATATAAATGAAGCATTTAGAAAACTGGGAAATCCATGAGCATGGTGAACATATAATTTGTTTTTTAAACTGGAGTACAGTTGGGACAACAGGCATAAACCAGGACTGTCTTGGGAAACCTGGAATGTAGGGTGTGTTGCCAGTGGAGAATATTTTAATTATCTCTCTTCACCAAGTAAAGTCCCCTCTTGCTATCTATATTTGGGCAAACGGTAGTTAATTTTAGATGAATGCACTGGTTCGAAAACCAGTCTTACCCTTGGTTGGTCATATTACTTTGATCTTCTGTTTCCTGTAACAGAAGTACAATAAGTAGTCCTCCCTTATCCATGGTTTTGATTTCTGAAGTTTCAGTTACCTGTGATCAACCAAGGTCCAGAAACATTAAATAGAAAATTCCAGAAATATGTGACAAATTATGTTTTAAATTGTGTGCTGTTCTGAGTAGTATGGTGAAATTTCTCGCCATCCCATTTTGTCCCACCAGGATGTGAATCATCTCTTTGTCCACCATGTCCATGCCGTGCATGCTACCTGTCAATTAGTTGCTTAGTAGCGGACTTGGTTATTAGATGGACAGGGCTTGTGATCACATGACCTTTATTTTACTTAATATGGCTCCAAAGTGTAGTTATGCTCACAATTCAGGTATGCCAAAGGAAAGCTGTAAAGTGCTTTCTTTAAGTGAAAAGGGAAAGTTCTTGACTTAGGAAAGACGAAAAATCATGCTGAGGTTGCTAAGATTTACTGTAAGAATGAATCTTCTATCCATGAAATTGTAAACAGTATATTGTTATAATTGTTCTATTTTATTATTAATCTCTTAATGTACCTAATTTATAAGTTAAAACTTTATTGTATGTATGTGTATATAGTATAGGAAAAAACATAGTGTATGTAGGGTTTGGTACTATCCATGGTTTTAGGCATCCACTGGGGTGTTGGAATGTCTTCCTGCAGGTAAGAGGGTCTACTCTATGCCATATTCAAGTGCTGTAGACATGTATATGTATTATTATGATTGTAACTAACATTTTATTACAAAACCTTTTAAACATTCAACAAGGTTGAAAGAATTTTACAGCTATCACCAGTGTAATCCTCACCCAGATGATTCTGCCTATTAATGTTTTACTATAATTGTGTAATACTTACCTGTCCATCTCTCCATCCCTCTATCCATTAGTCCATCTTACTTTTGAAGCATTTCAAAGTTAAATTTCAGACTTCAGTTTGCTTCCCCCTCAATACTTCAGCATGTGTGTATCATTAACTAGAGCTCGATATTTGTTGACAGCTTTTTTTTCTTTTGAGGTTAAATTCGTATAAATAAAATTCCTGCCGGGCGCGGTGGCTCAAGCCTGTAATCCTAGCACTTTGGGAGGCTGAGGTGGGCAGATCACCTGAGGTTAGGAGTTCGAGACCAGCCTGGCCAACATGGCGAAACCCCATCTCTACTAAAAATAAAAAAAATTAGCAGGGCATGGTGGCGCGTGTCTGTAATCCCAGTTACTTGGGAGGCTGAGGCAGAAGAATCACTCGAACCCAGGAGATGGAGGTTGCAATGAGCCAGGATTGCACCATTGCTCTCCAGACTGGGCGACAAGAGCAAGACTCTGTCTCAAATAAATAAATAAATAAAATAAAATAATAAAATAAAATAAAATTCCCAAATCTTGTGTATATGGAGTTTTGTTAAATGTGGACACACCTGTGTGACTTAATCCCCTGTCAAGACTTCAGAGCGTTACGCATACTCCACAAGATTCTGTCATGCCACTTTCCCATCAAACACCACCACTGTCCAGAGACGGTTGCTTTTTTTTTTGAGACAGGGTTTTGCTCTGTCATCCAGGCTGGAGTGCGGTAGAGCGATCTCAGCTCACTGCAGCCTTGACCTCTCAGGCTCAAGCAATTCTCCCACCTCAGCCTCCCAAGTAGTTGGGACTACATGTGCACACCACCATGCCCCGCTAGTTTTTGTTTTGTTTTGTTTTGTTTTGTAGAGACAGGATTTTACCATGTTGCCCAGGCTGAGGAGTAAGGTTTTTTGATTCCAGAGTCTTTGTCTTAATCATTACTGTATCAGTAGTTCTCAAAATGTAGTTTCTAGAATAGCAGCATCAGCATCACCTATAAATTTGTTAGAAATTCTCAGAATCTACCCCAAACCTACTGAAATAGAAACTGGAAAGTAGGACCTAGCAAGTTGTGTTTTAACAAGCCCTCGAGGTGATTCTGATGCATGCTCAAGTTTGAGAATTACTGCTTTATATTATTTATGGTGCTGAAGTGTTAGCGTGAATTTATGTGGGTAATTAACAAAGTATAAAATCAAGTCATAATTAGAGATTGTGCTAATAAGGATGACAGGAACAGTCTTTCTATTGGTTATACTATAGTAGGTCTGATTACATTGTTTAAACAGTTATTTAAGTCACTCATCAACTGAATTCATTAATATTACCCTTGTTTTCTACAAAATGAATTATCTGTTATGAACATTTTTCATGACTCTGATTTCATATGAGGAATATATTTTACATGAATTGTTTCTATATTTATAGATTAATATTTCAGCCATTTGAGTTGAAAATAAATTTTTAGTCATTCTCCTTACTGGTTGAATCAGAAGATTAACCGTATCTGATTTGAAAGGCTAATTATGGATATATTGAAGAATATTTTGGCCAAGTTTAAGAGGATTATTATTATCAAGATGGCTAGCAAACTTTTCTGTTTCAATTTAAGTATATAAAGAAACTTACTTACTCTTAGAGGCTCTCCATACCCCTTAAAACAATGAAATAATTATGTGATTTAAATACATTTTAGTTTTAAACATGCAGGCATACCTCAGAGATGTTGTAAGTTCTGTTCCAGACTGCTGCAATAAAGCAAATATCACAATAAGGCGAGTCATGTCAATTTTTTGATTTCCTAGTCATGTATGAAAGTTATGTGTACACTATACTGTAGTCTATTTTATTTTATTTTATTTTATTTTTTGAAACAAGGTCTTACTCTGTTGCCCAGGCTGGAGTGCAGTGGTGCAATCACAGCTCACTGCAGCTTTGCCCTCCTCCTAGGATTGCTGAAGCAATCCTAGGGGACTGGGATTGTAGGCGTGTGCCACCATGCCTGGCTAATTTTTAAATTTTTTGTAGAGATCGGGTCTCGTTTTGTTGCCCAGGCTGGTCTTGAACTCCTGGGCTCAAATGATCCTCTTGCCTTGGCCTCCCAAAGTGCTGGGGTTACAGAGGTGAGCCACCATGCCCAGCCTTATACTATCTGTATTCTATTAAGTACTCAATAGCATTATGTCTTTTAAAAGTACATATCTTAATTAAAAAATACTTGATTGCTAAAGTATACTGATGAGCATTTGAGCCTTCAGTGAGTTGTAATCTTCTTGCTGGTGGAGAGTCTTGCCCCATGTTGATGGCTGCTGACTGATCAGGGTGATGGTTGCTGAAGGTTGGGATGGCTTTGTCACTTTCTTAAAATAAGACAGCAGTGAAGTTGGCCACTTCAGTTGACACTTCCTTTCATGAAACATATCTCTGTAGCATGTGATGTGTTTGATAGATAATATTTTACCCACAGTGGAACTTCTTTCAACATTGAAGTCATTTCTCTCAAACCCTGTTGCTGCTGTAACAACTAAGTTTATATAATATTCTAAACTCTTTGTCATTTCAACAGTGTTCTCAGCATCTTTACCAGAAATAGATTTTATGTCAAGAAACAACTTTCTTATCCATAAGAAGCAGCTCCTTATCTGTTTAAGTTTGATTGTGAGAGAGTGCAGCCACATCTTCAGGCTTCACTTTTTTCTTTTTTGAGACAGGGTCTCACTGTCGCCCAGGTTGGAGTGCCGTGGTATAATCATGGCTCACTGCAACATCCGTCTCCTGGGCTCAAGTGATCCTCTCACCTCAGCCTCTCAAGTAGCTGGGACTACAAGGTGTGTGCCACCACGCCCGGCTAATTTTTGTATTTTGTTTTTTTGTAGAGGTGGAGTTTTGCTATGTTGCTTAGGCTGGTGTCAAACTCCTAGGCTCAAGTGATCCAGCCTCCTTGGCTTCCCAAAGTGCTGGGATTACAGGCATGAGCCACTGCACCTAGTCCAGGCTCCACTTCTAATTCTAGTTCTGTTGCTTTTTCTACCACATTTGCAGTTACTTTCTCCAGTGAAGTCTTGAACCTCTCAAAGTCATCCATGAGGGTAGGAATCAACTTCCTCCACATTTGCTCATGTTGATATTTTGACCTCCTCTCATAAATCACTAATGTTCTCAATGGCATTTAGCATGGTGAATTGTTTCCAGATGGATTTCAGTTTACTTTGCCCAGATCCATTGGAGGAATCTCTATTTAATGTAGAAATAGCCTTACCAAATGTATTTCTTAAATAATAAGATTTGAAAATCAGAATTACTTCTTGATTCATGGCTGCAGAATGGATGCTATCTTGACAGGCATAAAAACAACACTCTCCATCAGAGCCTTTGGTGACTAGGTACGTCGTCAATGAGCAGTACGTACTTTTTTTTTTTTTTTTTTGAGTTGGAGTCTCGCTCTGTTGCCCAGGCTGGAATGCAGTGGTGTGATCTCAGCTCACTGCAACCTCTGCCTCCCAGGTTCAAGTGATTGTCCTGCCTCAGCCTCCCAAGTAGCTGGGACTACAGGTGCGTGCCACCATGCCTGGCTAATTTCTTTGGATTTTTAGTAGAGTCTGGGTTTCATTATGTTGGCCATGCTGGTCTCGAACTCCTGACCTCAGGTGCTCCGCCTGCCTCAGCCTCCCAAAGTGCTGGGATTACAGGCGCGAGCCACCGCACCCGGCTGTACATAATATTTTTAAAGGAATCTTTTTTTCTAAACAGTAGGTTCAACAGTGAGCTTATTCAGTAAACCATGCTGTAAACAGATGTGCTGTCATCCAAATATGTTGTTCTATTTCTAGAGCATTGGCAGAGTAGATTTTGTATAATTCTTAAGGATGGTAGGATTTTTGGAATGGTAAATAAGCATTGGCTTCCAGTTAAAGTCACCAGCTGCATTAGCCACTAACAAAAGAGTCAGCTTATCCTTTGAAGTTTTGAAGCCAGGCATTGACTTCTCCTCTCTAGGTATGGAAGTCTAGATGGCATCTTCTTCCAATACAGTATAAGGCTGTTTTGTCGCCATTGAAAAGTCTGTTAGTTTAGCCACCTTCATCAGTGATCTTAGCTAGGTCTTCTGGATAACTTGCTACAGTTTGTACATTCACACTTGCTGTTTCACATTGTGCTTTTATGTTATGGGACAGCTTCTTTCCTTAAACCTCATGAACTAACTGCTGTTAACCTTCATACGTTTCTTCTGTAGCTTTCTCACCTCTCTGGAGGTTCATAGACTTAAAAAGAGTTAGGGCTTTGCTCTGGATTAGGCTTTGGTTTAGGGCAATGTTGTGGCTGGTTGATCCAGACCATGTCAGCAAAACTTTCTCCATATCAGCAGTGAGGCTGTTTGGCTTTGTTACCATTTGTATGTTCACTGGAGTAGCACTTTTAATTTCCTTGAATAACTTTTTCTTTGCATTTACAATTTGGCTAGCTAATACAAGAGGCCTAGCTTTCAGCTTGTCTGGGCTTTTGACATGCTTTCTCACTAAGGTTAATGTCTGTCTTTTGATTTAAAGTGAGAGATGTGTGATGTCCTTTCACTTGGACACTCAGAGGCCATTTAGGGTTATTAGTTGGCCTTATTTCAATATTCTTGTGTTTTAGGGAATAGGGAGGCCTGACGTGAGGGAGAGAGATGGGGGAATGGCTCATTGATGGAAAAATGAGAACACACATTTATCCATTAAGTGTGCTGTCTCATATGGGTGCAGTTTGTAGTGCCCCAAAACAATTACAGTAGTAATATCAAAGATCACATTTCGCATAACAGATGTAATAGTAATGAAAAAGTTTGAAATATTCGGAGAATTATCAAAATATGACAGAGACACAAAGTGAGCACTTTGGAAAATGGCACCCCCAGATATGCTTGATGCAGGGTTGCCACAAACCTTCAGTTTGTAATAAATACAGTATCTGGGAAGCACAATGAAGTGAAATGCAATAAAATGAGGTCTGCCTGTATTTGCCTTCGTTACTTTTAAGAAGTTGTATAATCCACCTTTTATCTAAACTTCAATTTAAAAATCAAAAGTGCGAGAAATTAAAATATTAGATTATGACAATAGCAACGTATTTAATTTCCTGTTTATCCATAGGTTAAACTAAGAAAGAGGCCCTTTTCTGCCTCTTTTTTTTACCCCTCAGTTCTCAAATAGCTTCTCATTAGGGTAAATTAGTCTGAAGTCTAACAGTTGTGGTTCCTAAGTGTATCTTGAATTAGTCCAGTGCTCTCCATAGTTTTTACTATTGCATTATCAACCTTCATCTGGTCTTCTGATAATCCATTCTTCTTCCCCTCCATTTCATTTTTATTGTAGCTAGAATGATTTTCACAATGGGAAATTTAATCATGTTACTAACCCTCTTTAAAATCCTTTAATGAATTATTTTGTTTACCTCACAAAGCCCTCCATTGTAGAGCCCAGTATGGGGATAGGGCAGGTCGCCTCACCCATAGAATGAGGGCCATGCAGTTATGTGGCAGTGAGACTACAAAGGAGGGTAAAGAATTGGGGTCATCATTGCAATCTACCACACACTCTAGCCTCTTATCCCCACCTCTACACCTACACATGCAGCTTGTGTTTTGGCAACATTGAACTTCTGATGACCTGCTCTAGCCATCACAAATATGCACATGTGAGAGTTTTTTTGTCTAATACTTCTTCTCTGGCTGGGTGCGGTGGCTCACACCTGTAATCCCAGCACTTTGCAAGGCCCAGGTAGTAGGATCACTTGAGCTCAGGAGTTCAAGACCAGCCTGAACAACATAGGGAGACCCTGTTTCTACCAAAAATAAAATAATTAGCCGCGTGTAATGGCATGCGCCTGTAGTCCTAGCTACTTGGGAGGCTGAGGCGGGAGAATTGCCTGAGCCCAAGAAGTTGAGGCTTTAGTGAGCCGTAATCTCGCTACTGTAATCCAGTCTGGGTGACAGAGTAAGACCTTGTCTCAAAAAAAAAAATTAGAATTAATACTTCTACCTCTACCCACTCTTGTCCTCCCAAGGGCACATTCACAGTAGATCCCAGAGCTAATGCTAAGAATGTTCTTAATTAGTAACATCAGTTCTCCCTCTGTAGAAAACTATGGATAAGTGTCATCTGTTCATTTTGTTATAAAATGTGTAACTAAATATCTTTTTTTTTTTTTTTTTTTTTGAGAAGGAGTTTCACTCTTGTTGCCCAGGCTGGAGTGCAATGGTGGGATCTCGGCTCACTGCAACCTCCACCTGCAGGGTTCAAGTGATTCTCCTGCCTCAGCCTCCGACTAGCTGGGATTGCAGGCCCGCGCCACCACACCTGGCTAATTTTTGTATTATTAGTAGAGACAGAGTTTTACCATGTTGACCAGGCTGGTCTTGAACTCCTGAACTCAGGTGACCCACTCGCCTTGGCCTCCCAAAGTGCTGGGATTATAGGCATGAGGGACTGTGCCTGGCCCTAAATATCTTTTTATTTGCTATTTATCATATCTGAATTTATGTCCATGAAATGACCATTTAATTTATAATACCTAGGTCACAATGTGGAAATTACTTAATGAGGACTTGAAGTATTTAAAAAAATTTTAAGGAACCAACAGTTGGAATACTATAAGAAGTTATCAGAAGTCTCAAAAATGTTCACTTCTTTAACCAATTAATTTTACTTGTAGAAATTCATTTGTACTTCCAGAATTCTTTTTTATTAATGAGACGTTTATTGCATACTTAAACAGTGTTACAGCCACTATCTGAGGTACCAGAGTTACAGCAGTGAATTAATTACGTTGAAATCTCTGGTTCATAGAGCTTAAATTGTAGTGAAGGGAAGATTGACTAAGAAAGAAAACAAACAAAACTACCTCCAAAGTTAAAAATCGAATAAACATGGTAAGATCTGTGGAGAAAAATAAGCAGGAAAGGAGAAGTAGGGTTGCCTGTGGAAGTGGGATGAGTGATACAGTAGGGAGGCAGGAGGGCCCCCTACTAAGAAAGGGACATTTGAAGTAAAGAACAAGCTGTACTAAAATGACCAAACGTACACACGTGTTGGGAAAATCCTTATTTATAGTAGTGAAAAATAAGAAACAGCTGGTTTCCAATAAGATAGAAATGAGTAAATTATGGTATTTATAAATGAGAATACTATTGTATCTTTAAAAATTTCTATAGAAAAATATTTAGACTTGAGAAAATACTCAGTACACAGGGAAAATACTCAATATACACACATGCACACATACAAAGTTTAAACAGCAGGATACAAAACACATTGTACTGTATGAGGCCAAACACAAAAAGGAAAAACCATATGTAACTATAATACAAAGGTTACAAACTTTATATTGGAAATATGTGCATCTAGTTATAAAAATGATTATTGCTAAGGGATGTGTGTTTTGCCATTGTGGTTTTTCTGTAGGTTCTTAATAATCTACAATGAATGTGCACTGCTTTTATGGAAAGAAATTGAAGAGCTCCCCAGATAATGAATTTACTATCAGCAATGTCCCTCTTGAGTTATGTTTACTCTTGCGGGTTCTGACTATTTTATTGACCTAAGTTATAAGTTATATTGACATAAGTTATAAGGTGTGATTTTAGGTGGTATCTGTGGTCTCATTCTCACACTTTGTTTTACAGGTTTGGTGTTTATGTTCCTCTTTGCTGTTTTCATCAAGATAGTAGAGCTCATCTTCTTCTCACAGACTATAACTATGTGGTTCAGCACCAGGCAGTAGAGGAAAGTGCCTCGACTGTGGGAGGCTTGGCCAAATCCAAAGACTTTCTCTCCTTGTTGCTGGAGTCACTGAAAGAACAGTTTAATAATGCCACACCCATCCCCACCCACAGTTGTCCCCTATCTCCAGACCTCATTCGCAATGAAGTAGAATGTCTGAAAGCAGATTTCAACCACAGAATCAAGGAGGTTCTCTTCAACTCCCTCTTCAGTGCCTACTATGTTGCATTTCTCCCCCTGTGTTTTGTGAAGGTAAGTGGTTATATTACTTTTATGTGCTTCCTGGATTTGTGTGTGAATTACATAAACTGGGTATTTCTTGTTTAATCCCCCTTTTCTCTGTCTCCCCTTTGGCAGCCTGGATGGTGGAGTTCGGCTGCATCTGGAGTGCACTAATACCGCTCCTGGTTGGCGGATAGGTATTTCCATATATGTGATGCACCCGTGGTGGTTCCCTCTTTTTTTCTTTTTTTTTTTAAGTATTTTTAGTTTCTGGGGAGAATCAAAATGTACTTATAATAGAATCAGTATGTAGTAGCTTAAGAGGACCAAGGTTTCAGTAAAACTCAGCCTACTGTGGTTGATCTTAACATGGTTATCAGGAGTTTCCTTGAATTTAATCTAACCTTTATCTAAACTTCAGTTTACTTCAATAGAAAAGAAAAATGGTCTGGATGTCACTTGGGCCCAAAATCTTTTGGTACATTTTAGTGCCATTTCTTTACCCATTCAGAAGTACTTCTGCAGCTGGAATGGTCCTTCAGAGAACACTCAGTTCTTCTAGAAAGGAGACACTTAAAATATAATTGCCTCTCCCTCCCATCCCTAACTCATAACAGCCAGAAAGTCAGGTTGAAGGATTGTGGAGGACTCTGCTCTTGAACTTTCTGCACGGACAGCAGGACCACCAGTGCATGTGTGACTCAGTGTGGCATTTGTCTGCAGGGCATATGTACACGAACCCATCCCTGCCTCTTTTTACCAGTGCATGGATCATTTCTCTCTCTTCTGATCTCTTCCAGAGTACCCAGTACTATGACATGCGCTGGTCATGTGAGCACCTCATTATGGTGTGGATCAATGCTTTTGTCATGCTCACCACACAACTGTTGCCATCCAAATACTGTGATTTGCTACATAAATCAGCTGCTCACCTGGGCAAGTGGCAGAAGCTGGAACATGGGTCCTACAGCAATGCTCCACAGCACATGTGAGTAAGCTAGAGGGTAAAACCATGTAACACTTTCTACATGCTGCTGATCATGTTTATTTGCTTTGTATGTCATTCTTGTTCTTGGCTTTGAACATTTAATTTTTAGTTTTTGTCTTACATGGATGCTTGTCATCATGCTAAACTGAATACAAGGGACATTAACTCATTTCCACCACCATCCCAGCTCCTTAAATGCGTTCTACCTTTCAGCTGCCCAGTCACTCTAGAGTGTGTAATTTGTCTCCCAAGCAATGCACTTGGAGTTCTCTTTCAATCTTACCCCTTTGCCCGAATTCAAAGTCATATATTTTATTTCTTTTTAGAAGACTTTTAGATTTGTCTTCTCATCTTCATTGCCACAGCTGAGTAGTTGCTAGCTACTCATCTCACACTTAACTGGAATATGATTCTCTCATTTTTTCTTTCTAATACATGCAGTTTTGTTATAGTAATTTTCCTTACCTGTACTTTTTTACTATTATTTTCTTTCTAAACTCTTTCCTGAATATTTCCCTGCTTCTCCTGTGTTTAAGTGAGAACTGTGCCTGACTGTGAGTTCTTTGGAATAATTTTTCTCAGTGTATCCCCCTTATCAGTCATTACTCCACATGGCTCCTGTGATCCAAAATGGCTAACATTAGGACCGTTTTATTCTGTCACTGCTAAGTCCTTCATCATACTTTTCTTTCAGACCCAAACCATCTTCATCTTCCCCCTTTTGTAATTCAAACATTTCACAAATTTCATCTAGAAATTTTTCCCTAGTTAAGTGGGACAGATTGAGGTGACCTTCCCTTTCCCTCTCCCCCTGAGAGTTCTCCCTTCAATTATCTGCCTTGATGTCTGATACAGATTAGCACAGGCCTTCAAGCCCAGGAACTGAAAGAGATTGGGCCAGGCTGAAAAGAAACCCGACTGTGGGCAAAGGACAGATTTCAATAAAAATTGAAAATACAATCCACAGTACTAGTACTGTACATCTTCAGGCTACTGATGGCACATGGCCATGAGGTGTATCATCACTTTAATGCTGGTAAGTGTGAGCAAGGCCGGTGGAACATTTTCGGAACTGGGAAAGCTTTAGGGTGCTAGAATTTTTTTTTTTTAAATAACATATCTAAACTGCCTCCCAGTTCTTATCCTAGGAAACTAACCTTTCCAAAATCAGGAAGAGATGAATTAACTTAGATTTTTTTTTTTTTTTAAAAAAAAGCTTAACCTGAAGATCCCTGTCCCCACCCAAACTCCATTATGCTGGAAAGAATGAAGCTGCTGCTTCTGTAACTTCTTTTCCCCCAGAGAAACCTCTATAAAAATAAACCATGAAAGCAGTGAAAAGTCTGTGTGTGTGAGATGTGTCGCTGTGTTCTACTGTATACCTTCTTACAGCTGTGAGGTATTTGAATTGTGTGATAAGCAAACTGATTTGCTATAGTTTTTTGGGATGTAATTCTGCAGTAAATGTCATGCTAGATTGACAATGTGCTAATTTCTCCACTACTCTTATTACCATCAGCTTTCTCTTCTTGTTTGTTCCCTCTAGCATTTCCACCAGTAGACTCTGCTCACTTGGGATGGAGATGACAGTCAGCCTGCTTACACACTGTTTTCTGGCTTACACATTTATGTCTGCTCATTCTTCTAAGCCTCTTAAGTCCTTTGACACTGAGTTAACTATATTTCTTTGCAACCTGTGTTTACTATATAGCAATGAAGTTAAAGTAACAAATCCTTTCTAAGACTACTCCAGTTTGACCATGGAATTACTGTATTTTCAGAATTCAGGCAGATGAAGCCTTGATTATTTAATTCCTTCCATAAAAATACAGCTGGCCTTGCCAGATACTATCTTATCTGTAATTGCCAATATGCTAACATTGCATTTCTTTCTCCCTTAGTTGGTCAGAAAATACAATATGGCCTCAGGGGGTGCTGGTGCGGCACAGCAGATGTTTATATAGAGCCATGGGGCCTTACAACGTGGCAGTGCCTTCAGATGTATCTCATGCCCGCTTTTATGCAAGTACCGCTTATTTATTTTCAAACATAAGCTTAGGGGTAAGTGTTAGGAGGCCACTCTATGTGGAAGCATGTAGCATAGCGTGTAGCACATACTAGGAAATTATTACATGGTAATTATTGCTACTAGCGTAACAGTGGTCCCTGTACTTTGGAAATGTCTTTTGAAGGGCAGTTTGAAGATCATATACTGTTATTCCAGTTTCAGTAGCTTAGCTGGTTTCTCTAGTTACATTGGTATTTGTTGAAACTAGTATTACTTGAAACAAGCAGGCAGTTATCTAAGACTCTTTTTTCATCTTACCATTTTTGTTTTGTAAGAGTTTGGTTTAGTGGTATTGTTAAGATATATTGTATCTGTGTATCCATAGTGACATTTAATATATTAATAGTGTGGTGGTTTTATTTTTAGGTATTTGTCATATATATTGTTTCTTTAAAAAGGCTTTAGCTTCCCCTTTGGAAGTCAGACAAATGCCATGAAAAGGAAAAAAGCTTAAAAGGTAAAAAAGGAAAAAGCAATAGAAACCCACTACATTCCATTGAACTCATGCCTTTGGTTATGATCTATTTGGTCTTTCAGCCTTCCAGAAATTGTCTGTACAAGGCAAAAGTACATACTTATAAAAGAAAGGCCAGCTGACTAATGCAAGTGGGGAAAAGTAGGTGCCTGCAGGGGACTGTTTATAGTAAAAATGCCCATAGTGTAGTGCCTTGCTTTTGAAAGGGGATCATATTCTAAAAAAGAATTGGAGATCTTTTTTAAGATACTTGAATCTCTTTCTCCCTCTGTCCTTCTCAGTTCCTGTGAGGGTACATGGACTTTCTGGTTCTGCAGGTGTTTGTTATTGTGGGACACTTCAATTAAATTTTGGGAACTTGCCCCAGGGCATGATGCTTATAAATACCATGGTAGGGGAATGCAGGGTGGGGCAGGTTGGGAGGAACATGGGGAAGGTGAAAGGCCCTTGAGTGAGAAAACGACAAGCATCTCCTTCTTGACGCCGGTGGAAATGCCTTAAGGTGGAGGAAAGGACTTAAGTCACAAGTACATGAGTACTTGATTTCTATACAGAATATTTAATTCAGCTAGCTGAATTCTCTAGGCCATTAATGACTTCTGTTGGTTCTTGCTGTCTCCTTGAGACCTGTGATAGCCAAATAGTTCATTAGAATTTTCTGCTTGAAAATTAAGTAGTTTCCTTGCTAGCTCTGGACAGCTGAAAAATCAGGTGGAATCTATGGAAAAACGATTAGGCAAGTTGATTTATTACTGATTTTGCAGGACTGGATAGATAGTTAAATCAGTGCAGATAGTTAAATCAGTGCTTCTCAAATTGATCCATGGGCCACCTGCTTATAAATCACCTGGCCCACTATTTTTAAAAAGTGATTCAGGGCCCCTATATCAGACTTCTGAACCAGAATCTCTGGATGATCCCAGGAATTGGCAGCATTTGTGGATTTGGAAATGATTCTTAGGCACACTGAAGTTTCAAAACAGTCATTTAAAGTGTGCCTATTACCTATAGCTGTCAGACTCCAGGTTAAACATTTTCTTCCTCTTGAACCTGGAAACGTTTTAAAGCTGTCATGATATTTTGGCTTCATTCTGAGGTGTAAGCTCTTAAAATCTAAATTCCATCTAAATTAGTTATTTTAGATCTGATCACTGCTGTTACTGCACCCTTGTCTTCATCTAGATTTAGGATTAGACTGGTTAAGCTGAATTGTTAATGTTCTTTTACAACTTGTGGCCTATATGTTTGTATTCATAATAACTTTGTATTAGAAAACCAGAATTTAGCCTTTTAAAGTGGAGAATTTAGTGGGAGTAAATATAGTAGTAAGCCCTATTTTTAGTCTAATTCTGACTCATTTTTCCTTCCTTCCTCCTTATCCTGTCTTTGTGCACCCTACTTCTCAATATCCAGAAAAAAATCAGTAATTAAACACACAGGTATATGGTGTAGAGGATTTCAGTCAGTGACCATGGTGGGTAAACAGTTTAAGGAAAAATTAAGAAACTATTGTATTGATATTCGACTTGTAACCTCTCTTTTCCCCAAACTTGTCTAGTGTTGGTATTTATGTCTTAGTTTGCAAGCCAAGAATGTTTTTTACATTTTTAAATGGTTACATAAGTACCTATGTAATATCCTTAATTTTTGCCTCTTGACTTACAAAGCCTAAAATATTTCCTGTTTGGTCCTTTATCCACCTCTGTCTTAGATGAATATACTTTTGTGTTTATCCTAAATAAAATATGTACCTGAGATACAATCTAAGAAAAATGTTTATAAGTAGTTTTCTTTTGGGCATAATCTCTTTTCGTGTCTCGGGGCATTGAAATAAAAATTATTTCATTATTTCTTGAGCAAAAAGGAAAAGGTTTCAATTTTTATGGCAAGAAATAGCCTGATTGATATTAAATAAACGGATCTATTTATTATTATATATGGGAACCTGTAAATATTAAATTATTTTAGAAAAATCAATGCAAGAATAACTATAGCCATTACTTTTCTATGAAATAACGTTTTGCTTTTTTAACTTCCTCACAGTTCTTATTTCATCGACCATTAAGGCTGTTAAATCTGCTTATCCTTATTGAGGGCAGTGTCGTCTTCTATCAGCTCTATTCCTTGCTGCGGTCGGAGAAGTGGAACCACACACTTTCCATGGCTCTCATCCTCTTCTGCAACTACTATGTTTTATTTAAACTTCTCCGGGACAGAATAGTATTAGGCAGGGCATACTCCTACCCACTCAACAGTTATGAACTCAAGGCAAACTAAGCTGCCTCTCAACAATGAGGGAGAACTCAGATAAAAATATTTTCATACGTTCTATTTTTTTCTTGTGATTTTTATAAATATTTAAGATATTTTATATTTTGTATACTATTATGTTTTGAAAGTCGGGAAGGGTAAGGGATATTAAATGTATCCATAAACAAGGTGATGTGATCTTTCATGTGTTAGTATATTCGAATAATATACATATGAGAGGTATGCCTGTCCAGTAAAGAGATTGATTTGTTTGTATGGCTCTGGAATAACTCATTCGTTTATGAACACATCTCATGTATTACTTGACACAGTACCTTTGGTATGTCTGCTTTTCTTTCAATCCTCATTATCTTTAGCCCTCAGCTGGCCAGTAATTATTGCTAAAGAAGGGGAGATCAATGGAGTTGCCTACCAGCACCCATTCTCTTTTAGTTCAGCTGGCTAATAGTATTGGAATACATTGGGAAAAGAGTGGGTTAAAGTCCTAGGTGGAGTTCTCTTTGTTGCCTACCAGGAGGAAGCAGTAGGCTTCCTTTCTAAGATAGGGACTCAGCTGGTCTATTTCACCCTGTGACATTTAAATATACTTTTGAATAAGCTACTATGCTGAGGCTCAGGGTTTTGCTGCCACTTTTCCTGTTTTTCCACTTCTGCCTCCAGAAATTTTCCTCTTAGTTGTTTGAAATAATACTTTACCAGACTTCATGAATGTAGTCTGCCCACATTCATGAAGAAGATGATGTGTGGCTGGATCAGTAGGAGAAGCTGAGTGCAAATGCCATGTGGGCTAGAGTATGGGAAGGTTGAAAATTCCAAGTAACTGGGAGAATGGGCAAGTCCTCAGCTGAACAATCTTGGATGTCTAGCAGCAACCCATCTACAATGGCATTATGTTTGGAGTTATGAGGGGAAGTGAAAGATAAGAATTACCTACAGCTTTGTATTCAGATAATTTATATCCAAAATTTGTGTTTTAAATTTCATACTCCAGAACTTTCATGTTTATGAGTATTAGCCCTTTAAGTTATGGGAGGTGATATACTTAGTCCACTGATGTTGTCACTTGTCATCTAAACTTACGAGACCTTGTGTTAGAGAATCTAAAATATATTGTCATATGTTTTCTGTGCTGAGTTTGGTTTGTTACACTGTGAAGCTTTTGGTGAAACAAAATAAGACTTATGAAGTAAAAAGACCAATCATGTAGTTGACAAGCTGGCTCTGAAAATAATTCTTGCAGAAGAGTTCCTGAAAGCCTTCACCAAAGGAAACATTGTGAGGAGTGTGTATAAAACCAAGGTACCCAATATCAGTTTTATGTTTAAATCAATAATTGTTTCTTTAAATATTTTGACGTGTATACTTTTTTTTTAAGTTAACATTATTAGGCATTCAGTCTGAGTCTGTTCAACCATTCAACAAATATATATTAACCACTAGGCACTATATTAAGCCCTGGGGATATAGCAGTGAATGAGAAATGCAAAGGTCCTACTTGCACAGAGCTTACAATATGGGTGGGGGTAGGGGAGTTAGGTGGTGCAGAAAATACAGCAAATAAATTTATATGTAATATAACATTCCCTGGTAGTAGTGATAAGTGCAGTAAAGGGAAATCAGGGCAAGGAAATAGTGGTAAGAATAGCACTGCTAGAAGGCATCTTTGAGGAGATGATTTTTAAGCAAAGACAAAGCAAGACTGAATCATATAAATAGCTTTGGAGAGAATTCATGTTACAGTAGCAGCAAGGGCAGTGCCCTGAGGTGGGGACAAGTTGGTATATTGGAAGAATAGCAAGAAAATAAGTATATTAGGTTAGTTGCTTTTTAAAGTAGTTCAGCCTAAATATAGTGGTTCTTGAGGTAGGGGTGGGAAGGGTAGGGAATCTGCCATCTCTCTGTTCTTTCCGTAGGATCTTGAAAATATGCTTCTCTTGGCAGGAACATTTTCATGAGATTACTCGGCAGTTTAGAGCAAAATGGGTGGCATGGGCACAGAGATATCTCATCAAAATTGCCCCAACTTGGCTCTAGCTTGGAAAAGTAACCCAGATAACCCTGATTAGAGATGACAGACCAGTCTTATAAATTAATATGATGCCCCTTCTGGCTTGATCTGTCTTCGTCCTATCCTAAGGGAATAGCACAGAACCAGAAGCTGGCTTGGCTAAATAAATAAGTGGATGTAAGAAATAAATAAAAATTAATTTTGGCTAATGGAATTGCAAAGTTCCTCCTACCCTCACCTCCAGATATGGCAGCATACGGGGCATAAGACCGTTTAGTTCAACCTGTTCTACACATTCCAGCTGTTTTTTGTTTGTTTTGTTGTTTTGTTTTTGTAGGGGCCACGTTCATGGAAGAGAGAAAAATTACTAGTTACCTGATATCCTATTATAGTTCATGTAACAGAAGGGACACTATATTTGCTCACTGATAGTAGAAAAATGTGTAATCATTAAAGAATGACCTTTTTTGTAATTCTTTGTTGGCAAGTTAAAATTGTTTGTGGAAAGCATGGTATAGCAAAAGTTCAGTTAGGTGAACTTGGATACCGGAAAAGGAAAGAAGATACTTGACTAGTCTGGGTGGTCTAAGGTGGGTAAATAAAGGAGTAGAGGAGGGTAGTTCACAGGAGTGCGCATGACAGAAGTTTTCCTCAATATCCTGTTTACTCTGATTCCGTGTTTATATTCCTAATCCTCCTTTCCTTCCTGTCCCTATCAATCACCACCACTGCCACCTGTTCTGCCGTTTCTCTCTCTTTTTTAATTAATTTTTTTTATTTCTATTAAGCTAGCCAGGCATCTCATTTCTATGTACTGGGCAATTATATGCCAAACACTGCTGGGTGCCGGAGATAGTGATGTTCGAGTTCATTAACTAATAGAAGACAGACAAGTAAACCAGTTGTCACACAAGGGTGTTCATTAATAGAAATATGTATGAGATATGTAATAGATATCAGATCTATTAACAATCTTGAGTGTGAAGCCCAATAAAGTGCTCTTTTCATAAGTACTTCAAATAAGCAGACAGATGTCTTGGAACTTGTAGACAGAAGACAGCTAATGAAAGATTATAAGCCAAGAATAACTTATGATTCACTGGTTTCTAGTTTCCAAAGTAATCTCTAGATCAGCAGCATCAGCATCACTTAACTGGAAACTTGTTAGAAATGGACATTTTCAAGCCCTACTCCACACCTACTGAGTAAGAAACTACATGGAGCCCAGCAATCTGTTTTAACATGCTGTCCAGGTGATTTTCAGGAATGCTGAAGTTTGAGAACCACTATCCTCTCTTAGACAACTTTGGCAGCAGTATGTAGAATAGGTTTGGAGATGGAGCAATGTTGATGAGACTACAAGCAGGAGATTAGCCAACTCTTTAAAAAGTCCACGTAAGAGAAAATGAAAAACAGAGCAAGATGCTGGAGTAGGAAGTCTCAGGCTCCACTTGCTTTCATAGAAAGTTCAAATAGCAACTCCACAGACTAGAACATCTTTTTGAAACCCCAACACTTAGAAACTAGTCTGAGACACTAGTATGGTCCATAAAGCTGAATGAAAGCTGAATTCAAAGAGTTAAGAACAGTCTCACTTTGACTATATTGCTCCCTCCTTTCCCCCAACTTGACATAATGCCAGATGGAGAATTCCCTAGGCCAGCAGTTTATACAGGGGGAAAAGAAAATGAGATCCAGTTTCCCTAGCATTCCAAGATGCTTACCAGGAAGCCCACTCTGGTCTCATCTCATGAGAAGCAGTAGGGGAAACAGCATGGCTAGACTGCCTGGAGTCAGGTAGAAACAAAGAAAGGAAGCAGAGGTAGTGACCAGCATGCAGATAGTGGTGGTACCTCTGTGTTCCTGCTTGGCTGAGGTGACTGATCAAAGATATCAGTCAATCTCATAGCCCACCTGCAAGGCTGAGCTGGTCACCTTCAAAATTTGCACAGTAGTGGCTGGGTGTGGTGGCTCATGCCTGTAACCCCAGCACTTTGGGAGGCTGAGGCAGGTGGATCACTTGAGGTTGGGAGTTCAAGGCCAGTCTGTGAAACCCTGTCTCTTCAAAAAATACAAAAATTAGCTGGGCATGGTGGCTCACGCCTGTAATCCCAACTACTCGGGAGACTGACACAGGAGAATTGCTTGAACTCAGGAGGCAGAGGTTGCAGTGGGCTGAGATTGTGTCACCACACTCCAGCCTGGGCAACAGAGCAAGACTCCATCTCAAAAAAAGAAAGAAAAAGAAAAAGGACAGTGGGAAGTACAATCTAGCCTGAATCCCTACACTACTGGTCTTCCTGCCTAGCTTCAGAGCCAACTCCCAACAACCCTGCCCAGGAAGGGAGATGCCTGCCTTTTATTTTGGAGAGGTGAAGGGGCTAGACCACCTTGACCTTAGAAGTCAAGCAGCAGCTCCACCAAGCCAAAAAGCACTTCCAATAACCCTACCCAGGCAAGGAGACTTCCACCTCCACACATCCAGAAGAAGCAAAGTGGCTAGACCTGCTTAACTCTGGAGATCAAACAGCCACTGAGCCAAAATTTCACTCTATGGCTTCATCCTGACAGGGAGGCAACCCTTAATTGTGCATTTCTAAGGAGTACAGCCTCTGGTCACGTATGTTATGAGTAGTGACTCTGCCTAACCTTGTATCCCAGTCTACAGCCCTGCCAAATTGCAGGTCCCAAATATCAGAATTATCAGCCAGGCAGTACATCTTATGGCCAGTCTGACCAGAAGTCATTGCAATACCCAACCAGCAACTCAACAGAGCAAAAGCAGTGGCCCAGTCAGCTAGAGAACTCGCAAGAAGCTCTGCCTGCCTGGGGTCGTCATCAGCTGACCCTTCCGGAATCATAGGATAGACTAAATAGTGAAGGTCTATCCCTTCCCAAGAACTCCTGTAACGGCCAGAAGAGGAGGCTGTCTCCTCAAATGCACAGACAACAATACAAGAACATACGGATTATGAAGAATCAGGGAATCATGACAACTACAAAAGAAACCAATAAAGGTCCAATAATAGACCCCAAAGAAATGGAGATTTATGAAATAACTGACAAAGAATTCAGAATAATACCCATAAAGAAGTTCAGTGAACTATTAATGTATACAGATAAAAAATTTAATGAAATTTGAAAACAGTACACTAAAAAGAAAGTTGATAAACAGAAACAATAAGAATGGGATAGAAATTCAAGAGACTGAAAAATTCAACAGAAAGCTTCAACAGCTGACTCAGCCAAGAAGAAGAAAGAATCAGTATGCTGGGAGACAGAACATTTGAAATTATCTAGCCTGGAGCAAAAAAAAGAAGAACAAAAGAATTTCTAAAATTAAAGCCTACAGATTATGGAACACCATCAAGAGACCAAACCTTCACATAATAGTGGTTGGAGAAGGAGAAGAAAGAGGTGCCTGAAAAGCATGTTTAAAGGGGCCAAGAAGCATATTTAAAGAAATAACGGCTGAAAACTTCCTTAATCTGTGGTATATGCCAACATCCAAGTACAGGAACTGCAGAGGTTTCCAATCAAATTCAACCCAAAGAGGAGTACACCACAACACATAATAAACTATCAAAAATCAAAGGCAAAAAATTTTGAGAGCATCAAGAGGCAAGAAACATATCACATAAAAAGGAGTGCCATACAACCATCGGCAGAGTTCTCAGCATAAACCCTCAGGTCAGGAGAGAGTGGGATAAATTCAAAGTGCTCAAGAGAACAACTGCCAACCAACAATACTTTATTCAGCAAATCTGTCTTTCATAAATGAGGGAGAAGTAAAAAAAAAAAAAAAAAAAGAAAGAGAAAAGTGTGTTTTCCCAGACAAACAAAAGCTAAAGGAATTCATCATCACTAGACCTGCCTTGTAGGAATTGCTAAATGGAGTTATTTAAACTGAAACAAAAAGCTACTAATTAATAACATAAAACATGCACGAAACTCAAACATATAAATAAAGCAGAGCCCATTCAGAATACTATTGGATTGTAATGATGGTGTAAAAGTATAGAGTTATATGCAAAGTTAAGTTGTTATAAGCTTGAAATAGGTGGTTGTAAGTATAAGATGTTCCATGTAAGCCTAATGGTAACCACAAAGCAAAAATCTTTAGAAGCACAAAACAAAAATATCAAAGCATACTACTATAGAAAACAAACCACAAAGGAATACAGAAAGAGAGGAGGAAAGAAATGAAGTATGTACAAAACAATCAGAAAACAACTGACAAAATGGCAGTAGTATGTCCTTACCTAGCAACGATTGAATGTCAATGGATTAATTTCTCCAATAAAAAGACATAGAGTGGCTGAATGGATAAAATAAGACCTAATTATATGCTGCCAACAAGAGACTCACCTCACTTTTAGACATAGACTGAAAGTGAAGGGATAGAAAAGAATACTCCACACAAATGGAAACCAAAAGAGAGTGGGGTGGCTATACTTATATCAGACAACATAGACTTTAAGTCAAAAACTCTGAAAAAAAAACATAAAGAAGGACATCATATGATAAAAGAGTCAATTCATCCAGAGGACATAACAATTGTAAATTTATATGCACTCAATGTTGAAGTACCTAAATATATAGCACAAATATTAAAGGATCTGAAGGGAGAGACAGATTACAACACAAGAATAGTAGGGGACTTCAGTACCCCATCTCAACAATGGACAGATCATCTAAACAGAATTAATAAGGAAGCATTAGATTTGAGCAACACTGGACCAAATGGACCTAACAGACATATACAGAACATTCCATCTAATAGCAACAGAATACACACTCTCAAGTGCACACAGAGCATTCACCAGAATAGATCACATGTTAGGGCACAAAAAAAGCCTCAGCAAATTTAAGAAGACTGAAATTATATCAAATATCTTTTCCAATCACAATGGTATGAAATGAGAAAAGAATACCAAGAGGAATTTTGGAGAATTCACAAATACATGGAAATTAAACATTCTCCTGGACAACCAATACATCGATGAAGAAATTAAAGGGAAAATTTTAAAGGATCTTGAGACAAAAATGGAAACACAACATATTAAAACTTATGGGATGCAGCAAAAGCAGTTTTAAGAGTAAAGTTTATAGCAATAAATGCCTACATCAAAAAAGAAGTTCTCAAATAAACAACAACATTATACCTCAAAGAACTAGAAAAAGAACAAATAAAGCCCAAAGTTAGCAGAAAGAAGGAAATAATTATGATCACAGCAGAAATAAATAAGAGATAGAAAGGCAATACAAAAGACCAATGAAACAAAAAGCTGCTTTTTTGAAAAGATAAAATTTACAAACCTTTAGCTAGACTAAGAAAAAAAGAATAGATCAAATAAATAAAATCACAAATGAGGAAAGGACATTACAGCTGATACTCCAGAAATACAAAGGATCATGAAAGACTACTATAAACAAATGCCAACAAATTGGAAAATCTACAATAAATGGATAAATTCTTAGATGCATGTAATCCCAAGACCAAATAATGAAGAAATAGAAAAATCTGAACAGACCAATAACTAGTAAGGAGATTGAATCAGTAATAAAAAGTCCGTCATCAAAGAAAAACCCAAGACCTGATGAGTTCACAGCTTAATTCTACCAAACATTTAAAGAATTAATACCAATCTTGTTCAAACTCTTCCAAAAAAAAAAAAAAAAAAAAAATTGGGAGAGGAGGGAGTACTTCCAAGCTCTTTCTGGAGGGCAGCATTACCCTAATACTAAAGCCAGACAAGGAAATTACAAGAAAAGAAAATTACAGGCCAATATCCTTGATGAACATAGAAGCAAAAATCCTCAACAAAATACTAGCAAACTGAATTCAACAACATATTAAAAGGATTATCCACGATGATCAAGTGGAATTTATCCCTGGTATATTAGGATGGTTAACAATATGCAAATCAATACATGTAACATATCACATTAACAGAATGAAGGACAAAATCTATATGATCATCTCCTTAGATGAAGAAAAAGCATTTGACAAAATTCAACATCCTTTCATGATAATAACTCTCACCAAAATAAGGAATAGAAGGGTTGTACCTCAATACAGTGAAGGCCACATATGAGAAGCCCATAGCTAACATTATACTGAATGATGGAAAATTGAAAGCCTTTCCTCTAAGATCTGGAACAACATGAGGATGCTCACTCTTGCCATTTCTAGATTATACAGTATTGGAAATCTTTGCCTGAGCAATTAGGCAAGAGAAAGAAATAAATAGCACACAAATAGAAAGGAACAAGTGAAATTGTCAGTTTGCTGAAATGACATAATCTTATAGAAAATCCAACAGTCTTCACTGAAAAACTGTTGGAACTAATAAATATAGTAATGTTGCAGGATCCAAAATCGACACACAAAATCAGTAGCATTTCTATACACTAACAACAAACTATCTGAAAAGAAATCAAGAGAACAATCCCACTTACAAAGCTACAAAAAGAAATACTTAGGAATAAATTTAACCAAGGACTTGAAAGACCTGTACACCAAAAACTATAAAATGTTGGTGAAATAAATTGAAGATGATACAAATAAGTGGAAAGAGTTCTTGTGTTTATGGGGTGGAAGAATCAATATTGTTAAAATGTCCACACTACCCAAAGTAATCTAAAGATTTAGTGCAATCCCTATCAAGATTCTAATGTCATTTTTATAGAAATAGAAGAAATAATCCTAAAATTCATAAAAAACCACAAACACCCCCAAATGGCCAAGGCAATCAAGCAAAAAGAACAAGCCTGGAGATGCCACACTACTTGATTTCAAACTGTACTACAAAGCTATAACAATTAAAACAGTACAGTACTGGCAAAAATAGACCCATTGACAAATGGAATAGAATAGGGAGTCCAGAAATGAACCCACACATGTACAATCAGTTGATTTTACAAAGGTTCCAAGAATACCCAATGAGAAAAGAATAGTCTCTCTAGGTGGTATTGGGAAAACTGGATATCCACATGCAGAAGAATGAAATTGAATTCTTATCTTACACCATATATGAAAATCAACCTAAAATAGATTAAGAGATGTGAATGTAGGACCTGAAACTATAAAACCACCAACCCCGTCTCTACTAAAAATACCAAAAAAAAAAAAAAAAATTAGCCGGGTGTGGTGGCGGTTGCCTGTAGTCCCAGCTACTCGGGAGGCTGAGGCAGGAGAATGGCATGAACCCAGGAGGCAGAGCTTGCAGTGAGCCAAGATGGCGCCACTGTGCTCCAGAGCGAGACTCCATCTGAAAAAAAAAAAAGAAGAAGAAAACATATGAGGAAAACTACATGACACTGATCTGCGCAATGACTTTTTGGATTTGATCCAAAAAGCACAGGCAACAAAAGCAAAAACAGACAAATCGGATTACATCAAACTAAAAAGATTCTGCACCATAAAGGAAACAATTAACAGTGTTACAATTGGAAACAACTGCACCACAAAAGGGAACAATTAACAGGAAACAGTGAACAGCAGAGACAACCTATAGATGGGGAGAAAATTTCTGCAAGTTATACACCCAATAGAGAGTTAATCTCCAAAATATATAAGGAGCTCAAACAACTCAATTGTAAGAAAACAAAAACTGAATTAAAAAATAGGCAAGGGATCAAAATAGACATTTTTCAAGGAAGAACTGCAAATGGCCAATAGACATATGAAAAATTGCTCAATATTGTTAATAGAGAAGTGCAAATTAAAACTACAATAAGAGATCACTACACTTTTCAGAATGAGTAGGATGGTAGTTACAGAGGCTGGGGAGGTGATGGTCAAAGTGTACAAAGTCTCAGAAGGAATATGGTCTTTTTTTTAGTTCTATTGCACAGCATGGTGAATACAGTTAATAGCATATTACACATTTCAACATTGCTGAGAATAAATTCCAAATGTTCTCACCACAAAAGTTTTAACCAGTTCAATTTAATTATTTAACATTATATTCATAAATCATAATATCAGTTTGTACCCCCAATAAAAGTATACAATTATGTACTTTCAATTTCCATGCAAGAGAAAATAGTGGTGAGGTGGGTCACCAGTGTGAGGGTGGTAGAAGCAACTATGGGCATAAATAAGATAGTGCAGGGAAAGCATATGACGTGAAAAGGGAAAGAAGGACAGAATTCTGGCAAATAATAGCTTTTAAGGAATCTTGTTTTAGGGAGACAGAGTCTTGTTCTATTGCCCAGGCTCAGGTGATTCTCCTACCTCAGCCTCCTGAGTACCTGGGACTACAGGCGTGCACCACCACATCCAGCTAATTTTTTTTTTTTTTTTTTTTTTTGTAGAGATGGGGTCTTCCTGTGTTGCCCAGGCTGGTCTTGAATTCCTGGGCTCAAATAATCCTCTTGCCTTGGCCTCCCAAAGTGCTGGGATTGCAGGCATGAGCCACAGTGCCTGGCCAGGAAGAGGAACCTTTTAAGTGAACAAAGCTAAGAAAATGAATGGCCATGGAAGGAGGCAAAGCAGAAAGTTTCAAAAGAGGAATGATCAATAGGATCACATATAACAGGGAAGTCTAGAGACTGAGAAGTGAATGTTGGATTTGGATATTAGACTACTGGTGACGTTAGCAAGAGAAATTTTAGCGGAGTTATGCGGGCCGAGGTCAGGCTGCCATTGGTCCAGAATAGTGAATTGTAATGAAGAAGTAGAAATTGAGCATTGATGACACTGATGACTCTTCCAAGAACCTAGACACAAGGTGGTAAAGGTGGACAGAATTGAGGAAGACTTTTGTTTAAGATAGAATAGGCTTTGGCATGTTTATATGCTGAGGGATTAAAGATCAAAGAGGGCAAGGCTCAATACATAGGGAAGAATAGTGGATGACAGGAGACTGGGAACACAGAAGCCTGGGAGCTCTTGGAAAGAGGGGTGACACTTCCTCCGAACTAGAAGGGAGGTTAGGTACACACATATACGGGTAAGGGGAAATAGCAGTGGGAGCTTGAATAAAGATGTCTGATATTATAAACTTATGAAGCAATAACAGTTATTTGTTTGTGGGGAAGAAAGAGTTGTCTAGGAGAGAGTCAAGAATAGTGGAATAGCCATTGTGGGTTGTGGAATAGCCATTGAAGGTTTTGGAAATGAGGCTGCTCTTGAGGTGATGGACCACAAATATCTAAAAGCTTTTATATTGTGATTTTATTGTTTTCTCTGATCTAACCCATAGACACAGTTAAAGGGCAGAGATGTGTGATAAGAGTCCAGATTCCAGGTTGGAGGTTTGTCAAGCAGGTGTGGCTAAAGGACTAGTGGTTAAGGGAGTTAATGGTCCTGGTGAGAACAGTGAGGATGATGCACCTTAAGTCTGGAAAGGCTAGGGAAGGAATTATGAAGTGTGGTGGGAGTGCTGTCTATCAGAGGAGGTTGTGGGGGCAGGCATGGTAATCTTGCACAAATACAAGGAATAAAGTAGTAAGGCTAGAGAAAGTTCTGAAAAAGGAAAATGAGAATTTAGGATCACAAAATTCTCTATTGTGAAATAGCCTGATGTGTAACCCTAGAAGCAAATGTTCAAAACTGAGTAGGTGTAAAAAGCTGTAAGCAATTATGGCAAGGGTATTGGGTGGGCTTTCCTCTAGAACACTGAAGTCATCCAGGATGATGGTGGGACATGAGGTAGAAGGAAACAGGGAGATTGGTACCCAAGACTGGGGAATCTGGGAC
Source organism: Pongo pygmaeus (assembly GCF_028885625.2). Lineage (NCBI taxonomy): Eukaryota > Metazoa > Chordata > Mammalia > Primates > Hominidae > Pongo > Pongo pygmaeus. The sequence goes on along the minus strand of NC_085930.1, from coordinate 52,168,286 downwards.
ATTAACTATAACCATGGCCACAAATGATAAAAGTTAAAATAGTTGGATCCATACATTTTGGTAATAAGGGATTTTTGTATGGGATGGGAAGAAGCAATGGTGCAGAAGTTGAAGTGAGGACCTGGAAGAACATCCTCTGACCGTTCGTACAAGTCTGCATAACATGGGTGCATGGGCACATGTTCAGCCTTTTGTGGAGGGAAGGAAGTGTTCTCACGCGAGTTTTCTTGAAGTCCAGGAAGTGGCAACAATATTCAGTGAAGAGACTGGGACTGCAGGGGAGTTTATAAGGAGAAAGTGACTCCAGAGAACATGGGAAAGACTGGAAGTGAGGGGAACTGTGTGTTGGACTGGGGTTGGGGGAAGTTCAGGAGAAAAACCAAAGAGTGTGCAGATCGGGGAGTATATAGGAGAAAAAGGCATTTAGGGCAGTAGTGAAGGATAGCAGGAGCAGGCCTGAGTAGTGTAAGGTTCTAAATAGAAAGTTGTTGCCAAAATGGTAGTGTTTTCATCCCCTTGGCAATGAAAGGGGAAATATCACTACAAATGTTTCACTGCAAATATCACTAGGTTGTGAACCTAGGTTGTATGATTGTTCACCTCCCCCTCCCCACCTTTTTGGTCATATATATAACAGGATATATGCCAGGACAACAAATGTTTGCCTTTCCCCCTAGAGCATCATTAACATAATTACTCAAGTAAAAGAAGAGTCCCCTTTGATTGATTCAAGTAATAGAAAAGTTGAGTTCACATCTGTGCAGGTGGACACATGTGCCTCCATAAGCTGTGGAGTTTTGAGAAGCAATGAGCTTTTATTCTTCTCATTTTTCATTATGATAGCCTGGACTTAACGCTGGGTTTCCTGAGTGACATGACTATGTGTCTGCAACAGTAAAAGGGTGAAGTTGCAGACATCTGGCAATTATTAGTAGGTAAAATAACAAAAACAAGAAAAATGTACTGAAGCAAATCATCACGGACTTTTTCTGTGAGATCAAACATTGAAGTAACAAAAAATGACATCAAACAGAACAAACTAAAACAATGAGCCTGGTGCATATAATCTACTTTTCTGATTATTGATTTTGGTGACCCCATGTCCTCCTCTAGCTCATAGTTCCATCATAAGCATTACATTTTATATCATTTATTAGAGTATTTTTAAAACATAAAAATCTGTTTTAATTACACTTAAATGTCTCTATGGATAGTTTTAATATTTATATTTTTAATCAATAGAATTACATCTTGATTATGTCTTTGGAAACGTATTTGTAGAGCTTAAAACACAGCTGAAATCATGTGGCTTTCCAATAGACTCCTTTGAAAAAGTGCTTTACTTTGCAGAATTATAAGCCAGAAAGTACTATGGCATAAGTTATTGCAAAGCATTGTGATTTATCCAGTAAAACACATGGCTACGGACCTTGTAAGCTTCTTATATTTAGCTACGTCCCCCTTACCCTCATAGAAAAGTAATCTCTGCATTATTAATGTACCTCAAGATTACTAAATGATCTACACAGTAGCCAGCCAATCTGTGGTGGCCCCCAATTTTATGCTATCTGTACTGGCACTGATTTCAGGCAATCACCCTTCCACCATTGCCCCCTCCTCTCCATGCTTGGAAAGATGCTTGCTCCCTCTTCTGGCCTTGTTTTGCTAGGAAAGGTTTTGGTAATAGAGCACATATTCTTTGTCATGCCACATTTTGAGCTGACCTTCCTGCTGGACATGTCTAAAATCATACTCTTAGCAACACTTAACACCGATTCACGTGGTCATCAGATTGGACTGGCCATGGTAGAATGTGGCCCAAATAAATCCTGGTGGGACTGGACTTACTGTGAACTTCTCCCACTCTAATACTGGACAAAATAATTGTATGCTCCCCAGTATCTCTTCATGCAGGAATGGAAGGCCTGTGTAGACAAATGACTGTCCCATCCAATTTTAGCCAAATGTGATTATCATATGCCAAACACTGACAAGAACAATTTATCTTGAACAGTTTGTCTTGGGCCTACGGCTTCATCATTAACTGGGAGTTAACCTGCTTTGTGATGACAGAAGTCTCTAAAATCCCCTTTTCAAGCACTATGGAACACTGATCTTACCTGGCTCATTTGCAGAGATCTCACACTTCACCAAACCAATTATGACCACATGAAACCTCCGAACTACTTATTCTAACCTAGTTGCCACTTTCCAGTTTTCTAAATCAAGCAAAGTTCTCAAACACCCGAGTGTCTCACTGGGATGTTCTACTGGATTTGCAATTGTGTTCAATTTGATTATTTGAAGTCAGTAGGTCACTTGAATACCATCAACTATCCTATTAAAAGATGCTGGTTGCCACACTTTTTTCCCCTTCTGCTTTTGTTTGGCAACTTAATGGTTCTCAACCTTGCTCCTGGTTGTTTATGGGGGTGTTTTATTTGCTGCCATCCCTCCCCCTTTTTCACTAGACTCTTGAATGATTTGGGAGTGCTAAGGTACCCAGTGCACTATTACTAAGCTCCCGATAAATATTTGCTGAGGATGATGATATTTACATTTTTAATGTCCTCAGAGTCTAGAATTTTGACTTGGACAATATTTTGAATTTTAGGGTTTAGATTAGGTTAGGTGTCTTAATGGGGTTCTTGTTCAGATTTCTTCATATTCCAAGTGTAGCAGAAAATAAGGTTACTATTTTCTTAAGCAACCACTAATGCTGAAAGAAAACATCAGTACATGCATGCGTTTCATTTCAAATTCATCATTAACATCAGCCACCCCCATTTTGAGGACTGATAGCTGATTTGAAGGAGCCCTCTGAGAATTTGATTGCATAGCCCTTTCTAGGGCACCAGGTAAATCCTCCTAAAAACAGCAGCTCCTGTTCTGTCCCTCTCCTGAATGGAAGCAGACTATCTGATTCCCATCCAGCCATTCTCAGGGAGTTCATTTTTCAGATACTCAAATGAGTGGTGAAACAGGTAATCCCAGAGCATTTGGGGGAACAATTTGGGGGGTGGAATATGAGTTTTCTTTCTTTAGAATGGAATTTCATCAGTGCCAGGCTAGCCCAGACCACAGGAAGTTTACGAATGCCTTTGTGATGGCTGGCAGGCTGGGTGAGAGTCAAAGTGGAGGTCCACACTTGAGCAGCAGGACTCTGGCTGAGAAGGTGAGTCAGCTTCTAAGGCCTTTTGGACTTGACTAGCAAGGAAAGCTGAGAGTAGGGACTATCTCCATAGCTGTCAGTGTGTCTCACGATGACATCCACAGAACTGTGTTCCTGAAGGTGATGCTATAAGTGTCAGAGTCTAAAAGATCTTGCAACCATTTTATAAATCCACACAGGCACCTCAACCCTTAGAACTGAAGTCACTTGTTAATATGTAAATGGTGGCTTCTCAGTCTATCCCCAAATAAAAATATGTCTTATAAATGTTACCAAATAAACATTTAAAATAATCATAAAATAGTTTACATATTTCATTATTTGGCTCAGAGTTCTGATGGTGAAGCCAAGTGCAGCTCTTTCCCTCCCTCGCATTCTAACTGGAACATGGTCCTTATCAAAGCGTCGACACCGCAGGAGCACTGAGGCTGACATAAAACCTGTCTGACACATTTTCTGATAAGGCAAGAATGTACTTTTCAGATCTCTTTAACATGGCCTTTCTCATCTGTCACCACTATATTTCTTCACTTTGCTGGCCTAGGGGAAAAATACTATATTCTAGGACTTTTCTTACAGGTTCATATCTCATTGGCTGTTGGTTCAATGTCTTGCTCACCCAATGAGAAGGCCAAAACACTGATAAAAGGCCTTGCTCACTCAGTGCTCTCGGAAGGCAGAACTCATCAGCTGACTTGCCAGTCACCCTCGCCACAGACACTGGCTTAAAAGGTACAGAACAAGATTTCAAAACTGTTTGTAAGGCTTATTGTGGGGGAGGGAGGGAGGGAGAGGGAGGAGAGAGATAGAGAGAGAGAGAGAGGGATATGTATCTGTTGCAGGGCATCAGCTCCCAATTTCTCATTGGAGGAGGTAACTTCATCTCAGCCCCCACTAAGCCCAGAACCAGCCTTGGTTGTGATGCCTACCCAGAGATACTACCAGCCCTTAGAGAAATTTCTGCAATGACTGAGCTTCTGGACAGAAGTCAGCCAGGCTTGAACCTGAGAAGAGATGCCCTGTGAAGTCCTTTTTTGGGCAGCACCAAAAATCTGCCAGCAGGTATATTAGTTCTCCTTTCTCTCGCCAGCTGGAAAGGAAAGAACCATTGAAAGTTATAAATAATTGAAAAGAAAATCAGATTGGTTTATTGCTTCTGCTTGTATACAGAGTTGAAGAACAAGTTTGAGTGAGTGCCTGGAGTGGGCGGTGGATGAGGGGAATTATGGAAGGGAGAGGGATTCGTCAAGTCTGTTATTTTTTAAGAGATGGGGTCTTGCTGTGTTGCCCAGGCTGGTCTTGAACTCCTGGGCTCAAGCAATCCACCCATCTCAGCCTCCCAAAGTGTTGGGATTACAGATGTGAGGCACAGCACCTGGCCTCAAATCTGTTCTTGAGCAGTAGAGAGGAAAGGAGAAAGGAAGGGACCCATTGGCTAAAATAAAACACATTTTTAAGAAGGGCAACTCTCAGTGAGTGGTTGTGATGGCCACCCTGCTAGGGCTCTTCCCTCGCCTCCTGGAGCTCCTCCCTTCATCCTCTCCTGTACTGCTGGGCCCAGCCTAGTGTGGAAGAAGAGTAAAGCTGAGCTAGAAGTATTTTCTGCTGGTGCCCCACCAATTTAAACACATTAAATTTGGAGTGTAGTTCTGCCTTTGTATGAGGCTTTTATCTATGAAGACATCCTGTTCTTGGACTCTGATACTGTAAAGAAAGCAAATGCCTTCACTTCATGATTGCATACCTAAATGAAGATTTAGCACATTTCATTATGGTAATCCTCAGCTCAGCCTCCACCCTGCATAGCTACTGGATTTATAAATTGCAGTCCAGTCCAGTGGCAGTTGGAGTCCCAAATTACTAAAAGCCAGAGCCAGGAAATCTTGGATTGTGCCAGTCTCAGAGTTTGCTCTTGATTCTGATTTTCTATGCTAGTATATGGAAATCATCTTGGACAGGTCTCCAGGGATTCCAGGGAAAGAGCATGGGTAAGAGTGGCTAAGCTCACCCACTTGGATATCTAAGTGCACGTTAGTTTGCATTTCCAAATCCGCTTCTAATTTGGATAGTACACTTTACAAAGCTTATTAGAAAACTGGTCTAAAAGAACACGTTCGAAAGAGCATTAAAAAGCATGAAGAGGAGACCTTCTAACCCCAATAGCAACATTTTGAGGTTTGACACAGCAAGAGATTTTTCTTTCTTTCAAAGAACATTATTTCTTTCTTTCAAAGGACAGCCAGCTCTCAAGAGTAATAGATAATAGCAATAGGGGAGCAATCCGACTCACATACAAGCTCCAAAGTTCACTGGAGGCAAGCATTCCATCCTCTCCCCTTACCTAACCTTCTCTCACTTGCTCACATAGACTTAACTAAATTTCATCTCTCGTTTTGCCCTTGACCACTCTTCTAGCAAACGGACTAATTAATAAGTGGTCAAAAGGCTGAAGAAAGAGAAGTCAGAGGCCACAATAGGCCCAAACTTGATAACCTGTGCCTGGAATATGGCAAGCTGGCCCTGTAATAACTTCCAGATGAATCACGGTTTTTTTCAGACACCAGCAGGTGAACTGAAATCATTCTATTTGCCTCCCACTTCTTCCATCCAGAATTACTGATCTCCGCTGGGGCTGGTAAAAACAGCTGGTTGAGGTCTCTAGCCTCTGGCCATTCTTAGGGATGGTCATTTTATTCCTAAGTGTAACCCCTTCTGGTGTGACCCATGTGTTTTCCGCCAACTCTCCACAAAGAAGGCCAGGCGAAACTGTCTGGGTGGGACTTCTGATAGGGGACAGCAGGACCTTGGAATCTGTCACTGTGGATGAGGGGGGCAGGTGGTCCATAATGGGGAAAGGAGGACTGAATAAGATTAGGCTCTGAGGTCTTCCTGGCCTTGACCTGTGGAAAGGCTTAGAACTCCCAGATGGTCGCTCTAGTTTTGAAGAAAGAAGGTTGTCCCCAGATGGCTCTGTCTCTGACATGCGCTTTCTGCATTGCACTGTTGCATCCTGGGTGGAGAGCAGGTTAGACGAGCCTGGCTCTGGAGAAAGGGTGGGTCCCTCACACATGCAGGGTGCAGTGGCATCCACTGGTGAGGACTTAATGGCTCCAGGATCTTTCTTTGGTTTTTCTTCTTTTGGGCTTTCCAGAGAGGAGGGAGAATCATCTTTGGCAGGTTTCTGAGTGGTCCCACTGGTTGAGCTGGGTTCCTCTTGGCTCCTCTCCAGAGGCTGAACCCCATTCTCCCCTGAGCTCTGAGAGGGCAGGGGCTGTGGGATCTGGGTGTACTGAATCTTGGGAGGGATGACTGGGACCGCCCTGGCCTGGCACATTTTGACCATGAAGGAGGTTCTCACAGCTGACACACTCACAGGAGCTGAGTTACGGCGGCCTGTCAGTGCATGAGCAACAATGTCCAGGTCCTGGGGGTCCTGGGGGTCCTGGGAGTAAACCCTCCAGGGGTCTGCTTTACAGTAAGATGAGGTCATCCATGTGACCTTTGGATCTCCCGGCTCAGAGACCTGCATTCCAGGTGAATTAAATGAGGCCATGTTCTCAAACCAGAAGAGGTCAGCAATGGGAATGGCAGGGTCCAAGTTGAGGGAAGAAGGCCTGTTTTTCCCTTTTGGGGGCCCACACTCTGTGCTCTTTAGCTGTAACTTTGCAGGGTGCTCTCCAGGCGAAGGGCTGTCCTGCACGCTGGGTGAACTCTCCTTGCTGCTCTCTGGCCCAGGAACACCACCTTGCTTAATCTGTGGACTGCTGTGCCCCAGGTGTGTCCCCAGCTCCTTTCCCTCTGCTAGGCTGATGGGGCTGGTTTCTGCTGGCTTGGGTTGCACACCACTTGGTCCCTTCTGGTTGGGAGGAGCCTCTGCCCCTTTCAGGCCAGAGAACTCTCTGAAGGACCTCAGGGCTTTCTCATCCCATCCAGTAATCTCTCTCCTGGGTGCCTGGGGCTGAAGAGGGTCAGAATTCCTCTCTGTTTCAAGATTAGCACAGCTGCTGGAGGAGGGAACCTCGAGAGTCCACTGGCTTTTAACTGTGGGTTTGCTATCTAGAGAATGGCTCTGGCGAAGGCTGGGCCTGTGGGAAAGCCTCTTCTCCAACTGGTGACCCTGAAGGCCTTGTACCTGGGCCTTGTGCGCGTCTTTCAGGGTGGGAGAGTGAAGGGGACTCGTCACCCACTGGGGTTCCTCCCAGGGCTCCACCATCTCCAGGCCATGCTGGGCAATGTCTGTCACAGTGTCATCTTCGTCACAGTCTGAAGGCTCCCGTACTGAATGGGTTACATCCTCCTCTTCTTGTGAGACGATCTCAACCTCCCTGGTTGGGCTTGGAAAACCACAGCCTTTCCCCTCGAAAGCAGCATTCTTTGAATTTTGCTTGTCACTGTGTCTTGGGGTTGCCTCCTCTCCCTGACAGAGGCTAGAGATCTCAGGGCTGTCTTGGGACTTCAGCTGGTCTATGTAGAGATCTGTCCTCAATTTCCTGGATGAGTCTTCTCTCTCCGGGCTGCCCTTTGAAAGCAGGACTGGAGGTGACTCCTCCAGAGGAGTTGGAGGGGGAGGAGCAGGTGGGAGTGGAGGAGACAGATTCCCTGGGCCTCCTACTTCCACTGTTGCTTGTGGAGATGCCTTCTCAAAAGGAACTATTTCCAGAGGAGCCAGGCTGGCGAGGTCTGGGTGCAGGCCCTGCTCAGGCTCCGGCTTCTCTCTGCTGGCTGCTGTGGAAGCCCCCTGTGTGCTCTGATTGGCTGGATCCCTAGTCCACACCTCCAGAGGGGCGGAGACTGGAGTAGGGAAGGAGCCGCAAGGCAAGCTCCCAGGAGGCTCTGGGGGAATGAAGGGCCTCAGACTCGACTCGAGAATAGGTTGAATTGGGCTGGTCTTCAGAGCAGGAGGTGGCAACGATGAGAGCTCCTCCTCAGATTCAATGATTTTCAGCTCCTGTTGAATCTCAGGCCAGATCAGGGCATTGGCCAGATCATCTTCATCCTGAAAAACATCAATAAACTGATTGTCTTAGAACCAAGTACTCTGGGTGCTGACATCAGCGTTTCCAGTGAGAGGGAAGGGACTGACAGTGCCAGCCTGTGCCAGTTCAGCAAATACAGGATGCAGCACCGATAATACCTGTGGCTATCTGAGTGCTCACCATGCACCATCACATACTTTAGCTGTATCATGTGTAATTTTCCCAACTACTCTAGGAGATAAACACTACTATAATTACTCCCATTTTATAGATGAGAGGTCTAGGTTCAAATAGATTAAACAATTTACCTGTCATAACAGCAGCACACCAGGACTGAAATCCAGTTCTGTCTACACCAAAACGTCTATGCACTGTTGCCTTATAAAACAACAAAAACCCTGGTCTCATTTAACTTCAGGTTCACTAGAAGGCACACAAGAGTGAGAGTCTTCCAGTGGAATGAAAACGTTAAGTCTTATCCTGACACCTGCTTTCCAAATAAGTAAATATAGTTCTTTTTTAAATTTTTTTTTTTTTTTTTTGAGACAGAGTCTCGCATTATCATCCGGGCTGGAGTGCAATGATGTGATCTCAGCTCACTGCAACCTCTGCCTCCTGGGTTCACACGATTCTCCTGCCTCAGCCTCCCAAGTAGCTGGGATTACAGGTGCACACCATCACACCCGGCTAATTTTTTGTATTTTTAGTAGGGATGGGGTTTCACTATGTTGGCCAGACCTTGTCTCAAACTCCTGACCTCATGATCCACCCACCCTGGCCTCCCAAAGTGCTGGGATTAACAGGTGTGAGCCACCATGCCTGGCCTTTAATGTTACTTTTTTTGAGACAGAGTCTCACTCTATTGCCCTGGATGGAGTGCAGTGGCGTGATCTCGGCTCACTGCAGCCTCCACCTCCTGGGTTCAAGTGATTCTCCTGCCTCAGCCCCCCCAAGTAGCTGGGATTACAGGCCTCTGCCACCCGGCTAATTTTTGTAGTTTTAGTAGAGATGGGGTTTCACCATGTTGCTAGGCTGGTCTCAAACTCCTGGGCTCAAGTAATTTGCCCACCTAGGCCTCCAAAAGTGCTGGGATTACAGGTGTGAGCCACCACTCCCAGTCTCTTTTTTCTTATTACCAAGGAAATACATATTTCACATGGAAAAAAATATGAATACATATTAAAATAAAGGCAAATACAAAGACATCAAAATCATATATCCTTACGCCCCACAGATAACCACTGTTAACATGATGGGGATTTCTTTGTTGTGGTTTGTGGAGCTGCCTACTCCTCCACCTTGTTTGTTGTCCCTGTCTCCCCTCAAGTCCAGCTTCCCTTTGTCCTTCTAGACTCCTCCCTTTCCCTACCTAAAGCCCAAAGCTATAGACAGGAAAGGGATGGAAGGAAGCCTGCTCAGGGCCAGGACAACCAATTTCAGTTTCTTTCTTTCTTTCTTTTCTTTTTTTTTTTTTTTTTTGAGACAGAGTTTCACTTTTGTCACCCAGGCTGGAGTGCAGTGGCATGATTTCGGCTCATTGCAACCTCCTCCTCTCGGGTTCAAGCGATCCTCCTGCCTCAGCCTCCCAAGTAGCTGGGATTACAGGCATGTGCCACCACACCCAGCTAATGTTGTATTTTTAGTAGAGTTGGGGTTTCACCATGTTGGCCAGGCTGGTCACAAACTCCTGACCTCAGGTGATCCGCTCGCCTCAACCTCAGAAAGTGCTCAGAAAGGTGTGAGCCACCACGCCTGGCCCAGTTTCTTTCATTGCTTGCCTCAAGGCCTAATTCTGTCCCAGGGCGAGGCAGCTGGGGGACGAATCTCCATCCTGGGATGGCACAGGCCTTTGTGAAAGTAATTTTTGCTGCTGACCTCTCGTCCCTTCTCACCTAGCTCTAATCACTTGTTGTTTCATATTACAGTTACTTTAATGCTTGTCTGATTATTCCCAATGGACTGTGAGCTTCTTGAGGTCAGGATTGTGTTTATTCATCTTTGATTAATCAAGGCCAAAAGGTGCCTGGTATACTGTGAATGGGGGCTCAATAAAGGGTCTGCTGAACTGTAATGGATTCAATGTTTTCTTTCGAATTATTTCTTTCACATATCTCTGTGGGGTTACTTTGTCAAAATTAATCTGCTTCTACCACACTGCATTTATTTGTGAACATTTCTATTTTGCCTACTAGACTGTGCCCTCCTTCAGAGCAGGGACAGCCTCATCTCTTTACTCTCCTCAGCACCTACATTAACTGAGCTCTTACTAAGAAATCAATACTAAGAAACCATAAATTTAGATGAACAAGTGAACATCTAAACTCCCTTCCACTTCGCTCTGCCCTCTCAGTAGGCGGACCCACAGTGCATCTTTTTGCTCAAGCCAGAAACCTATGAGGTGCCTTTGACGTTTCCTTCTTTCTCAGCCCTTATCTAATCCTTCAACAAGTCCTGTCCATTCTACCTTCTAAATAGTGATTGTAGCCCTTCATTTCTATCCCCATGGCCCCACACTAGTCTACATCTCCAGCTTTTCTCTCCTGGCTTACCACATACTCCCCTCCTGATGCATTCGTGCCTCCTTTCTTCAAGCCGTTCTCCACACAGAATAGAATGACCCATTAAAGACAAAATTCTGAACACCTCATATGCTTTCCCATTGCCCTTAGGTTAAACCCCAAATCCCTTCCAAGAAGTCCTGGCTCCTGCATCCCCCTGAGTCTCACTTTCTCCAGCCCGGCTATCCCAGCCTTGCTCCCATTCCTTGAATGGGAATGCTCTTTTCTACCTTGGATTCATGGCACATCTTATTCTTTCTGCCTGGAGGTCTCTCCTTTCCTAGTCCACCCACTGCCCCTTTCTTCCATCTAAGTTATCTGCCTAAATATGCACTCTACAGAGAAGCTTTCCCTGACCCTTGTGGCATGCCTCCTCCCTCTGACTAGGTTGGGTCCTCATGCTATGTGCTCCCATGCACTCTATGCTTCCATAGCACCCCGGGAATTACTTGTTCAATCTTTCCCCAACTAGGCTGTTAGCTCCAAGAAGGCAGGGATGGTTAAAGCCTTGTTCACTACAGTGATGCCAGTGTCTGGCACAAAGTTCATGTTAAATACATGTTTTGAATGAATGAATGAACTGATGTCTTTACTTGTTCCCTTGAATCCACTCGGTTCTATTTCCAGCACTAACTTTGCCTGCTTCTCAAAGCAATGCCATTCATTCCCACTGGGTCCTCCCTGTAATAATTCAATCAATCCCCATATGAATCTCTTCATCTTTCCCCTTCAACAAATGCAAATATATCTTATAGAGACCCTAGCTCAGCCATCCTGAGGCCTCCATGGCACTCCACTCTGCCCTAACTCCCAGCACATGGTTCTTTTGTGCACATTCTGAAAATCAAGACTCTAGAAGCAAGTTCAAAGGCATCCTCCTTTCTGGTGCCCTCCTCTGGTCACAGAGCTGCCTCTCAAATGCAGGACTCCTCCTTGGGTATCCTTGGAAAACCTCCTCACACTTTCTATGGAAGGACATCCCATAAAAACCTTCTTGGCAAATTCCACCTCCAAAAAGTAGACAAGGTTTAGTCAGCTCCAGCATTGTATTTTAACTTCTCCAAACCCCACGGAAGGAAAGAATGGATCCTGGAAATATTTATTGTTTTGGAAATAAGTGTAGACAACTGCCCATCCAGGATGTCCGGAAGAAGAAGGCTGGACTCTGTGAATGATCATGATATTTGGGACTGGGGTATGACAAGCAGGTCTTGTGCTGCTTCTGGGATTGAATGTCATTACATTCCAAGGACATGTTACTGGCTTATGGTGACCTCAGGTCAGGAATATTTAGAGTTGAGTCTGTATTAGGGAATCTGAACAGGATGTTTCCTCCCCATCACTGCAGGACTTCTGAAAAGTCCATTGCAAAACAAATCTCAGACCTTCATTAGAAGTTTGTCTCTTAAAGTCCCTTTGGCAGAAACTGATTTTTCAAAAAAAAATTTTTTTTTTTCAATTTACTTTAAATTGTACCAAGAGCCCTTGGGAAAAAATAACTCCACCTGGCTGGAGCAGGAGGAGAGTGCACCTTACCATCTCATGGAGAAGCACAGCTTCGGCTCTGGCCCTGGGGCTCTCCTGCAGGGTGCTGGACTCCATCTCACCAGCCTCTCGTCCCTCCTCCACCACCTTCTCTGGATTTGGCCTCCTCTCTAATTCATTTGAATGTTGAGAGCTCAAGGAGCTTTCTGGGGTTTTCTTCTCCTCCAGGTGGGCGCCTGGCTCCTGGGACAGGCCTTTGCTGCATTCCACTGTCCCAGGTGCTTCAGGTACTGGCTTGGCATCCTCAAGACCTGCCTTCTTAGGTACAGAAGCTGCAGTGAAAATGAGAGTTATCAGTTAAAGGAGACTTCATTTCAAGAGAGACTGTTCCCAACACAGTCACTGTCCTGTCTCCTGGCCCTATTTCAGAAGGATGGAGGGAATTCCCTCAGCTCACCACCCCTTGCATTTACTCTTTTCTCCTAGCAATGTCCTGGCCTGAGTTCCCAGAGTCACAGATTGTCAGAGAAGGAAGGGACCTCAAAGATCACCTAGTCCAGTGGTTCTCAACCAGGGACCATCTTGCTCCTACCGTTTTCTTCTTCCAGTGGACATTTGGCAATGTCTGGAGACATTTTTTGGTTGCCACAACATTGGGGAGGGGTGAATGCTACTGGCATCTAGTGGATAGAAGCCAGGGATGCTGCTAAATATCCTCCAGTGCACAGAACCTGTCCCACAACAAAGACTTATCCAGTCTAAAATGTCAGTAGTGCTGAAGTTGAGACACCATGCTCTAGCCCAGTCTCTGACTTCTCAAATAACTAGTCAGACTTCGAGAAGTCTATCTAGGTGCCCAAGGTTACAAAAATCTATTATTCACATCTTGCTTCTTATAATTATGATTAACAGCTTCCTGTGTGACTCTTCCCAGGGTTTATCTCCTGTCAATTTGGAGCTATCCAAAGTGACTAAGCTCTGTTCTTAAACATCTACGAAGAAGCAGGCAGATCTCAAGTTTGGCCTCTATTGCTTTGCATGAAGGAAAGCCCCATTTCTTTGCATAAAGCTGTTTCCACACTCTGGATTAAAGACTGAGTGAGTACCCAGGACTGTGCTCAGCACATAGCAGGCCCTCAAGAAAAATTATCATTTACAGTGCTATTAAAGAAACCTGGGTTCAAATGCTAATTTCTCAATGAATCTTGTAATCTTGGTACAAAGGCATCATAAGACTTGCTTTTCAGGGCTGATGTGAAGATAAAGTAGACAATGGAGACAAAGCATATAGCAGTGTCTGGCACACAGCACAAGCTCAGAAAAGTTTGTTGGTTAAGATTGGTTAAGACCAAACCACTCATTGCCATTGTTTACACTGGTGTCTTAACTCTGAGGTGTCTCACCCCAAGGCCAGCCCAGCAACTCAGATCTAGTGACAGCATCCTGATGTCTGAACTAAAATGCTTCAGAATTCACAATAGTAGTATTTCCTTTTGCCCATCACTTTGCAGGCTTATTTCCTGAAATTCAATTTTATCTCTGAATATGTAAAATATTTACCGAGTTCGAAAGTTGAAACTACAGGTCATTCCTTGGTATCCATGGGGCGACTGGTTCCAGGACCTCCCCCCAATACCAAAATCCATGTGTGCTCAAGTCCCTGATATAAAATGGCATACATAGTATTTGCATATAACCTATGCACATCTTTTTGTTTTAAATCATCTCTAGGTTGCTTATAATATGTAATACACTGTAAATGCCATGCAAATAGCTGTTATACTGTATTGTTTAAGAAATAATGGCAAGAATAAAATCTGTACATGTTTAGTACAGATGCAATTTTTTATTCTGGAGATTTTTGATCTGTGATTGGTTCAATCCATGAATGTGGAACCTTTGACTGTCGAGGGCCCACTGTATATAAAAAGGCCCCTTCTTGCTGGCCCAGCCACATGTCTGTTGTTCTACCAGTCCCCCTGCCACGCCTTGCACTCTTCTGCTTTGGTCCTCCCTGTGGTTGCAATCTAACCCATTCTTCAAGGCAAACCTAACAACACCTATTTCAAGGCTTCCCAGACCAACCTCTTCTTGGTCACCCACCATGTGTTCATCCCTGTTGCTTCTGGTTTGTTCCACACTCCCACTGTCTCTTATAGATAACTACTTTTATTAGTTTATTGGTTTATTCTGCCAGAGTTTATTTTTGCATATTTAAACAGATACTTGTATATATTTTTGTTTCCCATCCTTAGTACACAAAATACACTATGTGATACAGATTGTTGTTTGCTTTACATTTTCTCACTTAACATATCTTGAACCAAGCCCATGCCATGTTAGTAGAGAGGGAGATGAGTCATTTTTTTCTTCTTTTTTTATTTATTTATTTTATTTATTTATTTATTTTTTTTTTTGAGACAGAGTCTCGCTCTGTTGCCCAGGCTGAAGTGCAGTGGTGCGATCTCGGCTCGCTGCAATCTCCGCCTCCTGGGTTCAAGCGATTCTCCTGCCTCAACTTCCCTAGTAGCTGGGACTACAGGTGCCTGCCACTGCACCTGTCTAATTTTTGTATTTTTTAGTAGAGACAGGGTTTCATCATGTTGGCCAGGCTGGTCTCAAACCCCTGACCTCAGGTGATCTGCCTACCCCAGCCTCCCAAAGTGCTGGGATTACAGATGTGAGCCATCGCGCCCGGCATGATCATTCTTTATGATGTGGCCTCGTTTGGGTTTCCTTCAAAGCAGATCCTGAAACAGGGTCCTAGTAGCAGGTGGCTTATTTAGAAGGTGGTCCCAGGAAGCAGAAATGAGAAAGTGAGAGGGACGGAGGAAAAGTCAATAAAGAGTATTTAGTTGAGTTGGTTCCCATTTTCAGCAACTGGGACTCAATCCCTGGTAACCCTAAGAAGCACTATGTAGAATGTGTCCCACAACAATCCCTCCAAATGATGAGAAGGTGGGTCATTTATCTACCAATTCCTGGCTTGTATTACTTGAGAGCTACCCCAGTTAATTCTCCATGCTTCAGGGCTGTCCCACGCAAAGGCTGAGTGAGCCAATCCCTTCATAAAATGCTCTGAGGCAGAAAACCAGAAACGCAAGGCAGACATCGGAGATAGGTGCCTTTCATGTGCACAGAAACTGTCCCCGACAGATGCGCTGGAGTTTGGGGGAATGTGGCACAAGGCTCACAAAGCTATGGACTCTATAGAACTTCACTGTGTGGATGCTCCCTAGTTACTCAACCAGACCTCTAAAGGGGGGCATTTGGGTTGTTTCCAGTCCTTTGCTATTACAAATAATGCCATGACATGCAAGCATCGTTTTGTATTTATGCAACCATTTATTTAGGATAAATTCTTAGGAGTGAAACTTTTGGGTGAAAGGGTAAATGCATCCATAATTTTTAAATATATATTTTTTAACATTCTCCTAAAATCTAGTAGTTGGAGGAACTTGCCAGTGTCCCTTTTTGTAGAGCTTCTTTCCATTGACCATGACCATTAATATGGATTCCTGTGTGAGGTGTGGAGGAAGGGCCCGTGCTAACCATGAGTTTGTACCTATCACTCACTCCCCTGCTGAAAACCCTCAATGGCTCCCTATTGCCTCCATTATGGCATGCAAAGCCCATCTCACTGTGGCCCAGCCACATGTCCTCTCTTCTCCCACTCCCCTAACAGGCCTTGTTCTCCCCTGCTTTTGTCCTCCCTGTGATTCCAATTGAATCCATTCCTCAAGACATAAACCTAACAACATCTCTTTGTAGCTTTCCCATACCATGTCCCTTAGCACTCAGTGTTATTATCTACGTGCTGCACAGTCCTCAGGTTACCATGATCCCTTTTCAGGTACATGGCTTCTATCCTTGGGTAAGTTCCCCAGAACAGAGGCAGTATCTATTCCTAAAAATTACCTGAAAATCTTCAACAAATTTTTGTTGGCTGACAGATTTGGTGGCTACTTCTAAACTACAAGAAATCCTATAGCTCAAAAGGGAAGGGCATTGTCACGTTCCCAGCATGTGACACATTATACACAAAGCGGGTGACCATAGAGGCAGAGATTGATAATCGTTGCCCAATATCTATCCTCTTCTTTATTTGGAGCTAGAACGTCCCCCACCCTCCAAGTCTTAGCTAGGCACATGGCTTTCCATCTAGTGACATTTCTCAGCCTCTTGAGGGTAGGGTGGCTATGTGAAATACGTTTGGCAGATGGGAGGCAGTGGAAACGATGTGTGCAGCTTCTAGGTGACATCCTTAAGTGGAAGCTGCTTGGCTTCTTCCTCTAGCCCTTTCCCATGGGTGGGAATGTGACTGTGGGGGTGTTGAGCCTACTCTAACCACGCAGACAAGGACAACACCCCTGGGTATGGCTGAAGGAGCCTGGAACACCAGATCTCCTGGATCACAGTCGCCTTATTCTGGACTTCTGTGTAAGATAGAAATAAACTTCTATCTTGTTTGAGCCGCTGTATTTTTGATTTTCTATATTATAGCAGCTTAGCCTGTACCTTAACTAATAGAATCAACTAATGAGTTTATAAGGTAAGCTTGCTCCTGATTAAAAAAAATAGGGCAAAACAAATTTTTGTAGGTGTTATAGAATCATATTTCAGATGCACTAAAATAGAACTAAGAGAATTCTATTGTAAGTTCTTTAGTAAAAGAATGAGGCAACCCCTAATATCTCTTAGGGAAATTCTGGATTTTCATTTGTCAAGTTTCTGTAAAGCTATATGTTTATTCTGATCTTCCTTAACAAGCCTTTCTAGAAGGGGATGCAGAGAGTGTCAGCTGTAATTTTTAAACCAGCCCATAAGCTCATCCTTCACTTTCAGAAGGATTCGGTTTGTTGTCCTTTCTCCCCACCAGCTGAGGATGAATAGCAGGACATGCTCTTGAATCAGGTAAAAGTCAGATAATCAACCATGATGATTACATTGATTAATCCTTCAATTTTTTCATTCAGAGTAATCAGTATTTACAATCATTTAACTTTAGTTAAAATGCACTACTTACTCGGTATCTCTACGCTTTGGGTCACACTGGAATTTCACTTAGATTGGCCAAAAGTGGGAGAGTTGGTTTGACCAGAGCAACTAAAAGTTTAATTGGGTAACCTGGAAAATTGCCTTTAGTTCTTTTTCTTTTGCCCCCTGCTACTGCACAACAGAAAGAAAAATATTTAATTAATGAAAGTGAAGTTCTCCACATGGAATAATCACGGAAGAAGATAAGACACTGAAGTTAACTTCACCCCGTCAGAGAGCAGGGTGAGGGGACCTGTTGCCCCTGAGCCTTTCAGCAGCCCCCTTCCACCCTTAGTCTCAGATCTGGATGGCTGCCTTCCACAAGGCCCCTCTTTCTGCCCTGACTGCCCATTGGCCACAGGTAGGAAGGCAGGCTGGAGTCTCCATTGGTATCTTTCCCAGACCAACTCAATACAAAATGTGTATTCTTATTTATAGAGAGGAGAGAGGGGGAAAAACGGATAACAGACTGTCTCTAAAAGACCCCATGGGACCCAGAGACCTAGTCTTCCAGAGAGGATAACAAATCTCACAAAAGCCTTTGGAAACACTGTTTTCCTCAAAGCCTTCACTCCCTCCCCTATCCCTCATCCTGCTGCACCCACACCAGCCCACGACATCGTTTTCCAGACAAGGCATCACTTGATCCCCTGAGATTTGCTCATTTGTGTACCCATCCTGAAAGGAAATGGGAGGAAAGGACTAATATTTACTCACATCTTCTGTGAGCCAAACTATGGACAGGTATTTTATGGACATTTTCCCATTCAGACCTCACTACAGCCTTTAGGATAGAAGTCTCCCCAGCTTTGCAGATGAGAAACAGGCTCCAAAATTTCCCACTGCCAAACTGACAAAAAGCAGTAAAGCTAGCATCCGAATCAGCCCAGTTGGGTTCCAAAACCTACATACTTCCCACAACATGTAGCTGCCCGGAATGCCCTTTCTCTTCTTTTCTGCGTGGAGAAACCCTACCCATTTATGAAGGCTCAGTCCAAATGTCACCTCTTCTAAATCTTCCTGGAATCCTCCTGAGACGACCGTCTCTCCTTCATGCCCTTGCCATCTGTTAAGAACACCTCTTTCATGATGCTTTGGGTACCTAACCCCTCCCTAATTCCAAAAATCCTGAGGAGGCTCTTATGCTGCTTCCATAGGCTGACCCTGTGCTGAACTTCAGCGCAGAGTTTCAATTTCCCTTCTTAGTTTTTGAGCTCACTGTGGGGAAGGGATCATGTCTTAACAATCTTTTAACTCCACAGCCCACAGTGAACACAAGAGGGAGCGTGGTATAGTGTTACAAGCATGGATTTTTTTAAAGTCTGGATTAAAATCCTGGTTTTTCCACTTCCTTGCTATGAGTGATTGAGCAAATAACCCATTCCTCTTTAAGGAAATGGGGATAATAGTGACTATCTATATCATAGGATAGAGGGGAGAAATGAGATAATATTTGCAGGACACTTAGGAGAGTGCCTGACAACCTAATAGGTGCTGAAAATGACTAATATTAACGGAAAAGAAACATTCCTAAATCACAATAAACATTTGTTGGTTTGATTGTCAGCCATCCTTTCCTTTGGGGTTCTCCCTCCTTCCATTTTATGTGGCCCATGTTTGCTTGTTAATTAAAGAAACTCTCTTCACTCCAGACACACCCAGAGACTCAAGTCTGGCCAATCTCAGAACCCAATTAGCTGGGAAACAGTGATTGGTCCAAGGCTGGGCATGGGACTCAGGCAGATCCAATCAGAATCCTTCCTGCATTTGATATCAGAAAATTGGGAGAGGGATGCTCTTTCTCGTTGCTAGGGTTGCTAGCCATGTTGTCTGCAAATATAAAGTAGAAATAAGGATGGGTGGATGGAAAGAGGAGACTAGAAGAACTGAATCCCCAATTCCAGCTCTGCAGCTCTGCATTCCATTCTGTGAGTTTTTCTCCTGCCTTCTCACTCTGTGAGCAAATAAAATAATAATAGGTAACATTTATTATATACTTATTTATGTAGACACTGTTCTGAGAGCTTCATATGTATTAAATAATTTAATATTTACAACAAACTTATGAAAAAGGTATTGTTAACATAATTATTCCCATTTTACAGATTAAGAAACCGAGGCACAGAGTGGTTACATTAACCTGCTGAAGATCACGCAGTAAAATGGCAGAGCGTGGATTTGTACCCAATCGGGCTCTAGAGCCCACAGGCTTAACCACCGCACTATATTGCCTTGCAAACTCAAGCAAATTTAAGTCTGGTTTTTCTCTCTTGCAATGGAAAGATACCCTCTCTCCTCTACTTACCTGCAGAAGTCTCAGCTCCCAGCGGTTTCTCTTCTTCTGGCCAGCCTCCGCTCTCTGATCCATGAAAAGAAAACTCTTCCAGGCTAGAAAGAGACTGCAGCTCCTTCGGGGGTGTTCTGCACGGCGTGCTGTTGGTGCTGATGACCGCGGACACGCGGAGCGGCACAGACACCGCAAAGGGCTCGGAGATGTTCAGCGCCTTGCGCTGGTGACGCGGCGAGGGCTCCATCTGGAAGAGGCTGCTGGTGAAGACGGATTTGCTAGGGCTGTCGTTCGAAGTGTAGAACATACCCAGCATCTTTGGGGCTGTTTGCTCGCCCTCCGGATCCTCAATAGGCCGGAAAACCTTCAGCTGTTCCGGTGGGGGCCGGGCCTGAGAGCCCTGGAGATGGCTGCGATCACTGCTCACATCAAAGCCACCCTCAGCCCCCGGAGGCATTCCCTCCTGGCCCCATTCGCCCTCCTGCTTGGTGAGGTCACATGAGCTGCCGGTGCCGGTGGAGTGCATCTTTGTTGCTGGAATGAAAAATCCACCGGTGGTAACTGTTCGATTGAAATTTCCCTTGGTTTCTTTTCCTAGTAAAAAGGAACAAGTGTATGGTCAGCAGCCTGGGAACACATATAATGGCAGGCCTTCCAGTAAGGGCAGGCACACGACATTTGAATACTAGAGAGGCACAGCATTCTAACAGGGGCATAACTGCCCACATAAAGACAGGTAACATCTGGATGAGAAAAGAGAAAGCATTTCCTCATATGCACAGAATTTCAGCATGATGCTTTGGTAGGTTCATTTGCTGTTGTGCCATACAGATCACTTTTAAATTTTGCAGGTAGAGCAGTTTTCAAAAAAAGATTACTGCTAAAGTTGCTAAACAGAGCCATCATCTACCAGGCATTAAATGTAGACCATGAAAAAATAAAGAGACAGATGGGAGGCGGTAGGATGATGTTTGCTCAAAATGAAGAAGACAAAAAGGAAAAATAAACAGAATCTTGTCTTATTTTAGAACTTTAAAACTTTTTGTTTTAGGTTTTCTCTGGCAGATGGATCCAGACAGGGGGGTTTGATTTCCCAGCAAGGAAACAAATGCTATTAACAACTAGACCTTCCCCACCTTTTCTCAGGCTTCTTCCTGTTGATTCAGAGGATGAGAAACTAGAAATGTAAATTAACTAAATGTTAGAAAGCACAGTTGTGAGGAGTGATTTTTTTTTTTTTTTTTTTTTTTTTTTTGAGATGGAGTACAGCTCTGTCGCCCAGGCTGGAGTGCAGTGTCATGATCTCGGCTCAGTGCAACCTCCACCTCCTGGGTTGAAGTGATTCTCCTGCCTCAACCTCCTGAGTAGCTGGGATTACAGGCACCTGCCACCATGCCCAGGTAATTTTTGTATTTTTAGTAGAGAGGAGATTTCACCATGTTGGCCAGGCTGGTCTTGAACTCCTGACCTCAGGTGATCTGCCTGCCTCGGCCTCCCAAAGTGCTGGGATGACAGGCATGAGCCACTATGCCCAGACCAAGTTCTTGACTTAGAAATGAAGGCAAGGAAGAGAAAAGCCTACATGGGAAGTAAATAAGCTTGGAGATGATATGCGAGTTGCCAGGAATCCAGAAAATAATTTCTAACTTGGTACTAAGCACTAAACTGGGCATCTTACATAACTGTATGCTTAAAATTCTTATGACCACCCTGTAAGGAAGTGTAATGATCTTTAACACATGAGGACATCGAGACTTAGCAGTTAGATGACCTGTCCAATACTCACATGCCATGTATATAATGACCTATACGTTGAAATACTAACTCCTGCAAAACTGGGCAAGAACTGCCAAGAAGTTTCCAAACCAAAGCAAATAGATGAATATAAAAGTTAAGAAAATGCTGAAAGTATCAAGTTAACTTAAGAAGATCTCACTGGGTATTATACAGGTTTAGAATTATTATTATTTATTATTATTATTATTTTTTGAGACAGGCTGGAGTGCAGTGGCGCAATCTCAGCTCACTGCAATCTCTGCCTCCTGGGTTCAAACGATTCTCGTGCCTCAGCCTCTGCCTCCTGGGTTCAAGTGATTCTCGTGCCTCGGCTTCCTGAGTAGCTGGGATTATAGGCATGCACCACCACACCTGGCTAATTTCTTGTATTTTTTTTTTTTTTTTTTTTAGTAGAGAGAGGATTTCACCATATTGGCCAGGCTGGTCTCAAACTCCTGGCCTCAAGTGACCCGCCTGCCTCAGCCTCCCAAAGTGCTGGGATTACAGGCATGAGCCACCACACCCGGCCCAGGTTTAGAATTATTTTTAAAATGTTGTTCTAAAGATTTTCTGTATTGTTTTGGTCTGACCCATTTTTGAAAGAGAAAAATGTCTTGTATTAAAGGGGCCAGAAAGTCATGGGATAAGTATAGGAGAGTTTTAACAGTCTGTTGCCAGACAAGTCCTTTGCCTTGTAATTTGTAGTGGTGCTTGTTGGTTACTTAACAGAAATAGAAGAGAGAGATACAGGCAAGTCAGCCCTGAAGGATACAGCTGTGAGAACAAATGTTACATGTTATTTTGGTGGTCGGTATTACCTCGTGTGCAACTGTATCCACGTCTACTCCAACAAAGGATATTGTGGTTTGCACATGGCTAATACATAGCTGGTGCCTAATTAATGTTTAATGATACATAATGAATGAATGAATAGATACATGAATGAACCTACCAACTGAAAATCATGACTTGACACAAAAACTAGGAAGCGAATGCATATGGAAACAGCCAAATTCAAGATACATAGGCCTCTAGGCATAAAACCATACGGCATAAACCAATGCTTGGCTCTTTCTTTCTGTCCAAAGGGGAAGCCTCTTCTGCCTTAGGTTTCAGGTGTTGACCTTTTACCTGGTTCAGGTTTGAATGAAAAGCAGCCATGGACTTCAGCTGTGGCTAGAGGAAGGATGGGCAGAGGATGGCTCTTTAGGCCTAGCCCTGGAGTAAGGTAGGGGAGGTTATGGGGCTATGTGAACCCCTTGAGTTAGGGTAGGGTCAGGGAGGGATTTGGGACTAGGTGGTTGTGTGTGATTGTGACTATAGAGAAGCAGGCATGACAGCTTATAAAGGCAAGTGAGCTCCAGCCTCCTAGTTGTAATCTCCAACTCAGAAACTACTTGTAAAATCTTACCTTCCACAGGCACTGAACACAGTGAGTCCATGCTTTTAGCTGGTCGGATAGTAGCCTTTTCCACTAAAGACAAAAGAAAAATATCCCTGATGAATGCATATTAACAGAAAGCATTCAGAAAAATAGGTCAGGCTGTTTAAGTACACAAGACAAAATTATTTAGGAAAGTTTTTCAAGTATAATTGATCCCCTTGGAAACATTCCTCTACCCCACCCTAGATGTTCCTACTTTCTTAATGGGACAGACCTAATAAACTCAGGGCAGTTATAGATCAAAGTTTTATTAACATTTTACAATAAAGGTAAATTGCAATTTTGTCAAATAGCTCATAGCAAATGAGGAGTCCTGAGCCCAATTTTACTTTACAAAAAGTATTCAAGGATGAATCCAGGGGTAGAATCCATGAGGCTCCAGGGCATTCTTCGTATTCAGCAGGCCAGAGAGCAGAGAGCTGAGACCACATGTCAGCTACTGCAAATTTGGTACAGCAGGTGAGAGGGCCCAAGGGAATTGGAGTTAGGTTTCTGCCACATGCAGCTCTGTTCCTTGAGGCCTGCAGGCTGGGTGCTCCCCAGTGATCTCAACCATTAGCTTCACCCTGAACAGATCCCAGTAAAACCTTTTTTGCACACTTACTCTGTGACTGGGTATGCACCATGCATCTTTGTAAGCCACCTTAGCAGCTTTTTGGAAGAGTGTGGTTTAAATGAGTAAAAACTTATTCCAGGCATAGCATTACATAGATGCATTCACAAACACCATCTCTTTTCAGGGAACAGAATTGGCTGAAAGGTAGTTCCTTCTAGGTCGAGCTTGTCAGGAGGGGAAAGAGGGCACTTGGAAGCAGGAGGCCCAGGACTAGTAGCCCTTAAGGTAACTCTGAATTCAGAAACATCTGGGTTTGAATTCCAGCTCTGCCACTTTTGGGCTGTGTGACCTCAGACAAGCAGCTAAACATTTTTTTTTTTTTAAGACAGGGTCTTATTCTGTTGCCCAGGCTGGAGTGTGGTAGAGTGATCATAAGCTCACTACAGCCTCAACCTCCTGGGTTCAAGCAATCTTCCTGCCCTAGCCTCTGGAGTAGCTAGGACTATAGGCACACACCAACAAACCTGGCTAATTTTAAAAAATTTTTTAGAAACAGGGTCTTACTATGTTGCCCAGGCTGGTCTCAAACTCCTAGACTCAAGCAATCCTTCTGCCTTGGCCTCCCAAAGTGACAGCTAAACTAAACTCCAGTTTTATCATGTGTAAAATGAGAAAAATAGAGTTGTTGTGAGGATTAAATGGGTAATGGCTATAAGGTAATTATATTGTACTAATCTGCAATAGAGTAAGTACTCATTAAAAAGTAGCAATTATTGATTGTTGTTGCTGCTATTCAGGATGCATCAGGGCTCAGCAACAAAAGGGAAGACAGGAGAAGGTTCTATGAGAAGCAGTTAGAGTTGGCTTTAACCAAAATTGAGCCGTAACTCAAGCTTGTTTTTGTCTCTTGTTTAAAGTTCCCCTGTTCTTCCTCCTTGATCCAAACCTGCTCCTTCTGGGAGGTTCTGAATTAGCCCCTTGGTCTCCCAGCTTGGGGCTTCTCTCTCTCTGGGGCCCACTGTGGGACGCCCAGACATCTCCATGCAAATCCTTTGCAAAGGCAGAGATTGCCTTTCACCTCCTCACTTCCAATGTGCCCCAGAAGTCTTATCCTTTGAAGATCTGCTATTTCCACAGATCTATAAATTGATTTACTGCCCTGAAACTACCTGATCAGCATCCCTTTGTTTGTGTATTCTAGGACATGCACTGCCTTTGTTTTCCAGGAACTGTATTTCTGGAATTTCTCTGGTTTCCACGTGTCAACCTTGACGGGCAGTGACCAGGCGCCCCTGACTGTGTCACAGAGGCCGGGCAGCAGCTCTGTCTGTAGGTCCATCGGTGTCCACCTTTGGTGTTGAAGCCTCTTTCTCATGATGCAGTTCCTTGTGGCCTTGCGGAGCACAGCAGCACATCAGAGAAGTGGCTTGGGGGACAGTCCCCAAGCATTGCCTGCCCTCCTTTCTGGAGATTAACTAAGAGCTCAGGCCCCTGTGGCCTATGACTATATTTATATTACATTTTTCTGTCTGGGACCTTGGCCTGGCGTCACAGAGGTGTACTCCCCAGTTTTCTGGCAGCCTTTGTGTCCTCGAGTCCTCCTCTCTTAGCTGCGTTACTCAAAGGTGAGCCTGGACCTGCTATAGCCGTATGGCTTTGAGATTTCTCTGCTCACAGTTCATTTTGGAGGGTTCCCTGAACTCTTCTTTCTCTTTAATAATGTACAAAAAACTTAAATGCAATCAATTAAAATACACATATCTGGGAGGCTCTAAAGTTTATGCATCTTAATTCAGTTCTCCATTTTTTCCTATACTTTATTTCTTACCCGTTTCATTTTCTAGATATGGTTAAACACCCCCTCACCCACTCCTCCCCAGCCAAAACAATCCCAATACTATTCATGGTGAATTAATTTTTTAAATGTTCTTAGTTATGGGATTTGAAGGCATATTATTTACATATGTTAATCCACTGGTTCCCCTTTTCACATGCATATTTCAACAGCGAGCTCACGTGCCACTTACAGAGACCACACTGGTGGATTACATTTGTTACAGGGTTCAATGGCCTAACTTTAATCACAGATTCCACTAAAGTTATGACCATAAAGCCTATTGGTCTTTATTTTCCAGAGTTGCCAGCAATATTCTTCTGGTAAAAAGAAACCACTTCAGGCAATAGTTAAGGCCACAGGGAGCCACTTATATTGACACTGACAGTTCTTGAATTTCACCGCTGCATCCAGTTAGTGAAGATATGATTAGTTTGTTCATAAGATCATAAGTCAGTGACTTTCAACCCTGGCTACATATCAGAATCACCTGGTGAGCTTTTAGAACATTACCAATACTCAGACCTCACCACAGACCTTCTGAGGCAAAATTGCTATGGTGTGATCCACTCTGTGGGCGATTCTGAGGTCCAGGTGTGAGAAGCCCTGGCCTGTGAGTTTACCACCATTTGATCCAGTGCCTTGGAATTGTTCTTTCTGAAAACCACATGGGGGTGGAAATCTTCCTAAGATCAAAGCAAACCACTTATTTCCTTTTTGTTGTTTTGTTTGTTGTTTTTTGACTTTTCATTACTGGTGAACCTCTTTCATGGCTATACCACTGATTCTGCAACTGAAATTCTCTCTTTGACGTGCTTAAGCAAATCTCTTTTCATAGATTAGGAGTTTCTGGTCAGGTACTCTTCTCCCCAATTTCTCCCTTAAGAATCCTATTTTCTGATTTGCATCTGTCTTGCCATACTTGTGGCAACCTGTCCTCTTCATTCAGGCTATCTTTCCATTTTGTGCAAGCTGAGTTTTGCCATACGATGATTACAGATGCAGACCCGGAATCCATTTCCCTTCTGCCCTTCGCACATAGCTCTTGTACTTCTTGGGTGTGAGTCCCATTCCTCATGCGAGGGGTTGGCTCAGGATCCCAGGCTGAAGCCAATCAGCACAAGGCACACCACTGACAACAGGGACTGAACCATGTGGCTCAGTGAAGGATACCGAGACAAGGGGAATTTTGATGAGGCCTTCTGGAAAAGAAGGGTTCCTGCTCTTAGGAGCAAGCTACCAGAAATGTTCTTTCTCCCTCTGGACCTAGTGGGATAGTCAGAGGGAAAGCCTAGAACTACTACAGCCACTTTGCCACAGCAAAGGAAGCCAGTCTAGGGATGAAGCTGACCCAAAGGAGGACACAGCTGGAACAGCTGGAGAAAACATGGAGAAATCATGACACAGCCCCTGTATTAAACCCCCTGAAGCCTTCCCTGTATCAGGGTGTTCAACTGCAGAAGCCAGTAAATTCCCTCACTGCATAAGTTGATTGAATTGATTTGCCATTATTTACAGCCTAAATCGTTGTAACTGCTGTACTGTGACACCCCTCCTTACTCTAACAGGCAAACATGAAGATTTCTAAGATCTGGACTTTCTGATCCTTGGCATGTGATTATCACCGGGTTTGAGGAAAGTCCTTAAAAATATTATCTCACATATTTCCTATAGGAATTAATTTTCCCCCAAATCTCTATTAAAAATTTCAAACATTTAGAAACCTACCACCCTTAAACTTACCACCTTAGTTTTGATAATTATTGACATTTTGCCATATATTTGCATTATCTATTTCTATATCAGTATTTATCTACCTACCTATAATTTGCTAGCTATTTGAAAGTGTCAATATTTTGCTGCTTCATCCTTGAATACTTTAGTTTTAGTATATGTCTCCTAAGAACCATTAGCACACTATGAAAATTTATAATTCCTTAATATCATTTAATATCCAGTCTATATCCACATTTTCCCTCTTTGTTCCCCAAATTGTCTTTTGTAGTTTTTTCTTGTTTTTGTTTTTTAGAGATGTGGTTTCGCTATGTTCTTCAGGCTGGTCTCGAACTCCTGGGCTCAAGTGATCCGCCCACCTCAGCTTCCCAAAGTGTTGGGATTACAGGCACGAACCACTGTGCTCGGTCAGCTCTTTTTTTTTTTTTTCCAGGATCCAGTCAAAGTTTGCTCACTGCATTTGTACATTTCTCTTTTACACCTTGGTTTCATAACTATTGCCTCCATTTTTATTATACTTTCAATCTATAACACTAAAGATCATTATGAAAAATTTCCTTGGTCTTCTCTTTCTTGACATCATATTCAGCTGCATTGGTTAAATTCCCCACTATATATGGTTCCCTCAGTTCCTTCCTGCATCAATTTCTATTCACTACTCAGAAATAAGTCCCATGGGGTAGCATCCTTCTTTAAAAATCACGACCCTGGGGGAGAAGGGACAGGTCTTTTCAGCAGAATTCCAATTAATAGAAAATCATCATTTAGCAAATGCCATAGGAATAATTGTTACATCCAAGAACCATTAGAGGATCCTAAAATTCATGACAAAGAGCACTTTAACCAAGGGATCACAGTTCTCTTCACACGCAATAAGATATTGACATCATGTACCTCCTAATATAACACACTGAGTCAGGAACAGGATCACTTCTGTAGGATTTCTGCAAAAATTCCTAACCTCAGTCTAACCATGAGAAAACACTGGACAAACTCTCCCTGAGGTATATTCTACTAAATAAATGGCCAGTACTCTTCCAAGTTATCATGATCAAAAAGATGGAGGAATTGTCCTAGATTGGCAGAGGTTAAGGAGACACGACAACCAAATGCAGCGTGAGATCCTGGATTGGATCCTAGACCAGAAAAAGAACAGTAGTGGGACAGCTGGCTAAATGTGAATAAGATCTGCAATTCGTTAGGAGTATTGTATCGATATTAATTTTTGGCTTTGATAACTTATATAAGATGTTAACATTGGGAGAAGCTGCATGAAGGGTATACAGGTTCTCTGTGTATTATTTTTGCAATTTTTTTGGTAAGTCTAAAACTTTTTTGAAAAAAGACTCCTCTTCCCCCAGTTGATTTATAAGTTTCTCTTTCAGAGCTAGTGTGTTTGATATGATCAAACCAAAGACTTAATAAGCAGAGCTAGGAAACAAATATTTGTATCATAAAACAATTGCTGTTGATTCTTACCCGAGAGCCTCTGTCCTCTCACAAATACACTCCCATTTCTACTCAGTTTTGATTTGGAGTCTGATCCAGAACGTCCCAGGTTAAATATTGATTTCCACTTCTTTGATTTACTGGAGAGCTTTCGCCTAAAAGAACCAAGGCATAAGGGGTTAGTTTGTTAACTTGTCATTTCAAGGGGACTTTTAAATTGAGACCAAATATTCCAATTATGTCCTCAGTTATGAATGGCTCTGATATTTCAGGAAATTCCCCTCTAAAATCCAAGGTAAGCTTGATTCTCACCTTGTCTAGAGATGCCCCAGGTGACCAAGCAAGGCTTTCATGAGTCACAGCAAACTGTATTTCCCAGGGCAAGAGGTAAAGGTGTGCTATTAAAGGCAGAGGTGGGGGCAAACAGATGCAAGAATCGGTAGGAATCTCAGTGGTCACAAGCAAACACACAATTCTGGGAATTCTGATAAGCACTTTTGTTCTGGAATTTCAAAGACACCATTCATTCATTTTATTCATTTATTCATTTATAGAGATGGGGGTCTCACTATCTTGCCCAGGCCGGTCTTGAACACTTGGCCTCAAGCCATCCTCTCGCTTCAGCCTCCCAAGTGCTGGGATGACAGTACTGGGCCACCCACCACACATGGCCAGTTTTTATACTGGAGTAAACACTAAAGACCATATGGACCTGGGTGCTGTTAGGCTCCGGCACTACAGCCACACTGCTGGGACATCCACAGGCAAAGAGAGGGCTGGTGAAGACTTTCATGGACTGAAAAGGGTTGGATGAGAAAGCCGACCTGGAAAAGAGTCTGGCCTGGTGAGGCTGAGGAGAGTAGCAGCCTGCAGGGTGTGGTCAATGATCACTGCAGAGAAACGCAGAGGATAGTCAGTGTGTCTCTGGCTTAGCCTCACACCAGGCTGCTTTGGTGAGATGGGGAAAGGGGAGCACTAGGCTGTGTCAAGACAGCCTGGCACCCCAGGGGTCACCATGGAGGCCTTGCCCTGCTGTGGCTCTGCCCAGCCATTGGAATGTATGAAGTTTCAGGATGAAAATCTGCAATCTGTGGGTCCCACAAAGGACCTATTCTCTGCAGGGCTCTCGTGGAACATCCAGATCTCAAGCCCACCATGTTTGTTGTTGTTGTTGTTGTTGTTGTTGTTGTTGTTGAGACAGGGTCTCGCTCTGTTACCCAGGTTGGAGTTCAGTGGTGCAAACAAGGCTTACTGCAGTCTTGACATCTTGGGCTCAAGCAATCCTCCTGCCTCGGCCTCCCGAGTAGCTGGGACTACAGGCACATGCCACCATACCCGGCTGATATTTTTATATTTTGTAAAGACTGGGTTTCACCATGTTGCCCAGGCTGGTCTCAAACTCCTGGGCTCAAACGATCCTCCCATCTTAGCCTCCCAAAGTGCTGGGATTACAGGCGTGAGTCATCATACCTGGACCCAGGATGTTTTTATGATCTATCTGAGATAGCTTTGCAGTGCTTGGTGGTTTCCTTTGGACTTGGCCCGCATTTTGTCAAGCTTTTATCCTTGCGGAATATTTTATAGGGTAGCGTACCTTTGGGTATGGTGCACCCCAGATGTGGTTGAAAGCACAGAGAAAATGCATTTGATAGTCTTTCCAAGGTATTCTTCCTGATCTCTGGAGGATCAGGGAGAAATGAGACTTATTCTCCAGGGACTTAGGGAAAGGAGCAGTGGGGCTGAGTCTCAAGAAAACACAATCCATATACTTTCCAGCACACAGATGGGTTTCTCACCAGATGAGTTCCAGATATGCCATTCCTATAGCATGCAGCATGACTGGCATCTCCTAGTTGTGCAAGGTGGCAGCCTGTGCAAGAGGTGCCTGTTTTCACTGACCAAACAGTGGGAATGAAACCTTCAATGGAAAGGTTGCCTTTCAGCCCCTCCACCTACAATCTGCTTAGAATTTAGGACTCCTGTTCAATCCCCGCTTCTTTCTACCATGGGGTATGAGTGATGGGGTGGGTAGAGACCCAGGTGGCAACAGAAGAAGTGACAGGGAGAAAAGAGGAAAGAAAATATTCTACCAATGAAAACAATGCTTGATTTGTTTTGGAGATGAGGGAAGGCTCTGACAAGGACGCCAGGTTTGCATGTCCCCAACTGCTGCTCACCTAGAGCTATCAGCCTAGAGTGACACCATTTGTCAACCCTATTCTTTTTGTATCGTCACGTGGTGATGGAGGGTCAGGGGAGGGGGTTAAAGTTTTGTTTTTAGTAAACTTCCTTTTGTAAACACCAAGCCTGATTTGTCTACACTAAAAAGTCAGGAATTTCAGTCATGACTTGTGATGTGACCCCTATAATACTCTCCCAAAATGGTGCTTGATCAATGGGAGATCAGGGGTCTTGTTAACTTTGGGGCAGTGCATGCATAAAGGCATCAACCGCTGGTGAGAGAGTTGTAGAGACAGCTCCCTTCTCTTCTGGAATGTTTCCTTAAACCCCAACCCAGACGGTACCTCCAACCCACACTGCCATCTTGGTCCTGAGACTATATACCTCTCCTCCTCTTTCCTCTTCAACCACACATCTCCTAGAATTTTTTAAAAGAGTGCCACTTACTTGTTGTCTGGTAACTCAAGGACAGTGTGGAAGAGGGTGCCCATGGGAGGGACAATCTCAGGCAGGCTGTTCTCCCTCCTTTCCTTGCGAGCAGGATGGTTAGTGGCCAGGCTGCGGGCTTGAGCTTCCTCAAGGCTCACCAGCTTCATGGGCAGGGAGAGGGCTGGCAAGGTCAGGCTCTTCATGATGGGCCGATTTTCTGTAAAGGCAATGGAAGAGCTCAGCGTTGGAGGAGGCCTTCCCATCACATCCATCCAGATTCCCCATCCACAGTCCCTCCATTCTTGGTCCTATGATGGGGGCTGAGTGCCACCCTGGCTTCTCTTGGGCATGGTGGGGCCTGGGGCTGGGGCTGCACACCGGAAATTGATGACTGTCCTGGCCAGACCTGCCAGAGGACAAACAGGGGCTTCAGGAGGTAGCTGCACCTTCCATACTTTTCAGAGAGGGACCATTCACTCATTCATTCATTCATTCCTATAACAAACATTTATTGAACACTCACTGTGAGCCAGAGTGACAACAATGAGTCTTTACTCCTGAAAACTCTGCCTAGTGCTTCGGCCAGATGCAAATATGTCTGTCCAGCCACAGAGATAGCCTAACTGCCAGAGTAGGGCAGGAGGCTGCCTCTCCTCCCCACAGCTGGAGAGCACATGCTCCAAGGCCATTTCAAGTTAGAACCTCTACTTTCCCAGATCATCTAGGCTTATATCCCTGCCACAGGAAGTTATTTTACAGCCTAAACTATTCTCTGTGGTTTTTTTACTGACTACCCAGTTGTCTTCTAGTGTATGTAGCTGATCCTTTCCTATTCTATGGCATTTTTTTTTTTTAGAATGGAAGTGATGATGACAATCACTGATGCACAGGATTATCTCTTTTCTCCAAGTCAGTGGTTCTCACCTTGAGGTGATTTTGTATACCACTCCCTTCCACACCCAGGGACATCTGGCAATGTCTGGAGATATTTTTGATGGTCATCAATGTGTGTGGCAGTGCTACTGGTATCTAGTAGGCAGAGGCCACAGATGCTGTTAAACGTCCTGCAATGCACACAACAGTGCCTCACAATAAGAATCATCCAGCACTCAATATCAATAGTGCTGAGGTTGTGAAGCTGATCTAAGTTAAAAAATAGTCGAAGTTTGCTTCTATTTAGTTTTTGGTGACCTTGCCAGTTTTCTATGACTTCTGAAATAGTAAAGAGACTCAAGGATAATTTAGACCAATTGAAATCACTTTTGGTGGAGGACTCTCTGTATTTTCAGAAAGCAGATTGATGGCACTATTTCTCTTTGCAGAGCATGACCCTCTGTGGGTGGGGAGAAGTAAAACCATTGAAAAAGGGCCTCATGGAAAATGAAGACAACTGTTATGTGACAATGGGGTGTTTCTGGGGAGGACTAGCATGGCACTCATTCAGTAGGACTACTGTTAAATATAGCCTGGGATCCTGAAAACTTTTCAGTAAACTTTCTGACTTTAACACAGTCTTTTCACGCAATCCAAAGAGGGTTAAAAATATTTAAATTTAACCTACTTTGAATATTTGTTCAAAGACTCTCACATATTCTAGATTATTTGTGATTATGTATTTGCTTTAAAATACATAAAAATAAATACATACATTAACTCACCCTGGGAGCAACTGCAACAATGGGAAGAACGTAAACTGCAGGGTCAGAAGACCAAGTTTAGTGCCCACCTCTCCTGTCAGCTCCAGGCTCCTAGGACTAAAGCCCGCTCAGCGTCTCTGATTAGATGGGTTTTTTTTTGTTTGTTAGTTGGTTAAGTTTTTGTTTTTTGTTTTTTTTTAAACAGAGTCTCGCTCTGTCGCCCAGGCTGGACTGCAGTGGTGCAATCTCGGCTCACTGCAACCTCCAACTCCTGGGTTCAGGTGACTCTCCTGCCTCAGCCTCCTGAGTAGCTGGGACTACAGGCACCCACCGCCACGCCGAGCTAATTTTTTGTATTTTCTAAAATAGTAATGGGGTTTCTCCATGTTGGCCAGGCTGGTCTTGAACTCCTGACCTCAAGTGGTTTGCCCGCCTCAGCCTCCCAAAATGCTTGGATTGCAGGCATGAGCCACCGTGCCTGGCCCCTGCTTAGGCATCTCTGACTTTACATTTTGTAACAGAGCTTGCGATCTGTGCTCCTCTGCTCTACTGTGGTACCTCCTCTCATCTTCTTCATGTCAGTAGGTGGCACCACGGACCACCCAGTGCCCAAGCTAAAGCCTGGGGTTGTTATTTTTTATTTATTCTTTTCCTTAATGCATCTCTCCTTCCATACACAGCCTATAAGCAAGGCTCGTAACTCTACCTCCAAAATACATCCGGAACCCAGCCACTTTCCTCCTTCCCACTGCTAAGATGCCGGTAGAGGCTGCCATGATTTCCCATCTGTTTTTGCCATAGCTTCTTAACTGGTCTCCCTGCTTCCAGCCTCTCAGCCTCTCCTTCACACAGCAGCTGGAAGCCTTAGATCCTGCACGGGCCTGCTCAAAACCCTCCAATGCTTTCCCAAGGCACTGAGAACAAACCCATCTCTTCACATGACCTAAAAGGATCTTTCATCTGCTTCCCCTTTCCTGTTTGCCCGCTGGCCCAGTAGTCTACAAAAATATAGCAAACATTTAAAAATGTGTACATATATATATTTGTAAATTATACATATACATATTATATATATACATATATGCTACTGTGTGTCATGTGTAATAGCAAATATATAAAAAATAATATGAATTACACAGTATAAGACAAAAATAAATGGAAAAAAGAAATTCGAACAGTTTCTCCCAACACCCATAACTCATTACTGTGGTCTTTGGTACCCACCAGAGTGGGGCACCCCACTTTGAAGGCCACATTGGTTCCAGCCACATTGGCCAGTGTTCTGCAACACTTCCAGCTTTCTGCCTCAGAGCTTTTACAACCTCTGTTCTCTGTCTTTGGAACATTTGCTCATAGATCCTCACATGCTTGGTTCCCCATGTCATTCAGGTCTCACTTCAAAGATCACTTCTCTAGAAACCATGACCACTCTGTAACAAAATTATACCCCCAAGTCACTGACTATTGCCTTACTCTGCTATGTTTTCTTCTTGGTATTTATTGTCTTTGAAGTGATAATATACTTATTTGTAAACTTATATATCCTTGTCTTCCCAACCAGACCATCCATCGTTCTATGCCAGGGAGTCTCTGTCATTTTGGGCGCTGATGTGTCTCCAGTGTCTAGAACAGCACCTAGTTCATAGGAGATATTTAATACACATTTATTTTGTAGTGAATATTGGAGATATCACAATCTCTTTGGCCTTAGTGTTCTCATCTATCAAATAAAAGTATTGGATTCAATGCCTTCTGCTATGCTGTGAATGTTTCTGTCCCCTCAAAATTCATATGTTAAAATAGAATCCTCAAAGCAATAGAATTAAGAGGTGAGGCCTTTAGGAGGTGATTAGGTCATGAGGGTGGAGCCCTAATGAATGGGATTAGTGATCTTATAAAAGAGGCTCAAGGGAGCTTGTTTCACCTTTCCCCATGTAAGAACACAGTGAGAAGGTGCTGACTGGGGAATGGGCCCTCACCAGACACTGAATCTACCGGCCCTTGGATCTTGAAATTCCCAGCCTCCAGAAGTGAGAGAAATAGGTTTATTGCTTATAAGCTAACCAGTTCATGGTATTTTTCTTTTTTATAGCAGCCCAAATGGACGAAGAAAACATCTAAAATCTTTTCAGTTTGAAGCAGAACTCTGTCCAAATGTAAAATTCCAGAGAATAGGGCTTATTCCATTTTGTGTAAATATTAAGTATGGCACTTTACCAAAGTCAGTAAGAATTATAATAAGAACCTTTAAATGAAATGTATGTGAATAATAAGCACTGGAGGCAATGAAGAGTTAAAGGCTAAAGAGTAAACTGGATTTTAATATGCAGGACAAAAAGATGGTTAAGGCAATAGCCATAAAGAGAAAAGGCGTTTTCAGGTTGGAATTAGGAACAACCTTAACATTAACAGTCATGGATGGGCTTTGCTGTCCAGAAGAACATTTCCCAAAAGCCCTAGTTCTCCACAATGATTTAGTTATCTATTTTCATATTCTTTTCCTCACAGAGGCAGAATAGAGTTAAGGAAAGAGCATGGGCTAAAAGATTTGGGTTCAGTAGTCCACACACAGCGAGTTACTCACTAGGTGGCTTTGGGAAGTTACTAAGCTATTCTGGTTCTGGTTCTCTCGTTCTTCATGTATAAAATAAGGTTGATAACAACTTTATCAAGTTTGCTGTAATAAATCAATGAAATGCTGCATGTGGAATACCTACAACAGTTCCTGCTGTAAATCCCCAATAAATTTTTTTGTGGGCTCAAAAGGGTGAATGAATAAATGTATGCATATTACTTCTCTTTTACTTTCAAAAAGGTTTTTATATAGTTTTATATAGTTTAAAAGAAAAAAATCTATAACTGGAGAGTTGAAATAAAAAAGAAAGGCCAGCCACTCCTACATATATAATAAAGAGAATTGAAAACATATATTCAAACAAAAATGTGTACGTGAATGTTCACAGCAGCATTATATATAATCACAAAAAGCAGAAACAACCCAAACTAAGGAATGGATAAAAATGTGGTATATCTATACAACAGAATCTAATTCAGCCATAAGAAGGAATGAAGTACTGATATATACAACAACATTGGTAAACCTTGAAAACATACACTAAGAAAAAAAAAACAGTCAGCTAGGCGCAGTGGCTCACACCTGTAATCCTAGTACTTTGGGAGGCCAAGGCAGGCAGATCACTGGAGGTCAGGAGTTTGAGACCAGCCTGGACAACATGGTGAAATCCCTTCTCTACTACAAATACAAAAAAAATTAGCCAGGTGTGGTGTTGGGCACCTGTAATCCCAGCTTCTCAGGAG
Source organism: Pongo pygmaeus (assembly GCF_028885625.2). Lineage (NCBI taxonomy): Eukaryota > Metazoa > Chordata > Mammalia > Primates > Hominidae > Pongo > Pongo pygmaeus. Next base: position 52,132,413 of record NC_085930.1, on the reverse strand, counting down.
GTTGAGGCAGGAGAATGGCTTGAATCTGGGAGGCAGAGGTTGCAGTGAGCCAAGATCACGCCACTGCACTCCAGCCTGGGCAACAGAGTGAGACTCCATCCAAAAAAAAAAAAAAAAAAAAAAAGTCACAAAAGACCATACATTGCATGATTCCATTTATATGAAATGTCCAGAAAAGGCAAATCCATACAACTAGAAAGTAGATTAGTGGTTGCCAGGGCCTGTGGGGAGAGGAAAATGTGGAGTGATTGCTTAATGAGTATGGGGTTTGTTATGGTTTGAATGCGTCCCCCAAAGTTCATGTGTTGGGAACTTGATCCCCAATGCAACACTGTTGTGAGGTGGGACCTTTATGAGATGATTAAGTCATGAGGGATCTGCCCTTCTAAATGGATTAATGTCATTATTGCAGGAGTGAGTTCGTTATCGTAGGAGTCAGTTTGTTATAAAACCAAGTTCAGCCCTCACTCTCACACTCTCTTGACTTTCCATCTCCCACCATAGGAGGATGCAGCAAGAAGGTGAGGCCCTCACCAGATGCTAGCCCCTTGATTCTGGACTTCACAGCCTCTGGAACCATGAGAAATAAATTCCATTTCATTGCAAATTACCCAGAGTATGGTATTCTGTTATAGCAGAACAAAATGGACTAAGACAGGTTTCTTTTTGGACTGATGAAAATAGTATGGCATTAGACAGCGGTAATGGTTGTACAATTCTGTGAATACATTAAGAACCACTGAATTTTACACATTAACATAGTTAAAATGATGAATTTTATGTTATGTAGACAAAATAATTTTTAAGTGGTCATAAACTACATAGAGGACAGGGTAGGGATGGGAACAGTTATACCAGGAATCAAAATTTGATACTAATTGCAACTGATTATTCTGATATCTCTTTTTTCCAAAATATTGGATGAACTGGAAAGGAGTTCTTTGATCAGCTAAAAAATATGTTGCAGATATGGTTTTTTATGCACCAGTGATTCTCCAAGTGTGGACCTGAACAGCAGCATCAGCATCACCTGAAAACTTGTTAGAAATGCAAATTATCAGCCACACTCCAAACATATTAATCCAGAAACTCTGGGGATGAGGTCCAGTAGCCTTGGTTTAACAAACTTCTCAGGTAATTTTGATTTACACTAATGTTGGAAAACCACTCTCATGCACCAAGCTTCTTGGTCAGCTGGATTTCTGGTCTTTACCAACTGGGTTCATGGGAGTTTAATTCACTCCTAGGGCTCATTATATCCATTACAAGATGCCCACAAACACAATCATTTTTGTATGCCTACTGCCTGGCATAGCACAGAACAAAGCACTCAAGAAATTCTTGAGAAGAGAATGCATTCTGAATATATGTGTGAGTATGAACATGCTGCCTCTTAACTTACTCCTTTAAGACTTCAAAGTGAAGGCATAAGGGTCTTCTGAAATATAGTGAAAGTAAAGATGAAGTTTAACAGTCAACGAGAAGAATGCTGGCAGTACGTCTTTTGGAAAATAACTCGGAATTTAAGAACTCACTAAAACTAGTAGAACATTATTCTACTTCTATTTCACCATACCACATTCACAGGATAGGCCATGTATGTAACTGATTAGAAACATGCTAAAGCCACATGCAAACACACCATAGCTTCACTTCACATATACAGATGTATATATGCACGATCCTCAGACACTGACACACAGTCGTCAGCATACACACAGCCAACACTCAGAGCTAGAACTAAGCCCACCCTCACTTTCTGTTGAGTCCCACCATTAGTTGCAAGAAAGAAGGATAGGCTGGTGGAGTGTATGCTAGGAGGAGTCCTTACCATCATGCTCCAGAGACCCAGGTGCACCGTTGTTAAATATTTGATCTACATGATTCAATATGAACTCGATCACCACCTGCTGGACCCGGACTGCAAGGAAGGCTGCATCTCCATTGCAACCAGTGGCTTCAATTTCTTTCGACCTACAGTATGGAAGAAACATATTCAGTTAGTGAGTTTGCCTTACAACCTGAAGCAGCAAGGGGAGCCAGTGGGCCTTTTGCACAAGGCTCATCTCCTAAATTGATACAGTTCATAGAATATTTTAATTATTTAGGGCCAATTAAAGGAACTCTCCAAAGGCTGTGAAGCCCAATAAACTGAACAAATTTGAAACGGTTACCAGGTACTCTACACTGCAATACTATAAACACTATCCTGTAAACATACAGAAATTGACTTTTGTTTCCTTTATAGTATGCCTTTCCACTCCCACCTAACTGTTCTATGAAGCAGGTCATTATTTATGAAATCATATGAAGCAGCTGATTCTGGTTGTAGCCAGCTGTGACTCCACAAAAACAAGCCAGTGAGCCCCCAAAACAATAAAGGCCTTTTCAAGAAATTGTAACATACAGACCCATAAGTTCAGCCACATTGTAGCTGTAGCCAAAAATGTCTTTAGAACTCAGTTTTCAAGTTAGCAGGCAGAGAGCTTAGGCTATTATCACCTAAATCACCTTTAATTCATACGTGCTATAAATGACCACTTAAGCCACAGATTTGTTTTAAAGGGGCTTCAATTTGAAGAATCCAATCTTCATTTCAATCGGGGGCTGCTCTGAGCCCCCTGGGCTGGTGACAAGGGGAGGATACAGTGGTTACCTGAGGAGGTTTGGCGCCCACACCAGGGCCAGGTTCCGGGCGTGCATGTTGGTCTTGCTGCTGAAGGAGGCGATATGGGCCAGGTGTCGAATCAGGTATTCCAAGGTCCTAGAATGGTTTGTTTTTTGACAAAGTAAGAAACTTCAGTGCCCGTGTGAAGCCTGACATATGGAGATAATTTCTAAGTTTGGATTTAAGAGACTCTAAATATTTCTATCTTAATGAATTGACATTGGAAAGATGTCAAGATTGACAGAAGTAATTTTTTTGGCCCTAGGCACATTGACTCAGGGTGGGGAAGGGGGTCCATCTTGTCAGATGTAAGCAGAGGCCCCTGGAGCACCAGTCAGAGACAGAACCAGGGAATTACAGAACCTCAGAGCCTGAAGGCTTTTTTTTTTTTTTTTTTTTGAGACGGAGTCTCGCTCTGTCGCCCAGGCTGGAGTGCAGTGGCGCGATCTCGGCTCACTGCAAGCTCCGCCTCCCGGGTTCACGCCATTCTCCCGCCTCATCCTCCCGAGTAGCTGGAACTGTAGGCGCCCGCCACCACGCCCGGCTAATTTTTTGTATTTTTAGTAGAGACGGGGTTTCACTGTGTTAGCCAGCATGGTCTTGATTTCCTGACCTTGGGATCGCCCGCCTCGGCCTCCCAAAGTGCTGGGATTACAGGCATGAGCCACCGCGCAGGCCACCTGGAGGCTCTTAGTGGCCATTTGTTCGTCCTTTCAACCAGGGCAGGATGGCCTCCAAGCAGTTTTGAAATAGGCTCTCATCTAGGCTCGTTTTAATAAAAATTCCCCCAGCTACAGGGATCTTGGTACTTGTTAGGGAGCTAATTTCACAGATAAACAACATTTATTATTGCTAGGAAGTTCTTTCTTATACCACATCAAAATCTGCCCCCTTGTAAAGATGGGCAGGCATAGGGAACACTGGGAAAGGTGGCAAAATTAGGGGCTAAACTGTGAGAATGAAATGAAAGGGTGGGGGATGATGGTAGGGATGGTACTAATGAGCAAATAGAACAATCAGCTAATGCTCAAGAGCCCACAGTCAATCCCTGTTGAAAAGCTATCTTAGTTGCCATAGATTTGGTTATGCTACAAATCTGGGTATGAACCAAGAATGCCACCAAGAGGCTAGTATGCATCATTGGAATGACTTCCTGAGAGATTCTGAGGGGTGTTCTGCAGGTGATTTGGAGACTGGCTGCTCCTTGCTGCCAATGTCCCTGGTCAGACACCAACTCACTTTGATAATAGTGACCTGTTCACCAACTTCAAAATGCCCTTGAGAAAGCCTAAACTGGCTACTGTCCACACATTGTTTCCTTTCCATGATGCCAGCCTGTCTCTTTGGTATTACACTGCATTGAGAGGCCACACGTTTCTTTTCCCAACCATTCTTACCTATAGTGGGATGGAGGAAGCTCCTGGATAACATTTTGGATTCGGGCCAGTTGGCCTTCTTCAGGGCAATGTGACACTGCCTCCTGTGGAGAAGAACACAAGGCAGCCTGGTGAGTGCTTGAGAGCAGGGACAGCCATCTGCATGTGCTGGGATCACTCAAGCCCTCATACTCCAGCCTCACAACCATGCCTAGAGATCACCCTTCCAAGAGGCACGTTTTACTATGAAAACAACCAGCCCACTACAGTTTCTGTTGGTTCTGGATGTGTGTGCAGGGTCTCACCATGTGTGCACAGCGGGCGGTGGGCTGCCTGGGACTCTGGGCATCCTGAGATGGTTGCTAGGGGTCTGGTAAGAATGTGTAGAATCTCGGGTGTGTCTCGGGAGTAGAGAGACACAGAGACTCACACACAGAGAGGTAAAGAGATAGAGATAGGCCCAGCATGGTGGCGCATGCCTGTTATCCCAGCTACTCAGGAGGCTGAGGTGGGAAGATTGCTTGAGCACAAGAATTTGGATCTAGCCTAGCGACATAGTGCGACCCGTCTCTAAAATATGAATGAATGAATGAATGAATGAATGAATAAATAAATAAATAAGCAAGTAAATAAATAAATGAGACACATACAGAATGAGATGGAGATGACAGGGCATTCCCAAGTCCACTCAGCCAGCTGTCTTTCTGGGTGCAAACAGCTACTGCCTACCTAGCCCGTGACTACTCCATGACCTCAAGGACTCAGCTGCTGCCTGTCCTAGAAGCCAGGAAGCAGGGAAGATGTGCCTTCCTTGGCAGGGATAAGAGCGTTGTCCCTGAAACCTGGTGGTCTTGCCCAGACTTGCTCTCCAGTTATTTGCTGTATGGGTATTTTGTTCCCCCATCAGCCCAAGTGCCTTCAAGGAGAGGCAGGAATAGCAATAAAGGCAGTGTGATTACAGGCTGGCCCATGTCCATCTCTCGCTTGCTGGGGGTTGCTGCATGATGGAGGCATCCCTGGGCAGATTCCCCTGGTCCCAGACCTGCACCCCTGTTCTGATAATCAGTCCTGCTGTGCTCATGGCCCCTCCCACTGCAGTGTGAGTGCTCATGGACTGCCAGCATCTGAGCAGTGCCTGAGCCTGAGATCCATGGTAACCACAGCTATCTTTCATTTTTCACTGAGATATAATTTGCATATATTAAAAATGTGCAGATCTTAAGCTATAGCTCCATGAGTTTTTTTCATATGTATACACCTAGGTAACCCACCTAGATCAATACATACTTTAAAAAGGGCTCTAAGATCATGAATTCACAGGCACACAGCACTTAGTCTTGTATTTCCTCCCAGTGCTGGAAACTTGCTTTAGATTGATACATAATGAAAGGCACAATTATGGAATATCTTAATTAATTTGATAAATATTGCCCCTTGCCATACAACCCAAAACAAGATCCTAACCATGGTGATGGTTTTCTTATGTTGCTCACCTCTGTTCAACCTTTAGCTGCCGTGTGCATGTTGCATGTAAATACTGAATTTCACACACTCAGTAATGAGAACTTTTAGGCACAGAAAAGTGGAAGGGAATTAACTTTACCAGCATCTTCAGTTCCTAGGACACACCAGCTGAGTGTGATCTGTTTTAACCTAGAGAAGACCACTGAGGTCCTGCTCCAGCCTGGGCCTCCCAATCCCTCCCACTTTTTCCCCACAGGACTCACTGCCATTACACTGCAAGAATGCACTTATTTATTGGAGTTATTGCTTATTGTCTGTCTCCCTTGCTAGAACATAAGCTCTGTGAGTGCGGGGACATGATGAATCCCTGTGTCCAGAACAGTGCCTGGCACACAGTAGGTGTGAGACAGCAGGCCAGGGCTTTGCCCACCAAGTTTTTTCTTTTTTACCTTTTTTATTTAATTGAAATAAAACAAATATACAGAAGCCCACCATTTTTTAAGGCAATCCAACTTCTCTATGTGGAAATCTTGAGGTCTCGCATTTGAAGCAGAAGTGGGGAGAAACGTGGGACTGGGAGGATCATAGTCATAGGTGTCCCAGTCTTCTGGTGGGTTTGCCAGCCTGAGAACAGGCCCAGCCTAAGCAAGATCACTGCTGGAATCCTCACTTTGTGAGATATGCAGGGTGTGTGGTAGGGGCAAGAATGGGGCCTCCAGTAAGGCCCCTGACACCTCCCTTTTCTTCCCTGGGGCTGTCCTTTGGAAAACATGATTGTGGAGAGGACCCTGGCTCTGCAAGGCAGTGAGAACCTCACAATGGGGAGCTGGGGAGCCGGGGAGCTGAGGGAGAGAAGCTCCCGGGGAGGGAAGGGCTGCGGGAATGCTCTGTGGACTCTCCCACATTCTACTGTGCACACAGGGAGGGGTGGGGAGCTTCTCTTCATCTCTCTGCAAAGCCGGAATCATGCTTCACAAATGTTGTACCACTAACCCCACACGCCTTTAAAAAATGTGTCTGGGGAATAAAGGTGTAGGTCAATTTAACAACCCTCATGGAAAGTTCCTTTAATATTTTAGGAAGCTGTTAGTCATCTTTGTTCTCCAAGAGGCAGGGCAGGCTCATCCCCGGATGCCTGCAGGTCCCATTTGGGACTGGTGTTTATTTCATTATTTGCAACCTCTCCCCATCCTACCCCAACCCTCTCCAAAAGCTTTCTAAATCCATGTTTTCCTTCTGGAGGGGCCTGGCCACTGCAAACTTATTTTGAGCTTCTCTATGTTGTCCCATTAGGACCACAGAACCCACAGCTGGGGCAATTGGGGGATGGGAGTGGAAATTTTACCTACCCCAATTTTTTGCCTGTGAGAGAATTTCACTCAGCATTAGCCAGGCCAAGATGGCTAATGGTTAAATCTTAAAAGATCTAGGATGAATCTGTGACTATTTGTTCTTTTCAAATCAGTGTCAATAAGGCCAGCTTCCTGCCCTTGGAGGACGCTGGTAGAGGCTGGGCTCTTGTCCTCTGTGGTAGGACCCTCACTCTGGGTTTCTGTTTACTCAAAGCCACCACAGTCCCTAAGCTCAAGTCCTGCTGCCCAGGCAGCCCTGTCACCAGGGTGGCCCAACACAGACAGTCTGAGGCACTCCCTTCCAACTGCACCCCAGCTGCAACTTTAACTTTTTATTCATTATTTTAAAATTATCAAACCATTTTTATTATTTTAAGGTATTTTAAGCTATTTACTAGACCTTTAAAAAGTAATTAATGCATATAATTAAAAAAAAAAAAAAAAGGAAAGCCTCCAAAGGAATGTACAAGGAAAGTTAACCTTCCTTCCAACTACAGACTCCAGAGGAACCACTGTGTGTCCTTCAGGGCAGTCTTTATAGCTATGTCTTTGTTACACCTGTGGAAGCAAGCGCTCCTAAGTGAGCTGGTCCCTCTGCAAATTCCCCTGCTCCGTCTCCCATCATTTCCATCTGCCTTGCTCCATACAGGCCACACTGGCCTCCACATGTCCCCTAAGCAAGTTCAGCGTGTCCCCGCTGTCCCCAAAGCCTTTGTACCTGCTGTTTCTTCTTGGCACTCTGTTTTCCCAGATACTTGCAAAATTTGTTTCTTCACTTCATCTTTGACTCTGTTCAAATGTCACCTCCTAGAGACCTCTGATTATCCTATCTAAAACAGGAGTCCCCATCATTCTCTCCCCTGTGCCCTGCATTATTTTTCTTCATAGTACTTATCAACAGTTCTCATTATAGATCTATGTCTTACATTTGTGTATCATCTGTCCCTTCCATTAAAATGTAAGTTTCACAAGCACAGAGATTTTCTCTGCTCCATTCACCATTAAATCTCCGCACCTAGAACTGTGCCTGCCAAATGTAGGTAGTAGATGTCCAATAAACACTGTTGAATGGAAGGAGTAAGTGAACGAGTCAATATTTTGCTTTGTGCTTGAAAATGCTAAACAGTCACATTTGGGCCACACTTCCAGAACACTGCCATCCTGGGATCATTCCCCATCATGATGAACACCAGCATTGCAGAGGCAGTTCCTTTTCACTCTGGGCTCCCGGTAGGATGACCAATATCCTGGTTTGCCCAAGATAGAGTTTTCCTGGAACATGAGATTTTCAGTGTTGAAACAGGGAGAGTCCCTGGCAAACCAAGACAATTGGCTACTGCACCCCTTTGCAGCTATCTTGAGCTCACAACCAGCCTGACTTTGCCGGTTGCAAGGTGTTAGTTGTCTGCCCTAAGTGACATTATCTTTTTTTTTTTTTTGAGACGAGTCTCACTCTGTCACCCAGGCTGGAGTGTAGTGGCACAATCCCGGTAGTGTAGGGCACAGGGGAGAGAATGATGGGGACTCCTGTTTTAGATAGGATAATCAGAGGTCTCTAGGAGGTGACATTTGAACAGAGGCAAAGATGAAGTGAAGGAACAAATTGTGCAAGTATCCAGGAAAACAGGGTGCCAAGAAGAAACAGCAGGTACAAAGGCTTTGGGGACAGCGGGGACACGCTGAACTTGCTTAGGGGACATGTGGAGGCCAGTGTGGCCTGTATGGAGCAAGGCAGGTGGAAATGATGGGAGACGGAGCAGGGGAATTTGCAACCTCCACCTTCTAGGTTCAAGCAATTCTCCTGCCTTAGCCTCACGAGTAGCTGGGATTACAGGCGCACACTACCATGCCCGAATAATTTTTGTATTTTTAGTAGAGATGGGGTTTCACCATGTTGGCCAGGCTGATCTCAAACTACTGACCTCAAGTGATCCGCCGGCCTCAGCCTCCCAAAGTGCTGGGATTACAGGCGTAAGCCACCAAGCCTGGCCCTAAGGGACATTTCAAATGATAGCTGCTAGTCAACAAATCTGTCAGTAAATATTTCCTAAGTAACAGTTACAACATTTTCCAGTAGCTAGCAAGCAGGGAAACACAACAATAAATAAAATAAACACAGTTCCTGTCCTCAGGAAGCTTACAATTTAACCAAGGGAGACTGACACGTAAAGACATTATTTCAGGCAGGGCTTGATGGCACACGCCTGTAGCCCTAGCTACTCCAGAGGCTGAAGCAGAAGGGCTGCTGGAGCCTTGGAGTTTGAAGTTACAGTGAGTTATGATTATACCACTGCACTGCAGACTTGAGGAACAGAGTAAGAGTGCATCTCTAAAAATAAATAAATTTCAAAAAATTTAAAAAGATACTATTTCAGTATAAATTAAATATACATTCTGACAGGTGAAAAGTTTAATTAAAAAAAGAAAAAAGGCAAATACATAATTTAACACCTCTCTAAATGGCCTTCTCTAAAAATCTCAAGTCAGCAAAGTTTTCCTGTTTGGGGTGTAATAGTTTTAGCTGGATCAATCGGAACAAAATTGAATTTTTCCTAAAATAAATGTTGTTGTTATTTTTTGATAAAAATGAAATGCAGTAGGTTGAATAATTGCTCCCGAAGATATCAAATCCTAATCACTGGAACCTGTGTTACCTTATTGGAAAAGAATCTTTGCAGATGTGGTTAAATTAAGGATGTTGAGTGGGGACATTATCCTCGATTATCTGGTTGCGTCCTAAATGCCGTCATGGGTATCTATATAGGAGCAGGGCAAAGGGAGATCTGACACAGACAGAAGAAGAAAAGGCAATGTGGCCCTGGAGGCAGAGATGGGAGTGAGGCACCAATAATCCAAGGAACGTCAGCAGCCATCAGAAGCTGGGAGGGGCAAGGAACGGCTTTTCCTCTAGAGCCTCTGGAGAGAGCACGCCCTGCTGAAACCTTAACTTCAGCCCAGTGAAGCCGATTTCAGACTTCTGGCCTCCGGAGCTGTGAGTCAATAGGTTTCTGTTGTTTAAGTCATCTAGCTTATGGCAATTAGTTACAGCAGCAACTGGAAACTAATACATGTACTCAAAATTAAAGTAGGAAATCTGCAGAAAATAAAAAATCCCTTTTTATCACATCACCCAGAAATAACCACTACTAACCTACTCATAGGTGAAGAAAAAAAAACAACAGCAGTTTGATCAGGGCCTCCAAGCACCAAACATGAACACTGGCTTTATTTCCTATTTAGTTACAGATACTGCTTTTTTCCCCATTTAACTTTATATTATGGTGTGTTTTCCTGTCTTTGTGTCACTATAAAGGAATACTGTATTAGCCCTCTTTCACATTGCCATAAGAACTACCTGAGACTGGGCAATTTCTGAAGAAGAGAGGTTTAATTGACTCACAGTTCCACAGGCTTAACAGAAAGCATGGCTAGGAGGCCTTGGGAAACATAATCATGGCAGAAGGCGAAGGGGAGGCAAGCATGCCTTACCACGGCGGAGCAGGAGTGAGAGAGAGAGAGCTAAGGGGGAACCGCCACACACTTTTGAACCATCAGATCTTGTGAGAACTCATTCACTATCATGAGAACAGCATGAGGAAAACCGCCCCCATGATCCAATCAGTCCCACCACGTCCCTCCCTCAACATGTGGAGATTACAATTCGAGATGAGGTTTGGGTGGGGACAGAGCCAAACCATACTGAATACCTAAGACTGGGTAATTTATATAGAAAAGAGGTTGAATTGATTCATGGTTCTGCAGGCTGTCCAAGCACGGTTCCAGTATCTGCTTCTGGTGAGGGCCTCAGGAAGCTAACAGTCATGGTGGAAGGGGAAGGGAGAACAGGTGATGCCACGTGGTGAGAGAGTGAGCACGAGAGAGAAAAGTGGGAGGTCCCAAACTCTAAGCAGATCTCACATGAACTAAGTGAGAACTCATTCGTCTCCAAGTGGATGATGCTAAGCCATTCATGCCATTCATGAGGGATCAACCCCCATGATCCAGTCACCTCCCACTAGGACCTCACCTCCAACATTAGAGATTACACTTTAACATGAGATTTAGAGGGGACAAGCCTCCAAACCATATCATATGGTCAGTAAACATTTTTCAAAACTGTGACTTTTCATGGCTACACAGTTTTAACAATAATAATCATTTATTGAAATCATCTCTCATTGTTAGAGATGTACTCTCCAAAATGTTGATATTGTATATAATATTGCAATGGAAATACTTGTACATCAATTATTTGTGTGCACATCTGATTGTCACCCTAGAATGGAGTCCTAGAAATAGAGTTACTGGATTAAAGAATATGAGCATTTGAGTATTCTTGATAGTAATTTCATATGACTTTCAGGGATGTCCAAGCAATTTATACTTCCAACAGAAAACTATAAAAAAGCCAGTCTCAGCTGGGTGCGGTGGCTCACGCCTGTAATCCCAGCACTTTGGGAGGCCGAGGCAGGTGGATCACCTGAGGTCAGGAGTTTGAGACTAGCCTGGTCAACGTGGTGAAACCCTGTCTCTACTAAAAATACAAAAATTAGCTGGGCATGGTGGCGGGCGCCTGTAATCCCAGCTACTCAGGAGGCTGAGGCAGGAGAATCTCTTGAACCCGGGTGGGGGAGGCTGCAGTGAGCCGTGATCGCACTTCTGCTCTCCAGCCTGGGCGACAGAGCGAGACTCCATCTCAACAAACAAACAAACAAACAAACAAAAAAAGCCAAAAAAAAAAAAAAAAGCCAGTCTCACCATGGGCTTGCTAGTGTGAAATGATAACATTAAAAATTACTTATTTAATGTGCAACTATATTATTCTAATATATTGATACTTTTTAAATAATTCAATTTCTTTTTTTAGGAATTCTCTGTCGAGGTCCTTCACTTACTTGTTTATTGAGGTATTATATGTTTTACTTCTTTTTATTGATAGCTTCCTTATAATTAAAGAACATTAATCCCCTGTCATCTTTATTGTAAATAGTTCCTATATTTAGTCATTTGCCTTTTAATTGTGTTAATATATTTTTACAAAGAAAAATAGTTAACGTGTAGCTCCATTTTTAAGTTTGTTTTTTGTGACTTTTTTCCTTTGCTTTTATGGTTAGGAAACCCTTCTCCACCCTGAAATCTGCTAAATGGTAAAGACGAAACTTGATTTCCTCATTTTGCAATAGATAGCCAATTTTCCTAGCACTGTTTATGGCATTGTTCCTTCATCACTTTATTTCATATTAAGTTATTTAATATTTGAGCCTTAATTAAGTGTCGTTAACTCTACTTTCAAGTAGTGTGGGAGTTATGAGACAGAACTACATCTTTACCTCCACCTACTAGCTGTACCACCCCGGCAAGAGTCACCCTGAGCCTCATTTTAATGATCTGTATAACAGAGACAATAAAACCTACCTCATAGGGTTACTTTGAGAATTAAATGAAATAATATTTATAATGAGTTTATCATATAGTAAGCACTCAATTAATGACAGCTATTATCATTATTAGTATTATTAGTCCATTAATATTTTTTCTTATTCTCTCATCATTCCATTAAGATATTCTTCTATGGCTATTATTAAAAAGTCAAAAATAGGCCAGGTGCGGTGGTTCACGCCTGTAATCCCAGCACTTTGGGAGGCCAAGGTGGGTGGATCACCTGAGGTCAGAAGCTCAAGACCAGGCTGGCCAACATGGCGAAACCCCGTCTCTACTAAAAGTACAAAAATTAGTGGGCGTGGTGGCGAGCGCCTGTAATCCCAGCTACTCAGGAGACTGAGGCAGGAGGATAACTTGAACCCAGGAGGCAGAGGTTGAAGTGAGCTGAGATCACACCACTGCACTCCAGCCTGGGTGACAAGAGTGAGACTCCGTCTCAAAAAAAAAAAAAAGTCAGAAATAACAGATGCTGGTGAGGTTGCGGAGAAATGAGAACACTTATGCATACACTGTTGGGAGTGTAAATCAATTCAACCGTTGTGGAAAGCAGTGTGGCGATTCCTCAAAGAGCTAAAAACAGAACTATTATTCGACCTAGCAATCCCACTACTGGGTATATATCCAAAGGAACATAAATTGTTCTACCATAAGACACATGCACACGTATGTTCATTGCAGTGCTATTCGCAATAGCAAAGACACAGAATCAACCTAAATGCCCATCAATGGCAGATTGGATAAAGAAAATATGGTACATATACACCATGGAATACTATGCAGCCATAAAAAAGAATGAGATCATGTCCTTTGCAGGAACATGGATGAAGCTGGGGGCCATTATCCTTAGCAAGCTAATGCAGGAACAGAAAACCAAATAGTGCATGTTCTCACTTATAAGTGGGAGCTAAATGATGAGAACACATGGACACAAAGGGAGGAACAACAGACATTGGGGACTACTTGATTGGGAGTAGGCTTAGTACCTGAGTGACAAAATAATCTGTACGACGAACCCCCGTGACATAAGTTTACCTATATAACAAACCTGAACATGTACCCTGAACCTAAAGTAAAAGTTAAAAAAAGGTATTATTCTACTTTAGCTGTGCAAGTAGGTTTGAGTAAACTATAGGGAGAATGTGTGACAATGTAACAGAGCTATTTCCATACCCCTGAAGGTTTACTTATATTATCTGTGATCAAAGAAATCTATTAAATGATACATTCTCCAACATAGTTAACTTCACTAGATCCTATGTATATAGAGTTAGTTGTCATAACAAAACATCCCTGTTTTTTAGTGTCAAATAAACTGTTTAAATACAATGTCAGATTTCCTTCAAATCTGATGGCAGGTTGACAAGCTGCCTTGGTATTTTTCAGTTGCTGTGAGAAAACAGAATGATTAGCACTATCAGGGAACAGGAGAGGGGAGAGATAAATACGGGTTTCATTCTGAGCCTGTAGACAAGGGCTAAGGAGAAATTGTATTTCTAAAGTTTCCAGACAAAGAATTCCTATCTACCCCCAACTATAATAGAATGAGATATTAGTTAAAAGAAATAAGACTGATTCAGTTCATTAACATAATGATATTCCATTCTATCATATTCAAAGATGTGATAATATGGTACTGATAAGAGGATTACGACTATATTGAAAACAGTAATGTCTTACACACAAATTAAAGCAACAATAAGGTGTTATTTTTTGTTGATTCAGGTCAACAAATAATTTAACCAATTGGAAATACCCAGGGTTGGAAAGTCTGCAGGGAAAAGAGCATTCCTTGTCTTTCTGGAGGACAGACTGGCAATTTGTGACAAAATTTTAAACAAGAACTTTCTACTCAGCAAATCTACTTCAATGATTTTTCTCTAAGGATATAAACAAACAAAAAAAAGTGTAAAAATATAGGTGAAAAAATGTGTATTATAATGTTTATAAAAGGAACGTCTTGAGAAATGAAAAAGCTAAATGTCCATCAGTGGGAGCTTGGTTTCAAAAATCATGGCACATATGAGAGAATGCTGTAAACACAGTGTCTTCCTGTATTTCTTAACACACAAAGATGATCACACTGTTGAACTAAAAGCATCCCCCAAACAGCAATATGTAGTACTGACAAGTGAGTGTGTGTGGGTGTGTGTGTGTTGAGATCTGTTAACATCTATTACTACAGATATAGTTAATATCTGTTTGATCTGTTAATAGCAAATATGCCTGGAGTATGGAATTTCAGGTGATTTGAGATTTATACTTTCTCCTTTATACATTTCTGTATTACTTTAATTTTTGCAATAAAATTTTATTTTGATTTTGGAAAACAAAACACAAACCACAACAAAAACACTATGGAAAGAATACCCACAACATGTTAACTGTAGTTGTCTTTGGTCTTTAAGGAGACAGACCAATGGTTCATTTCTACTTTCCTTCATTTTTCATAATGTCTTTTATTAAATAGGATTACTCTTAAAATAACCAAATACTTACATATGGTGAAGTGATTATAATCTGACAGACCCACATGAAGCTCACACCTTTCTTCTTGGTTCCTAGGAAAGACACTTCTGTGGTTCCATGGGTAGGGGATACCATTATTTACAACTTAGCCATGCAGGTAGGAGGCTTCTTTACCTTCTGCCTTAGATCTAAAGGAGAAGGGCCCCATAACCAATGACAACTCTATGCCAGCTGGTACATGTTGACTTCTCTAGAGGTCAACATTTATGCCCATTTTTTAATGTGCTTTGGACTATTTTTTTCTTTCTTTTTTCTTTAATCTTCATTTCTCCCCCTATTTCTTGATTTTGTTTTTCCTTTTTAAAATTCTTTAAGTATATATAACCAGAAGATGGTTTTGTTGTTGTTGTTGCTTGCTAAAAACTAATATATTTTTAGTGGGCAAAATTATGAAAGTTAAAGAAACAAGAAAAGCTGTCTGAAATCCCATCACTGAAATGAATAGCTGTTAGTCTTTTAGTCTTTTGAACATCTTTCCTTTTATTTCTTTCTTAGTATACAGTTGTGCGTTTAGTTTTTCTTCAATGATCATTTGAGTATTTCCCTGTACCACTGAAAACTCCTAAACATATTTTTACAGCCCAAGCCCATTTTTAAGAAATAGCATTCATTTATTCCTGTATCATTTCAAATTGAAGAACCTTTCATATACTCAAAACAAATTTATTACAGGAGCCATGAGGAAAGGTTCCCTCCCGCTGTTAGTGACTAGATCTGGTCCTTACCCAAAACTGTAACCTCGTCATAGTCTCACTTTCGAACATCCCTCTCTAACTACCATACTTCAACAGTCCACTGACTTCACTGGGATGATCTACTTTTACACTGTTATTCAACTACCTTGTGCCCTCACTTCTTTTCGTATCTACACTAAATTCCATGATAAATTGTTTCAATGTCCCAGCACACGCTCTCATCTCCCTCATCCCTCTTTGCCAACTGAACCCCAACCTTGGTTAAACCCAGCCCTCTGCCTACTCTACACCTTCTCCCATGCAGCCAAATGTTCAAGCCATGTTCTTCACGCTATCTCTACAGTCATCCTTTAAGCATTTATTCTTCTTTCTACTTTCCTATGGGTGTGCCCTATTTGGTGACCATACAGCTGCTACTTAGGTGTTTTGCTAATGCCCATTCATCCTCTCCACCAGTCCAACTCACTGACCTATCCTGCTCTCCCTCTTGGCTGTTTTTCTCGTATTCTTTTCTCTTCCCAGCTTTCTGACCCCTCTTGACATTTGTTTGTTCCCTCTCCCCTCTCTACCCACCCACCTCTTTCCCCAACCCACAAAAGAAACACAGAGGGAATGGTCTGATAAAAAAGCTAGCAATGGGTGTAGCATGAGGAGTCTCAGGTTCCTGTCCTGCCTCTGCTGTGTGACCTTGGGCCAGCCACTTTACTTCTGGGGTTCTCAGTTTCCTCCCTATACAATAAGGCACATTCAGTTGAATAAACATGGAGATAATTCAACCCAGCTCTTAAAACAAACAACATGATTCTGAAAATTCAAGAAAGAAAAATTTAGCAAACAGTTCCACCACCCTATTTTCCTTACCATATTATCCTACTTCCCTCACCATGCTAAGATAATGTCAACCATCTGGTGAGTGTTATTATTGTTATTTTAGTGCTGAAACTCTTCTTGGCCCATCCATGCATCCCACCCAGTAACCATAATGGAAATCCAAACACTCACCGTGAATTTCTCATAGAGCTCATAAGTCAGGAGGGGGTTGGGCAGCTCCCTAAAGTAGAGCTTGCAGAGCGAGCCCACACAGTGGATGTCCTGGAGGTACACTTCCCTTGTCAGATCTGGACATTGATCTGAGCCAAACTCTTGCCTGAAACAACACAGACGGAGACATAACAATCCCAGGGAGTGTGTGTTCCATGTCAGCAGCTGCTTGGCTGCTTAGGGGTAAAAAGACCCTAAACTGCTGATTCTGACTATATTTTTGACCTTAATTCAAAAAGATCTTCTACTCCAGGCCCTAGGAAGTCACAGGAAGACTTCCACTTCAGGTCTGGATCTTCTTGCAAAATCTGCTGTGATTAGAAAGACATAATGCTCATTTACAAATGGATTACCCATGGCATCAGGTCTGCAGTCTTGGTTATGAACATTGGGGGAATATCAACACAATTTGCCAAAAAGTCCTATTGAGATTTCAGTTTTTCCAAAATATTGTTCAAAATGAATTTCCCTTTCTTATAGGAGAGACCGAAACTAGGGTAGGTCAGGTTGTTGTCGCTCATCTCCATACATCCGTGTCTACAAACTTGTTTTATCTGAAGACTCAAACCCAAAGCTTGAGAACTTTAACTATCCTTTGTTTTTTTTTTTTTTTTTTGAGATGGAGTCTCGCTCTGTCACCCAGGCTGGAGTGTAGTAGCGCAATCTTGGCTCACTGCAACCTCCGCCTCCCGGGTTCAAGTGATTCTCCTGCCTCAGCCTCTGAGTAGCTGGGACTACAGGCGCCCGCCACCATACCCGGCTAATTTTTTGTATTTTTAGTGGAGATGGGGTTTCACCATGTTAGCCAGGATGGTCTCTATCTCCTGACCTCGTGATCTGACCACCTCGGCCTCCCAAAGTGCTGGGATTACAGATGTGAGCCACCATGCCCAGCCTAATCGACTATCTTTTTGGTGCTCAATAGAACCTTCTAGGCTGCCTGATGGTGACTCCTACAGGACAGATGAATTTATAAATATCTTCTTAAACAATCTATAGTGGGATGTCTTGGAACATCATCCAATTCCAGGCCTGAAAAACATTTAGAAAACATTTCCTAAAAAGGTTACATGAATATACTGCCTCAAATAATATATATATTAATACTTATAAATTAAAATCTGCTTAAAAAATGACAAATATGAGCTTTAATATAGAAGAGAAGTTAAGCTTTTTGAGAGTATTCACTTAGTCATCCAACTGGTGACCAAGTCAACAGTACTCTCAGAACCAGCATTTTTGAAACAGCTCGCTGCCCATTCTCCTGTTTTCTGGGCCTACACCCTTAATGAAGGGTAGGGAAATCCCTGATACTTTCGGAACATGAAAGAAACTGAGTGGGGCTTTGAAAAGAGATCTATGCCATGCTATTTTTTTTTTTTTTTTTTCAGATGGAGTTTCACTGCTGTCGCCCAGGCTGGCACAATCTCGGCTCACTGCAACCTCTGCCTCCCGGGTTCAAGTGATTCTTCTGCCTCAGCCTCCCGAGTAGTTGGGATTACAGGCGCCCACCACCACGCCCAGCTAATTTTTGTATTTTTAGTAGAGACGGAGTTTCATCATGTTGGCCAGGCTTTTCTCGAACTCCTGATCTCAGGTGATCCACCCGTCTTGGCCTCCCAAAGTGCTGGGATTACAGGCATGAGCCACTGCGCCCAGCCCATGCTACGTTTTAAAAGAGAACTATGCCATGCTATGTTCTCTTGGCATAGTTCTCTTTTAAAAAGAGAATGTTTTTAAGAGAACAGAACAAGAGCAATCTAGAGCTTATTCATTTATTTAGCCAAAGATTTCTCTTGTCAAGGATAAGGTCAGTGCTGAAATAAAAAATAATTCATTACTACCCAAGTGTCCTTCCAGGATGCTACCTACTGTGTGGCATATTTCCAACCATTAAGAAGTATTTGCCATTGAAACGCTAATAAATGGAGTACTAGTAAATTAGTGAAATTACGTAAACACATAGGTTCATTAAAATCTATGGCTGCAATAAACCAATTATTTTTTTTAACAGCTACGACTTCTCTAGTAAAAAAAAAGATGCTCTATTTTTTGGTATAATTTAATTACATCCAAATCTGGAGGAAAAGGGCAGAAACCAAACAAGAGAAAGAATATGAAAACTGAATTACGTGCACAACTTATTAAATTTTACATATTAACCTTGTAATAAGAATTTTTTTGTTTTAAAAGTCTACATTTATAACTAAAGAACATATAATAAATATAGGTAATAATAAAATGTTATAATTAAAATAGCATTAAATTATGTTCTTTTTGGTGTTAAGGAACAATATGCAAAATATGTAAATCTATTGTTTAAGTTGTGTAAAATTATATATATATACTCTATTTTCTATATACTCTCTGTATATATATAAAACACACACGTACCTGTGTTTTGTATAAAACGTTTTGCCCTCTTTATTTAATGTGATAGAAATTTCTTCCAAATATTTAGGATAAATACACAGAATTGGAAATAGCTCACCCATCAGTAATTTATTTTTTATTTTTATTATTTTTAATTTTTTTTCACCCATCAGTAATTTTTAAAATCCTAGCATCAATTAGAGACATGCACAATCATATAGGCTTCTGATTTCTCAACCAGACAAAACATCAAATTTGAGGGTGTGCCAGCAGAAAAACTGACATGGATCTCAGGGGTCTGAACACTAAGTAACAGGAACCTAGTCTAACTGAGCTTTGGGCAGGCCAGCAAACGATAATAAATCACGTTTTCCTTAACTTGTAATTTAAATCATTTGAGTTAAATCAAATTCACCTAAGAAGAATATATCTAGTGCAAGACAAAGAAACAGACTGAAAGCCTTAGGAGCTTTTGTTGGAAAGAATTACATCAGGCTGGAGGGTTTCCTGATTAGATTAAGAACAGTCAGGCATCTGATCTTCGGTGCTGCCACACTTCCCTCAGTTCCTTTGGGTTTTTAATACTCTGGACACCGATGGACAGAGGCATGGACACAGGAGGAATCATGGGTTTAGGGCTATTCTTTTAGCTTACCTTAGCCGTTGTATGTTTGAGGTGACTCCTGAAAGCCGATAGATTCCATCCACGATGCCGTGAGTCTCTATAAATTCTGCACAGCTCTTCAAAACATATGGAACTATGTAAAGGAAAAGGAAAAAACAATTAAGTATTAGATGTAAGTCTGCCTGTCTTTTAAAGATATCCTTTTAAAAATCCAGGTACCTTCAAAGAGATGTAAGTATGGAACTCATATGACTTACAAGTGGAAACGATTACTTGTAAGTGGTAGGTGATGTTCCTTTCGTATTTAAAAAAAAAATCATAGGGCTTTGCTAAAGAATTGTTTTCTTGTTTTGTTTTGTTTTTGAGACTTGCTCTGTTGCCCAGGCTGGAGTGCAGTGGGGCAATCTTGGCTCACTGCAACCTCCACCTCCTGGGTTCAAGCAATTCTCCTGCCTCAGACTCCCAAGTAGCTGGGATTACAGGCACCCGCCACCACGCCAAGCTAATTTTTGTATTTTTAGTAGAGAACTGGGTTTCGCCATGTTGACCAGGCTGGTCTCCAACACTTGACTTCAGGTGATCCACCCGCCTTGGCCTCCCAAAGAACTGGGATTATAGGTGTGAGCCACTACGCCTGACCAAGAATTGTTTTTTTTTAAAGAATTTTAAAAAATATTCAAGAACTTAGATTTTGAGACCAGTGGTGAGCTTGGACATCCCACAGCTGGGTCTCTTCATTTCATTGTTCTCCAAGTATGGTCTTCTGACCAGCAGCAACAGCATCTCCTAGGAAGTTGGAAATGCAAATCTGCAGGCCCTACTCCCAACCTACTAACTCAGAAATTTTGGGGTGGGGCAAAGCAATCTGTGCCTTTTAACAACCCTCTGGGTGACTCTGATGCATGCAAAAATTAGAGAGCCACTGCTTTATTCTAAACATGAGGACATCAAGGCACAGGCAAATTTACTTAAGTCACTCATGATTACTTGTTGCTTGTAAAAAATAATTAATACATTGGAAAATGCTTACAATTCCATTTTTTTAGAAGACAAAATCTTCAACAAATTGAATATACATTGTAAATTCAGTTTAGATTAAAAAAAATTCGAAGGAAAAAAGACTGGAAGAAAATCTGCTAGAATGTCGAAGGTGATTTAAAGGTTAAAGTGATAAAGTGCTTTTTTTTTAAGGTAAGAACGGCCCCCCCACTTCCATCCCCCCGCCCCCAACATGGATCGAAGCCAGTCATTGATTTAATGGACAACAAAAAAGGGACTGACGGGGCCTCCTGAGTTCCTGCCTCTCCAGAGGTTCAGTGCCCTGGTAGAAGGGTCTGGCTGTGCTGTTCTCTCCGGGCGGCTGACTTTGAGAGAACTAGACGGCTCAGTGACCAAGAGGGGCAGATACAGGCCTTCTGGATGGTACAGAGAGAGCAGCAGATCACTTGCCACTTTGGTCCCTGGACAGATGCACTTGAGTTCCCCCCTGTGAGAGGGCTGTGAATGGTGGTTTGGGATAGAACAACCTAACCCATCAAACAATCCACTGAAGGCTCTGAGATCTTCAGTGGCTTCTCGAGGCTGCCACAGTGATGTGGGACCTCCATGAATTAACACTTGGGCTATTGTGCTCACACTTCCAACACATACTCAATCCATTAATGCTGTAGATTAGACCAATGCTAATTCATTAATGCTTATTACATAGACTCATGCCTACACACAATTCTAAGCTGGACTGGATCTTTATGAATTCTAAGGCATTCACACTCAACATTCTACCTGAATTCCCTATTATGACGTGCTCTAAGCATTCCTTTCCTTTGTGGCCTTCAAGTAACTAATTTTAAGCGTTCGATAAAGTTCATCATACTTATTCTGCTGCCTCTCAAAGGCTGTGCATTCCAAGAACGTTCCCCTCCAGCACACATCCATGGTTTGCCCCTCAGGGAATGGACTTGGAATTGGAAACATTGAGGCCAGAGACCATAGAGGTGGAACCACTTCCTAGGAGTGAGGGCAGCGTGGGAGTAGGGTGTGATGGGGGGTGCTGTGGGAGCGGGCAGGGGTCCAGAGCCTCTGCCTGTCTTCAACCAGAAGAGCTATGATTTGATCTGTTTTATAAAATAGGGTTCTTGGTGAGATTTTGTTTCCCATGCTCATGCGAATAGATAGATAAATGGAAACAGTTCCAATGATACTTAAAGTCTCTCCCTCTCTCTCTCTCAAAATCCCTGTTGTGAACAATGATGGTTGACTCTTTCCCCACCACACCTCACTGTTCGGTAACCTGCCACCATACAGTCTATGGTTGAGAGTGTAGATTTGGATACCAAACTGCTTTTGTAACCTTGGACAAAATATACAAGGGTTCTGTTTCTTAGTTTCCATGTGTGTAAAAGGAGGACAAGAGTGATATTAATCTTGTAGCTAGGACTGAAATAATACTTACAAATATTTGGCACAGACCCTGGCATATAAGAAGCATTCCACAATGACCAATATTATTTCTACTTGTAACTTATCCATAATATAAACGTATAATCTGATTTTCTTGGTGAAAACACAGCTTGCCTCTTCCCATCCAATGGGCACTTGAGGTAGATGACCAACCTCATACAGGTCAAAACTCATCTCTACTTCTGTTTTTTTTTTTTTTTTTGAGACAGAGTTTCGCTCTTGTCACTCAGGCTGGAGTGCAATGGTGTGATCTCAGCTCACTGCCACCTTGGCCTCCCAGTTTCAAGTGATTCTCCTGCCTCAGCCTGCCGAGTAGCTGGGATTACAGGTGCCTGCCACCATGCCCAGCTAATTTTTGTATTTTTCGTAGAGATAGGGTTTCACTATGTTGGCCAGGCTGGTCTTGAACTCCTGATCTCAGGTGATCCACCTGCCTCAGCCTCCCAAAGTGCTGGGATTACAGGCGTAAGCCACCACACCCGGCTTCATCTCTACTTCTTAGAATGGCTGTTGTGTCCTTCTTTAGCACATTTTTTGATTTGAGAGTAATTTTGCTTCCATGGGATATCTTTTCTTTGCATGTAGGTATATCTTTGCAGCACAAAGGCAGTAGGATCTAACAGTGTATGGGTTGTGAGTTAGCAGTCTGGGAGCTGTGCTTGGCCCTCAGGGTGTTCTGCATTTCAAGTCTGTACCACAGTGCATGGCTGCTGTGCTGTGCAGGGCACAAGTGGACTTAAGAACTCGGAACACTCACAAGGAGGACTCAAGCACAAAAGCCTTGGACTCTAAGGACCTTGATAAAGAACACTCCACAAAAGGGGCAGTACAGGGTAACCAACCTGTTCCAGCCCATTCTCAGATAGGGACCTCCCAGTACCATAGCTCTCAGCTGCAGCACTTCAGGCTCCATTTGTCTCAAAGGTGGGAAAACACATTCTGAGACAGAGTCTCTGCCATAAATTTATTCTGGCTTTGGTACAAAGGCCTTAGAACCTATTGTCTATGGCTTTGTTTAAGTGGGAGACAATGTTAAAACAACCCAAGGAAAGAGGTCATGGTCCCAATCACTGTGAAGTGTTAGCTTTCCTGGATTTCTCATCTTGGACTGAGTTGGAAGATGTAGGAATTCTCCATCGTTGTTACTCAGTAATGGGAAAGGATTCAATCTCTGTGTAATCATCCAGCTCTAGATGTTAGAGCAGCGGTTCTCAGACTGTGGGCCCTGGATCAAGTCCTGCAGCCCGGCATCCTCCGGATGATTCTGATGTACTCGAAAGTTGAAGAACCGCCGGGCACAGTGGCTCACACCTGTAATCCCAATACTTTAGGAGGCCAAGGTGGGTGGATCACTTGAGGTCAGGAGTTCGAGACCAGACTGACCAACACTGTGAAATCCCATCTCTACTAAAAATGCAAAAATTTGCCGGGTGTGGTGGCGGGTGCCTGTACTCTCAGCCACTTGGTAGCCTGAGGCAGGAGAATCACTTGAACCTGGGAGGCCGAGGTTGCAGTGAGCCAAGATTGCGCCACTGCACTCCAGCCTGGGCGACAAAGCTAGACTCTGTCTTAAACAAAAAAAAAAAAAAAAAGGAATGTTGAAGAACCACCGGTCTAGACCAGGGCTTCTCACATACCTTAATGTGCATAAAATCACCTGGGGATTTCACTGGTATGCATATTGCAATTCAGAGGGAGGCAGGTGGTAGGAGTGTTGAGAATTTGCCTTTCTAACAAATTCCAGGTCATGCAGGTACTGCTAATCTGCAGCTCACACTCAGAATAGCAAGGGTCTGAAAATAGCCCTGGAGGGTAGTGTTGCAGTGGCTATTGTTAAGTCTCAAAGTCTTAGAATTCTTTAAACTATTGTCCCGGGGGTCCTATCAGATTGGGGACACCCTAGGATTCTGGACAGGGTAGAAGCTCGATCAAAATAGCTGAGTAGTTATAGACAGAAAGAAAGCTTCTATTGTCGATTTAGGCATGGGAAGGACTGACGCTGGAGGTCAAAGTCACAGAGCTCATTCTGTGGGATTCATCCTGGGCCCATAGAACTCTGAGTCTCCTCCTACAGAGGTAGACATAGTTGCTGCAGATGACATAATATTATAGTTCTTAGAATCATTTCACCGATGTCCCTCTAACTCCCTTGTTTTGTTTAGTTTTTCCTAGATCAGTTATCTTAAATGTTAAATTTTAATCTGAGCACAAAATACAACTTCAAGTGGTTTCTGAGGGAAAAGAAAATCTTGCCTTTGATTTATGCTTTACAGTTTATAAAATATTATAAAGTCCTTTGTTTTATTTATTTCTTACTAACAGATATTTTACACTTATAAATAACGTGGCATGTTTTCCTCAAGTCCTAACCTCTTGAAGGGTTTAGTGCAGAAAAGGCCAGAAGTCAAACATTTCTCGAAGTCACCCCCAGAAGTCATAGCACTGCTAAGCTGCCTCAGTTCCCTGTGTGCCTGGGACCTGATCAGACCTGGAGACAGAGATTGAAAGAAGCACAGTTGTATTTGGTCATTTACGTGGTTGTGGTGGCCACATTCTTTCATAGTGCAAATGGCATTTGTGTTTTAGGGAAACAGGCACTCCCCCATCTCCATTCTGGATTTTGTTAAGGTCTTGACTTGGTCAGATTTTGTCCCCTCTCTGGGTCCTGCATTCCTGACCTTCAAAGTAAAGTCTAGTGGTGTGTACACACAATATAATATACTCGGCAACAACAAGGAGTGATAAAGCCTGTGAGTGCAGCTCAAAGACACTCGGCTGGGTGATAGAAGCCAGACTATGAAAGACTACATAGGGTAGGATTCTATTAATGTAAAACTGTAGAAAATGCAAACTAACTTCTAGGAAGAGAAAGCAGGGAAGAGGCAGGAGGGAGGAATGACAAAGGAACCGGAGGAAACATTTGGTCGTGATGGATATGTTCATTATCTTGTTTGAGGTAATAAAAAGGACCAAGAGCTGCTGGTGGGCAAAGAATGATGATGCTTGAGGGAAGAGGGTAAGATAATGAGGGAGACAAGACACTGCACAGGAAGAAATCCTGTGAGCTTCTGTTGCGATGCACATGGGAGAGAGGGGGGAATTTTAAACAATTTTGCAGTGCTGTGAATGGGCCCCCTCTTCAGCATTCTCCCAAGAGATGCAGTAAAGATTTACATTACTTCCTCATTTCTCTGGGTTGTGAGTACAGAACTTCCTAGGCGTTTCCCCCCCAGAATCCAAGAGCTCTCTGTGCCAGCCTCTGTTCTTTGTTCCTGTCCCCATCCTTTCCCCATCCCTGTTCCACTCCTCTGTCCCATGCTCCTCCCTGGCCTCTGCGAGGCTCTCCCTGCCTGGAGGTCACTGCCCACCCCAATTTTCCCTCTGAGTCTCCTTCCTCCTCCCTGTTTTAACTTCTTTCTACTCTCTTCCTCCTGGCTTAATGTGGAATTAAACAGATGTTGAAAAGTTGTGGTATTTATTTAACAAAGTATAATGTGTTCTGTTCTTTAAAAAAAATAATAATAAATGAACCACTTTTTAATTTTCTAAGAAAAAAAAATTAAAAATATGTTGAGGCTTTGGCTTGTCCTCCTTGGAGAAAAGTTTCCTTTTAAACCTTTTATTTTTTCTTTTTAAACCTGAAATATAGACCAGTCACAGTGGTTCAGGCTGCCTATAATCCCAGCACTTTGGGAGGCCAAGGCAGGTGGATCACCTGAGGTCAGGAGTTCAAGACCAGCCTACCCAATACAGTGAAACCTCGTCTCTACTAAAACTACAAAAACTAGCCGGGCGTGGTGGTCCACCCCTGTAATCCCAGCTACTCAGGAGGCTGAGGCAGGAGAATCGCTTGAACCTGGGAATCAGAGGTTGCAGTGAGCTGAGATCATACCATTGCACTCTAGCCTGGGTGACAGAGTGAGTAAGACTCTGTCTCAAAAAAAAAAAAAAAAAAAAAGTTAAAAACAAAAAACCTGAGATATAATTAAAATACCATATAACTCACCCTTTAAAGTGTACGACTAAGTGATTTTTAGTGTATTCACAAGTTAAGCAACCATCACATTAATTCCAGAACATTTTCATCTCTCAAGAAAGGAACCCATATCCATTAGTATTTACTGCCTATTTCCCCTTCTCCCAGCTCCAACAGCCACTAATCAACGTTCTATTTTCTATGGGTTTGCCCGTTTTGGACATTTCCTATAAATGAGATCTTAAAATATGTGGACTTTGTGATGGACTTCTTTCATTTAGCATAGTGTTTTCAAGGTCCGTCCATGTTGTAGCATGTGTCAGTATTTCATTGATTTTTATGGCTGAATAAAATTCCAAATAAAGCCTTCATTTTGTTTATTCATTCTCCAGTTGATAGAAATTTGAGTTATTTCCACTTTTTGCTATTAGGAATATTGTTGCTATGAACCTTTATGTACAAGTTTTCGTATGGATATATGTTTTCAATTCTCTTGGATATATATCCAAGGGGTGAAATGGGTAGGTCGTATGGTGACTCTACGTTTAAATTTTGAGGCACTGCCAAACTGTTTTCCACAATAGTTGTGCCATTTTACATTCCCACCAGCAATGGATGAAGGTTCCAATTTTCCATATCCTGGTCAATACTTGTTATTGTCTGTCTTTTTTATTGTCATCCTAGTAGTTGTGAAGTGGTATCATTGCAGTTTGGTTTGCATTTCCCTGATAACTAACAATGTAGAACATCTTTTCTTGTGCTTACTGGCCATTTGTATATCTCTTTTTTTTTTTTTTTTGTTCGGTTACAGTATTAATGAGGTTATTGAGTAAACTGGATTAGATAGAGGGCAACCAAAAAGCAACGTGATTTTTTCATACCACTGCATTTCTTTCATGGTATTCTAAGTCTCTTCTCAATCCTGTGATATTCTGGGTTTATCCCAAATCCTTTTTTTTTTTAAGTTTTTTTTTTTATTATTATTATACTTTAAGTTTTAGGGTACATGTGCACAGCGTGCAGGTTAGTTACATATGTATACATGTGCCATGCTGGTGTGCTGCACCCATTAACATGCCATTTAGCATTAGGTATATCTCCTAATGCTTTGTTCAATTCCCATCTATGAGTGAGAACATGCGGTGTTTGGTTTTTTGTCCTTACGATAGTTTACTGAGAATGATGATTTCCAATTTCATCCATGTCCCTACAAAGGACATGAACTCATCATTTTTTATGGCAGCATAGTATTCCATGGTGTATATGTGCCACATCTTCTTAATCCAGTCTATCACTGATGGACATTTGGGTTGGTTCCAAGTCTTTGCTATTGTGAATAGTGCCGCAATAAACATACGAGTGCATGTGTCTTTATAGCAGCATGATTTATAGTCCTTTGGGTATATACCCAGTAATGGGATGGCTGGGTCAAATGGAATTTCTAGTTCTAGATCCCTGAGGAATCGCCACACTGACTTCCACAATGGTTGAACTAGTTTACAGTCCCACGAACAGTGTAAAAGTGTTCCTATTTCTCCACATCCTCTCCAGCACCTGTTGTTTCCTGACTTTTTAATGATTGCCATTCTAACTGGTGTGAGATGGTATCTCATTGTGGTTTTGATGTGCATTTCTCTGATGGCCAGTGATGATGAGCATTTTTTCATGTGTCTTTTGGCTGCATAAATGTCTTCTTTTGAGAAGTGTCTGTTCATATCCTTCGCCCACTTTTTGATGGGGTTGTTTGTTTTTTTCTTGTAAATTTGTTTGAGTTCATTGTAGATTCTGGATATTAGCCATTTGTCAGATGAATAAGTTGTGAAAATTTTCTCCCATTTTGTAGGCTGCCTGTTCACTCTGATGGTAGTTTCTTTTGCTGTGCAGAAGCTCTTGAGTTTAATTAGATCCCATTTGTCAATTTTGGCTTTTGTTGCCATTGCTTTTGGTGTTTTAGCTATGAAGTCCTTGCCCATGCCTATGTCCTGAATGGTAATGCCTAGGTTTTCTTCTAGGGTTTTTATGGTTTTAGGTCTAACATTTAAGTCTTTAATCCATCTTGAATTAATTTTTGTATAAGGTGGAAGGAAGGGATCCAGTTTCAGCTTTCTACATATGGCTAGCCAGTTTTCCCAGAACCATTTATTAAATAGGGAATCCTTTCCCCATTGCTTGTTTTTCTCAGGTTTGTCAAAGATCAGATAGTTGTAGATATGCAGCGTTATTTCTGAGGGCTCTGTTCTGTTCCATTGATCTATATCTCTGTTTTGGTACCAGTACCATGCTGTTTTGGTTACTGTAGCTTTGTAGTATAGTTTGAAGTCAGGTAGCATGATGCCTCTAGCTTTGCTCTTTTGGCTTAGGATTGACTTGGCGATGTGGGCTCTTTTTGGGTTCCATATGAACTTTAAAAAGGTTTTTCCAATTCTGTGAAGAAAGTCATTGGTAGCTTGATGGGGATGGCATTGAATCTATAAATTACCTTGGGCAGTATGGCCATTTTCACGATATTGATTCTTCCTACCCATGAGCATGGAATGTTCTTCCATTTGTTTGTATCCTCTTTTATTTCATTGAGCAGTGGTTTATAGTTCTCCCTGAAGAGGTCCTTCATGTCCCTTTGTATATCTCTTTTGAAGAAATGTCTATTTGGATAATTTGTCCATTTTTAGTTGGGTGGTCTTTGCTGGGTTATCAGATTTCTTTATATATTCTGAATACTAGACTCTTATTAGACCTATGATTGGCAAATATTTTCTCCTATGCTGTGGGTGGTCTTTTCACTTTCTTCATGGTGTTCTTTGAAGCACAGAAGTTTTACATTTCAGTGAAGTCCAATTCATCTATGTTTTTCTTTTGTTGCTTGTGCTTTTTGTATCAGGAGAAAAGCTTCTTATTTCTGATTTATATTGTCCACATCCTTCATCATTGGTTATTGGAATAATGGTTCATCATTATTCACATGCATAAAGAGTGATGTTATAAGTAATGCAACTGTTTCTTATTGTTATAGATGAGAACATATAAATCCAAAGCAGCACTATCCTTTGAGAAACTAGACCATTATCTGGCTCAGAACATTTTTGAAACCACCCTTTGGGAACTGTTAGTTAGAAACGGTATACATTTAACTCAAGTATAACCTCCTTCCAGGAGAAAAAGAGGAAAAAAAGAGTGAGCAGTGTTTATACTGTACTTCTCATTTTCCCTACAGGATTCAAAGCAATTGTTTTATTATTATTTCACTTTCGAATTCGTTTTGGGGAGAATGGGCTTTAGTTCTGTTTTCTCTTTAGTTCCTACAGACAGGGAATATATTTTATCTTTTAAAAACTGAGATTTGATTTAGAGGGAGGCCTAGGAGGTTTTCCACAATCTGGCCATACTCCCCGCTGCCAGTCTCATCACTGATTGCCAAGCTCTCCCTCCCTCTCAGCCCCACACGGGAATGCCGTGTTCCAGCCACGCTGGACAGCCTGCCACTTCCTGAATATGCTCTGCACCTTCACACCTTCCTGACTTTGCACCCGATATTCCCTCGTCTGAGCCCATTGCCTCTTCTCCACTGAGAAACTCCTCCTGCTTATCTTTTGGGATTCAGCTCAAGCCTCAACTTCTCTATAAAGCCTTCCTCAGGCAGAACTAGGTTCTCCTTCCTCCGTGTTCTCATCTCTCCTGTGCCTCCTCCCTTTGTGGCACTTTCTAGAATTATCTAAATTCAATTCCACTGCAAATTAAAACTGCACTGATATATCATTTTTCACTTCCCAGATTGGCAAAGGTACCTAAGTTTGTTAACCCACAGTGTTGGCAAGGCTATGGGAAAACAAGTACTCTCATGCATTGCAACTGGCAGGGGAGATTGATACAACCTCTGGAGGGCAATTTGACAATATCTGTTAAATTTGTAAGTACACATGGCTTTTGACCCAGTCGTTCTTATTCTAGAAATTTATCCCACAGATATTCTTGTACATGTGACATGTAAGGTATGTGCAAGGCTATTCATTACAACAGTTTTCATAATTGCACGAGATTGTCATCAACAGCAGGTTGCTAATATAAATAATGGAAGATTCACATAGTGGAATACTATGTGGTCACTAAAAAGAATGAGAAAACTTTTATGTACAGACATAGAGTGGTCTCAGATATATTGTTAGGCAGACCAGAATAATGGTATGCTAGCATCTGGTTGTTTTTTCCTTTTTTTTTTTTTTTTTTTTTGAGATAGAGTCTTGCTCTGTCACCCAGGCTGGAGTGCAGTGGCACAATCTTGGCTCACTGCAACCTCTGCCTCCTGGGTTCAAGTGATTCTCCTGCCTTAGCCTCCTGAGTAGCTGGGATTACAGGTGTGTGCCACCACACCTGGCTAATTTTTGTATTTTTAGTAGAGACTGGGATTCACTATGTTGGCCAGGCTGGTTTTGAACTCCTGACCTCAGGTGATCTACCTGCGTCGGCCTCCCAAAGTGCTGGGATTATAGGTGTGAGCCACCGTGCCCAGCCATGGTTGTTTTTTTTTTTGTTGTTGTTGTTGTTAAGAGAGAATGAAAGATTAAATATACACATCTATTTATATATGCATTCAACATCTATGGAAGAATACATAAGAAAGCAATAATTTTAGTTGTCTACAGGAAAGAAACTGGAAGCTGGGGGTAGCCCTTTGAGTAAGAGAGAGACTTCTCACTGTATATTCTTTTGTACTTTTGAATTTTGAACTATAGGAATATATTACCTTTTCTGAAGAAAATTGTCAGAATAAATTTAATCCTGCAGATATTTACTGCAAGCTTACTCTGTGTCTAGCACCAAGTGTGAGGTGTTGCTTGTTTCTGATTCATCTCCATTACTAAGTTGTGAGCTCCTTGGGGACAATGAGGACAGTCCCGTGTCTTATTAATCTAAAATAGCCTTGAAAACAGAAGCACTCTCTATTCACAATTGCAAAGACTTGGAACCAATCCAAATGTCCATCAGTGATAGACTGGATTAAGAAAATGTGGCACATATACACCACGGAATACTATGCAGCCATAAAAAAGGATGAGTTCATGTCCTTTGTAGGGACATGGATGAAGCTGGAAATCATTATTCTGAGCAAACTATCACAAGGACAGAAAACCAAACACCACATGTTCTCACTCATAGGTCAGAATTGAACAATGAGAACACTTGGACACAGGGTGGGGAACACATCGTGGGATGGGGGGATGGGAGAGGGATAGCATTAGAGATATACCTAATGCAAATGATGAGTTAATGAGTGCGGCACACCAACATGGCACATGTATACGTATGTAACAAACCTGCACATTGTGCACATGTACCCTAGAACTTAAAGTATAATAAAAAAAAGAAATTAAAAAAAAAAAAGAACACAGAAGCACTCAAAATGTTTTCCTGAACAGGAGCTTGGTCATTTTTCTCCAGATAGATTTTCTGTGCTCCTTTGCTATCTGGATTCCTCAGAGAAAATAGTTACTATGTGTCAGGCATGGCTTTAGGTGGGTTTTTATTTGTTTGTTTGTTTTATAGCATTCTCCATTCTATAACTGTAGACAACCCATGAAACTGACAAAATGATCTCCATTTTGAAAATAGGAAAGTTGATTCTCAGAGAGAATAGATAAATTCCCCAATGGCTTGCAGCTAGGAAGTGCCAGAGTTGGGATCCAAACCCAGGTTTGTGTGCTGCCAAAGCCCATGCTTTTTCTGTGATACCACAAGTGACGAAGAATAGAAAAAGCCCCAAGCTACACCTACCATGGTTCAAACACTCCCCAAAAGGAAGGCAGGTTCTATGGTGGCAACTTTGGAGGTGTGATTTGAGGAGAGTGGATTAGCTCCTTGCCGTTGACTGCCAAAATGCCTGAAATCCTACCACTGCAGGCCTGATCTTTAAGTGTTCAACAGCTCATGGTTAATATCTATTTTTAAGTTCCCTTTGAAAAAAAATAGCAAAAAAGTTTGAAAAATTAAAATATACATAGAGTACAGAACGTCTCTTTAAAACTACCTCTTCCCCAGTATATTAAATAATAAAAAATGACACACACTGGCAGGTGGATCACCTGAGGTCAGGAGTTCGAGACCAGCCTGACCAACATGGTGAGACTCCGTCTCTGCTAAAAAATACAAAAAAAAAAAAAAAAAATTAGCCTGGCATGGTGGCAGGTGCCTGTAATACCAGCTACTCGGGAGGCTGAGGCAGGAGAATCGCTTGAACCCGGGAGTCAGGCAGAGGTTGCAGTGAGCTGAGATTGCGCCATTGCACTCTAGGCTGGGCAACAAGGGCGAAACTTTGCCTCACACACACACACTAAAACCACACACACACACAGAGATGTTAATAGTAGTTACTGCTAAGTGGGAGAAAATAAATGATTTTTGCTTTTCTCTATTTTTAATTTTGCTTTTCTAAATTTTTCTGTGAAGGGGATATAGTAAAAGTATTTTTTAAAAAGAAAGAAATGGGATTTTGAAAAACAAGTTTCATTTAGGAAGATGGAGGGGCTTCTGAAATCAGTGACCCAAGTTCTAAATGTTTGCTGAAGTCCTTTCCAGTGACCCTGTTGAGGTTATTACCCCTTGTGAAGCAGAAGTATTAGCCCAACCTGCTGGCCTGGGATGGCTGAGGACTAGCTCTGCTATCCTGCTGAACAAGGCAGCCTGGAGCCCGGTTCCCCGGCTGGGGGTCCCTGCCTTCCTCATTTTTAGGCTCTCAGATGCGAAGCCAAACCAGCACTTTCCTGCAGAGGTGTCCAGGTCCTCCTCTGGTCCACTCTGTGACTTATCCCTGCCGGGGCCCTCAGGTCTCTACTGCCAATGCTGTCTCTTTCCCAGTGACAGCGATTCTCCTTCTACCAAAGCAGATGCACTGAGGGCCCATCTAGAGGAACAAAAGGTAATAAGATCTTTGCCCTCAAGAAGCTAAGAAGGGAATGGGTAATTACTGTGAACCTAGTATGCAGTGGTCCCTGAGCTATACACTTTTTTTTTTTTTTTGAGATGGAGTCTTGCTCTGTCGCCCAGGCTGGAGTGCAGTGGCACAATCTTGGCTCACTGCAACCTCCACCCTTCCAGGTTTAAGCAATTCTCTGCCTCAGCCTCTGGAGCAGCTGGGATTACAGGCCTGTACCACCACGCCCAGCTAATTTTTTGTATTTTTAGTAGAGACAGGGTTTCACCATCTTGGCCAGGCTGGTCTTGAACTCCTGACCTCGTGATCCACCCGCCTCGGTCTCCCAAAGTGCTGGGCTTACAGGCGTGAGCCACCGCACCCAGCCTAGCTATACACTTCTTATCCATTATTTGTACCCAGTGCAATCCTCACAGTCACCTTATGAGGGAGTTATTTATCTCTGTTTTGTAAATGAAGAAACTGAAGCTCAAAGGTATTAAGTAACTTGGCCAGTATGAAAACATCAAACGAAATATGCTAAGGGCCCTAGACAGGCACAAAAATTGTAACAAAAGTTCTTTTAAAAAGATGATAGCTTGTGGGGAAGTCAGGCAGAGCTTTTAGATGTTGAACAAGAACAAGAAATTGTGTACATTTATAGAGAGCCAGCTGTCTTGAGAGGGACCACGTTGGGGAGTGCTGAGACAGGACCCTCATGCTCAGGGGCTCACAATGTTGTGAGCTAAGTGGATAAAGGACAAGTCAAGGTACTGCAATAAGAACTCTGACACTGGTGCAGAAGGATGATTTGATATGATGTGAGACGCTATCATATGATGTAATTGACGTGACGCAATATACATTACAATACCTGCGGAACGTTCATGTAAGTGCCTAGCATATAGTAAGTACTTAGTAAATGTCGTACACTTTCTTTTGGGGCAGGAAACAGAATAGTATAAACAAGGTGAAAGGCAAGAAATAACGTGGTGAATTCCAGGAATGCTGACTAGA
Source organism: Pongo pygmaeus (assembly GCF_028885625.2). Taxonomy (NCBI): domain Eukaryota; kingdom Metazoa; phylum Chordata; class Mammalia; order Primates; family Hominidae; genus Pongo; species Pongo pygmaeus. Next base: position 52,098,497 of record NC_085930.1, on the reverse strand, counting down.
CCAGTCCGGTGGAAGAGAAACATTAGGGAACTTGGGGGCATTTTTACTGACTGTCTGGGAAGATTGCACTCTATCTCGGTCTCTACTTCCAGATGAATCTTTCTAAAACACTCTACCTTGATGATAAAGCTCCCCTACACCAAAACAATCAATAGCTTCCCACTGCCTGTAGAATAATGTCCAAAACAGGCAGCTTTGGGACTAGACATTCAGCTTCCTCATCAGGGCCAAGCCTGAAGTTCTTCCCTTCAAAGAAATAGGCCTTTGTGTGTGTGTGTGTGTGTGTGTGTGTGTGTGTGTGTGTGTGTGTGTGGGAAGAGGGAGGGGAGGTAATCTAGAAGAAAAGACTTGCCACGAAAAGAAAAAAATAAGGAGTCCCTTTAGGATCAGAAGGGACAACCTCTCATGGTTTGTCAACGAAAGGGGAAGTGAGAGGACTCACTCTTTTCTAGCTGTTGCCTGAAATTTCTTTAGGAAAGGTAAGAGCCTATCTGACTCACACATAAAACACTGGTTGAGAGTGGTGAAAGTGTCTGGGTCCGCATGTCATCAGTAGCGAATGAGCCAGTGGGGAGAGCTTATGAGGGACTCCCACAGGGTGCCTCTGGGTGTGTGTGTTTGGGGTGGGAGTGGTTGTGGCTGAGGAAGGGTGGTGCTGAGTAGAGAAAAAGGTTCAAATGCTGTGAACATAGAAAACAAACCTGCAAGATGTCCCCATGTGACCTTGGTCTTAGAGCTGGCCTTGCTCATCTTGTACACAGAAACTGTACAGAAGGGTTTTGTCCCATTGATGAAGCTGCTGGGCTTTGTGTAGTCGATAAAGACTTATGTGGTTCATCCTTTCTACTGTCTGTGGAGAAAGCTTTGTTATTAGGAGATTTGTAGGGGCAGACATCACTCACGCCATGGGGCTGCTGATGGAGGACAGAAAGATCTCAGTCAATCCCTAGCACATTCCTAGGCAACAACAACTCATTTAAAATCATTTAAATCCTCAGTTTAACTGCATAAAGCCCACATCAGTGGAATCACCTGATCAAGGTTTTATTTACTGGATGAGCAACTTTCTTGCCACCTGCTCCTTAGGATACCGCTGATGGAGGCTCTTAAGTGCTAATGGATACAGAGAATGGCCGCATGTGTCTGAGAGTGAGCCCCAGGGGAGAAGGTCGTGAACTGAGCAGATTAATGAGAGAGAAGCAAACTTGTTTCTTGAACTGTATGCTTCACTAACACTGATCATCTTAAGAATGAGGACAATGTAAATTTTTTTCTACTCTGAGTGTGTCCAGACCACCTCTTTTTTTTTTCTTGCATACCTCATGGGTGCTTATGGGGATGAATTAACCATCATTATTTCATTTAATTCTTAAAACTCTGAGATGTAGGCATTGCTACTCCTATTTTCAGATGGGAAGCTAACATTCTATATGGTTAGACAACTTGTCCAAGCTCAAACAGCTAGTGGCAAACTGGGGTGCAGTTATAAGTCTGTTTGAACCCAAAATTCATGCACTTTCCAGTACATTTTATAAGCATAACCTCCACACTAGGGAAACCAAGTCACAGACCAGGAATGGGGAAGACCAGAAAGCAGCAGAAGGTAGAGACTGACTTCACAACTAAGTGCAACTTGATGAGAGAGAAGGACTTAGATAACGAATTAAGAAACATGGATTCTTGCCCTAATCTACACGTATGAGATTCTTGACCTTTTAGGAGAATAACTTTCCTCTTCTTTGAATTCCCCTAGGTATCTTCCAGGCAGTAGGTGCTGGGGTACCCATCAGTTACAGCAACATGAACCAGTTGTATGTCCTCCAGCAAATCAGCCACTGCCAGCCTCAGACTTTCATCTGTGCTAGAAACAAGTTCTGGATCCAAATGATTTCTGGATCCTTATGTTTCTTCCAGGTCTAACCTCCTTCCAGGATCTGTCAGCTTCTTGGATGACACTGGGAGGAGAGGCTGGGCTGGAAATTAAGAAGGCAGATTCGATTTCTATCTGCCAGTGTTCAGGTCCTGACTCCTACCAGCTCTGGTTTACAGCTAGGTCTTTCAGGACAAAACATTAGGGTAATTTTTTGTTTGTTTGTTTTGTTTTTGTTTCTCATTTGTACTGTTAATGGTTCCCCAGCTTACTCCACCCATATAAATGGAAATGTCTGTTAAATAAAATATAAACTTCAATCTCAAGAGGTTTATACATATCTCCTTTGGTATGGCTAGACTCCCCTTAACCCCAAGGCTATTTTTATTTTTATGGAGGCTGGAATCCTCCAGGGACTTAGCTCTAAAAGATGCCTAGTTCATCTGAAGGTCCTCTCCGCACTGATCTGACCATGCCCTAAGAGTGAGAAATCCCTTCTTTTGCTTATTGTACCCTCTGGTTTCCCAGGCTGTAGAGCTTCCTAATGGTTTCCAGACCTACAGCACTATGGGGGCTTCTCGTTTTTGTATTTTTCTAAAATCAATTTTACTGATGGGAGATGGGGAGCATTTATAAAAAATGACGTCATCTTGGGCCAGCTACGACTATGTGAAGAACAGCCAGGTAAAGCTTATCAGTTACTCGCTATGCCCCAGCCCCCACCCCAGCATCCTTTCATTTCCTGCCCAATATTCCCGAGCCACAGGCAGCCATTGTTTCCAGAACCGCTTTGCTTGGAAGCCTTGGTACTGAGGCCTCCCAGCGCTTCCTGTTGTTACCAGGCCTCTCTTTCCTGCTGAAAACAACGGCACTTCCCTGCAGTTTGTAACCCTTTTCAGGCAATTCATTTCTTCCATGAGCTTGTTCAGTGTTTGCAAATACAGAGTGCTCATTACATTTATTTTAGTTAACAGTTTTCTTATTCTACAAGTAGTGCAAGTTAAAAATAAAGATGAGCGAAAGAAAAAAAAATCACCAAATCTCATCCCCTTCTATTAGCACTGAAATCTCTTTGGTGTTCATGCTTTAAGATTATCCATCTATGTACAGAAAATTTACCACAAGACTCAGGGCTTGAATAGATGACCATTCTCAACAGTGGAAATGCAAGCAGGGAAGCCTGCCCAGAAACCATTCTCCTGGAGGTTCTCATATATTTCTGAGCAAAAGGGCCTCCCAGGAGCTTAAGAAGAGTGCAAACTCCAGGAGATTCCCCTGCAAATTCTCAGGACTACACTTGGAGATCTTCTTTAAATAGTTTGTTAAATTTGGGAGAGGCTCATGGGGCAATTGAAGAGGCCAGGGAGGAGGGGCAGCCCATTGTTATCAGGACTCCAGTAGTCTCTTCAATCCAGCTGCCTGCCAGCTGCTCCAATGAGCTTTTGAAAACAGAGATCTAATTGTTTGTCTATAGCAAGGAATGCTAAGTTCTTCGTGACCCCTCCCCCAACATCACCCTCTCTAATCACGTAAACTCCCCACAGTTCTCTTCAGAACACCCCTTCTGCCTTTGCATTCTCTGTCCAGGATGGAAATTGTCCCCAGGAGATGCTTCTCTCCTGTGTTCTTCAGAACCCAGCCCAGAGAAGTCCTCCCAAGGGCTTTTACTGTAACCTCAAATAGAATAACTCACCAAAAATGGGACACCAAGCTCTGCTGCAGTGTCTAGGTTTCTGGACACTTATTTTACGTGCAAATCAAGATATCTGAATTTCTATGAGCTTCTGTTTTGCCCCAGGGAATATACTTGAGGGATAAGATGTAAAATATTTTGGAAACTCACATTGGCCTCTTCCTCAATTTTCTCTCCATATCTCTGACAGATCCCAACAAAAAGATATGCTTTCTGCAGAGAGATTACACTTTTACCTTTATAGATAATATATTATTCCTTATATAAAATCAGGCAAAAAATAGTAGCAACTTGTGGTTTGTTAAAACAGCAAGGGGTGATGATATTCAAGCTTTTATCCTGAAGTTTTGCAGCTCAAAAATTATTTAGTATTCTCTGAAATGCCTCCTATGGGGAACCAGCGTTCATTTCAGAGGCCAGATATTGCAATTATCCAAACCTGCTTACTCCTCTTCTCACTCACAGTTGTTATACCTCTGCTCTCAGCACTGTCTTTAGAAGTAATTTTCACCAGATATACAGTCAGCCACCCATATTTGTGGGTTCTGCATCCTTGGATTCAGCCAACTGAGGATTGAAAATATTCAGAATAAAAAAGGATGGCTGTGTGTGTACTGAACACGTACAGGCTTTTTCTCTTGTCATTATTCCCTAAACAATACAGTGTAACAACTATTTACATAGCATTTATGTTGTATTAGATATAAGTAATCTAGAGATGATTTAAAGTATATGAGAGGATGTGCATAGATTACATGCAAATACTACACCGTTTTATATCAAGATCTTGACAATCCATAGATTTTGGTATCCATGGGGGTCCTGGAACCAATTCCCTTTGAGTACCAGGAGACAACTCTCTTTAGGATTAAGGCTCGATGATGAAGATGATACAAAGGATTACTGTCAAATATGTGGGCACCTCCTTATAGGAGGAGACAGTCATAAATAATATATAAAGCAGTGGTCCCCAACCTTTTTGGCACCAGGGACCAGTTTCGTGGAAGACAATTTTTCCATGGACCAGGGTCAGGGGGATGGTTTTGCAATGATTCAAGCACATTACCTTTATTGTGAACTTTATTTCTATTATTATTACATTGTAATATGTAATGTAAATACATGTATATGTTACTACATGTAATATATGCAGTGACAGATCATGAGGCATTAGATTTTCACAAGGAGCCTGCAACCTAGATCCATTGCCTGTGCAGTTCATGATTGTGTTCAGGCTCCTACAAAAATCTAATGCCACTGATCTGACAGGAGGTGGAGCTCAGCTTTGCTGGCTCGCCCGCCAGTCACCTCCTGCTGTGTAGCCCAGTTCCTAACAGGTCACAGACAGGTGTTGGTTTGTAACCCAGGGCTTGGGGACCCCTGATATAAAGGACACAGACAACTAGCAAAGGGAATGCTAGTTTATCATACAGACACTCTTATTTCTAGAATTAGAGAATCTGAATATCAAACAGATCTCTTTTGCTTTTAATTTCTGACTTATTCTCTCCTCACCCTTTAAGAGCTTCAGAATTAGAATTTTCAGTCGTTTGCTACTGAAAATGTCAGTGGTCAGATCTGATTCAAGGGTAGCCCAGGGATGGTGAGCTTTCACAAGGTAAGGCTCATATTCTAATCCCTTTTCTTGGGTACATAGAAGGTGTCAGAGATATATCCAGGGCACTCTGGGCACCCAAGGACAACAGCCTGTCCTGGGAGCAATAGCCAGGAAGAGGTTTCAAATGGAGACTGAATCTCTACTTGAGCTTGTACCCAAGGAGGCCACTGTAAAGCTTCCGTGAAGGCACTGGTGTTTTAAAAGCTCTGTCAGGATCATTTAGAGACAGAAAGACCCTCTGGGAAGTGATCTAGGCATGGGGTGACCCATCTCCTGGTCACCTCCTCTGGGAAGCCTTCCCTGATTTCCAAGAGTAGGGAATACTTGACACAGTCTTAAATCAGTGGGTTCGCTATTACTACTTAATTGAGTTGTTTTGTTTTAAAACATCTGCCTTTCCTCTATTCCGTAAACTGTATGCAGAGCTATGTCTGTCTTACTCAACTTACAAGACACTGCCCTTGGCCACAGTTTATAGTCTGGTCATTTCCTTGTGCCTTGGGCAGTGCCAGGAAGAAGGCAGAGCACATACATAGAGGAATGAGTGGAAGAAAAGGCTGGGCCCAGGTGGATGGGCATCAGCTGGACACCATGTAGGACGTGACGGATGACACCATGTTAGTGAGAGCACAGTGAGCCTTTGAAGGGATGGCAAAGTGTACCCTAGTCTCTTGAGCTTTTTGTCTCTTCCCAGATCTATATTTATTTTCTCCTTCCCAGCGACACCATCCCCGCCCCCAAGTATCCATTCCATACTCTATCCCTGCTCTCCACTTTTTGGTCAACCAGAATCCTGGAATGTCAGAGTTGGAAGAGACCGTCAGATCATTGTATTGAACCTGCCTGATTCAGCACCAGGAAATTAAGAACCCAGGAAGTTTAGGGACCTATCTAATGTCACCCAGCTTGACAGCAGCAAAGCCCTAGAGTTGGAAGGAGACTGAGACAAGGGGACCAGAGTGATTTGAAAAGTGATTAACATTTCCTTTTTTCTCTGATTTTCAGGATTAGGGCTTAAGTACGTGGGCTTCTTTCTGCCCCAGACTAACTAGCACTTTGGTGTCAGAAGTAATTTAGAATATTTAAGCTTAGACACACCCTTAGCAGTCAGCTCAAATTAATTATGTTTATTGGATTCCCACAAGTAAAACACCGTGCTAGACTTTAGGGATTCAAAGAAGTAGCTTATACTTATAAGACACTGACCATAACCTCAGTTTACAGTCTAGTTAGTTCAATTACAAGCAGTTAAATCGTGGGTGGAACAAAAATGCCAGAGAGAGCCCTTCCTTGTTCATTCTACAGCTGTCAGACAGGAGTCACTGGGTTTAATGATATCTTTCTGGAGAGAGGGGACAGCCAGCTGCCAGAGGCTGTCTCTCCCCTTCTATAAATTTGTTTTCTCTTCTTAAATAGTGAGTAGCTGATCCTCAGCAAGAAGGAGGGGTTTGTTTATTGTTCTAAAGATCTCGTGATTCCTGTTTAAAGAGGGTGTAGGCTTGCAGTAGATTGTTGTAGGCTTAAATTCACTGAAGAGATGGAAGTAGCAGGCTTTGTGGGTGCAGTCAGAGCTGCTGGGAGTGGGTAGCCTCAGTCTAGGGCCCCTGGTGGGAACACAGAGGAAAGCAGTCCTGAGCTGGTTAAGGAGATGAAAGTTGAGGAGACTTCCCTGGGGGTCAGCTCATCCAGAAGACAGTACCACTGGTGCTACAGGACCCAACAGAGGGCAGTCAACTGGTCAGGATGCAGGAAATGTGACGGATTCTAAATCTATAGGATCTGCACTGGAGAGGGCAGGCAGTGAGCATCTGAGTGTCCATGTAAAAGAGTCAAGTTAGGGCTAACAGAGCCCTTCATGACTTAGTTTCTAGAATAGGTGTCACCTTTTTATGTCCCAGAGATTTGGTTTGCAGTCATGTACACAGCTCATTGAATGGCCCTCTCTCACTGATCCTGCCTCAAGCACCTGGAAAGAGGGACAGAGCCAGGAAGAGAAAGGGGTCCCTGTAGAGGTCCGCTCCATTATTCAAGCTCTGCTCATATCCTACCCTCTCCATAAAGACTTCCCAGCTTCATTTGCTCATCAAGTGCTTTTTGGCACCCACTCTATGCTTGGGTACTGGGTGCTGGGTGCTAGGTTTCAAGGACACAGTGGGAAGCAAAACAGCAGGCCCCATCCCCAAGAGCTTAGCGTACAGTGGGAGGAAGTGCCTGTTGATCAGTCTCCTCTCTTACTGTTCCTGATTAAGGGCATGAGTTCTGGAGCCATTCTGCCTCGGTTCAAAGCCTCCCACTGCCACTTCCTACCACTGAGACCAGGCATGCCTCCTGTAAGCAGAATGCCATAACTCCAGTGTGCTGGGGCAGCTCCAGAGGACACCTGCTGCTCTGTGTAGTTATGGATTGTGCTCCCTTTCACTTAAATACACATCTCTAAAAAATTTTTTTTAAAATCCCACTGGGCCGGGCGTGGTGGCACACGCCTATAATCCTAGCACTTTGGGAGGCCGAGGTGGGTGGATCACGAGGTCAGGAGATCGAGACCATCCTGGCTAACATGGTGAAACCCCGTCTCTACTAAAAAATACAAAAAAATTAGCCAGACATGGTGGCGGGCACCTGTAGTCCCAGTTACTCAGGAGGCTGAAGCAAGAGAATGGCGTGAACCCGGGAGGCGGAGCTTGCAGTGAGCTGAGATTGTGCCACTGCGCTCCAGCCTGGGCGACAGAGCGAAGACTCCGCCTCAAAAAAAAAAGAAAAAAGAAAAAAAAATCCCATCAGCAGTGAAATTTCTCTTAGAAATAAAAATAAACAAAACACATCTCAATTCAGGTAAAAAAAACTGTATGGTTGGTTACCTTACCTACCAGGTTCAGTTTCCTTATTTGAAAACTGAAGCTAACAATATAATCTACCTCATAGGGTGGTAAAAATTAGCCAGGGTGGTTGTACATGCTTGTGGTCTCAGCTACTTGGGAGGCTGAGGTGGGAGGATCACCTGAGATGGGGGGAGGTTGAGGCTGCCGTGAGCCATGATCATGCCACTGTACTCCAGCCTGGGCAACAGAACAAAACAAACAAACAAATAAAACAAAACAAAAACATAGATAAAATAATCTATGAAGTGCTTGGAACAGTGGCCCAATAAGCTCTCAATAAATATTAACAATTGCTATTGTTATTTTAATTGTGATTACTGTCCCATTGGGCTTTGGTCCTCCATTAGTGAGTGGGTCCTTAAGTGAGGGGCTGTTGTACACCTCTGTATTCCTAGCACCCAGCACCATGCCCTGCACAGTGGGGACTTTGACTCAATGTCTCCTCAAAGAGACTGGGATACAGGCTGCAGCCATATGAGGGTGTACTTGCAGAATGGGTGGACTCTTCAGAGATACTGTGTCCTACCTGGTTTCAGACGGAAACACGGGGAAAATGGTGGATGTTCTCCTCCTTCCCTTTCTGATTAGAGTTGACAGATAAAATACAGAACATCCAGTTAAATTTGAATTTCAGATAAATAATGAATAATTTTTTGTATCAGTATGCCCCCAGTATTGCATGGGACATAGATTAAAACATGATTTGTTGTTGATCTGAAATTCAAATTTTAGTCCAGGGTCTAATATTTTTATCTGCTGAATGTGGCAACTCTGTCTCTGAGTTCCTTTCCCACTCTTTGCGGCCCCCGGCCAGCAGCAGTGCTCCCTCTCAGTATCACACTCACATAGCCACAACCACAAATCTTTCCCTGACTCCATTTGCCCTCCAGGGCCAACCTTAGGCCTACGCGTGGGTCACCTCTCATGATTTAGCTTCTTCCACCAGTAGGAGGAACTGAGAAAGGATGGGCAGCAGCAGATGTCAGTGTGTCAGGGAGCCAAACTGCCCAATGGGTTAAGAGGCTTCTAGAGGTACAGGAGTGTCCCTGAGCTCCTCGTCCTACAGAGATAAGGGGAAGCTGTTTTCTTACCTGGCCTCAGAGAGAAAAGGGAGAGCAAGGATGAAGCCAGCCTTGAAATCCTCATCAGGTTTTCCCTTCCCATTGGTGTCTTTGTCTTCTAAGACTGCCTCTGCATGAACCTCCTGGTGGCTCTGCTCCTTGGCTACCAGCCACATTTTTGATGGTATGAATATGTGGATGGGCTGGGGCAGGGGGATGTACCTTTGGAGCACTCTTCTAGAAAAGCGAAGAGGAAGATGCCAGGGTATCTCTGAGTTTAGGAAGTATGAATTGTTAGAGTACCACCTCCCCTGGCTCCTCCCTTTTCCTCAAACATTTACTGTGGGCCAGGCCCTGGGCTAAGTATGTCACATATATTACTTCATCCAATCCAACCTTGCAAGGCAAGTTTAACAGTCCTCATTTTACAGTTGAGAAATCAGGGGCTGAGGGAAGTTTATTCCCTTGCCGAACATCATTCAGTTTGTAAAATGGTGGGGCAGGTATTTAAGCCCAGTCTCTCTGACTCCCAACCCCACTCTTAACCAGCTTTCTATACTGCTCTTTTTTCAGAGTTCCCCCTGGCACCTACTAGGAGCTCAATAAATACGCCCTGGATGAATGCACGATTGAATGTACAAATGAATGTGTCATTCTAAGGTCTACATTTATTTCTGTAGACTCACCTGTCAATGATAATCAGGAGAATGATTTGTTCTGACATGTTTATATATTTTTGATTTTGAAAAATTCATCAAATTATAATTTGTGATCAAATAGTTCATGGATGCTAATTTCATTACAACATTGTGTGTATTTGTCCTTTTTTTTTTTTTTTTTTTTTTTTTTGAGACGGAGTTTCACTCTTGTTGCCCAGGCTGGAGTGCAATGGCGCAATCTCAGCTCACTGTAACCTCCACATCCTGGGTTCAAGCAATTCTCCTGCCTCAGCCTCCCGAGTAGTGGGGATTACAGGCATGCACCACCAAGCCCCGCTAATTTTGTATTTTTAGTAGAGATGGGGTTTCTCCATGTTGGTCAGGCTGGTCTTGAACTCCCAACCTCAGGTGATCCGCCCACCTCAGTCTCCCCAAGCGCTGGGATTACAGGCATGAGCCACTGTGCCCGGCCTGTATTTGTCTTTAAATGAAAATGTTTTGGTTCTAGGCCCTGAGTTCCATAGGCCTTGAGGCTCTTACTTATTTTTTTGGCATTTATTACAGTTTTTGGTGGTACATATTCCCTGTGTAATTCAGGATCCAGCCAGTTTTGGGGGCAGTCATCCTTGTGGGATTCTCAAATCACAGCCTCTGGTTGGTCCCAGCCTTTTTAAGAACCTTACTGAAACATGCTCTGACTTTCAATTATATGTGAAGCAGCAGTAACCAATGGTCTCTGCATAGCCCTGAGTATTCCATTGAGAAATTTATTTTTTCTTTTGATCTTGATGGACATTTCGTATTAATTTTTTTCTTGGTGTATTTCCATTTACACATGAATGACCTCAGTCTGTTTTTAGCAAAGCATTGCTAGAACTGGATGAGGATGCAGGGCTCATTAACAAAAAATCATTGGGGGGCCTAGGTTATAACTGCTCTTTCAAAGCTCACACAACCATAACACACATTCTGTTACACAAACACACACAGAGAGTCACAGGGCAGCAGGTTGTGAAACAGAGAGGGACTCTATTTTGAGGAATGTGGCCATGAATATGAACAAGTAAAACAACCATGATCTTAATAAAAAAGTGGTGGGGACCAGGTTAGGTACAAGCTGTGACCTGTGGTCTGCTATGATTTTGATCAACATCTTAGGAGTGCCCAGAACTTCTAAGTCTCATGTCAGAAAGTGAGAGGCATGCTCACTTGGGCAGTGCATATACTAAAATTGGAACCATACAGAGAAGATTAGCATGGCTCCTGCACAAGGATGACATGAAATTTCACGAAGTGTTCCATATTAAAAAAAAAAAAAGTGAGAGGATGTCTGGGAGACCCCTGAGAGGTAGCAGGAATGTCTTACACACAGATTTTTGGTTGTTACATAGTATCAGTGATGCATTTTTTACTGCGAGTTACTACGACCATTCTAAGTGTGCAACAACAGTATATATAGTAGCCCTGTGAAGTCCAACTACTCATGTTTATAGATACATATTTAAGAAGATAGGAGTCATACTATTATCAGAGCAGATGGAACTCCCTTGGCTTCCCTAGAACCATATTGCAAGGGTTCATAATGCTAATTTTAGGAAGATTTTCTTCTTACAAGCTATGTGACCTTGAGCAAATTTCTTAACCTCTTGGTGCCTTAGCTTCCCCATCTGTTAAATTAGGAGAATAATAGTAACTCCCTCACAGAGTTGCTGAGCAGATTAAATGAGTTAACCCGTGGAAAGCACTTAGAACAGTGCCTGACATAAAAAGTGTTACCTACTAGTTTGCTATTATTATTATCATCAGCAACAGCAACGCCAGCTTAAGACAACCATGAATGTCATGTCCTCACTGAAGCTTTTCCAGGCTTCCTCAGTTGGATGCACCCTCTCCTCCCCACCCCTTTATGACCATCTGTCTAACTCTACTTAGACTAAACTATGTGCCCTACCTCCCTGACTATCTGCTGTCCTTGACTCCAAATATCTTCCTGGCTAAGAGAATATATGGGGACTCCTGACTCCCAACTCCTCTATAGCATCAAGACTCATTCATTTTTCTCATTCAGCAAATATTTATGGGTACCTTCTCTGTACAGGCTCCGCTGGGTGAGAAAAAAAATTCCCATGATGTTTCCCATGCTAATGCACACACTGAAGGAAAGCTCATGCAGGCATTTGCTCAGCTCCTCTGGCCAGCTGAATGACCACGGGAAGAAGTCGGGTATAGTAAAGTGATCTTGTGTTTTGAAAAAAACAAGATATGTGTTCGGACAAACATTAGCATACTTAAGAGAATAGCAACGCAGAATAATAGATTTGGGATTTTTTTCAGATATTCTCAGCCACATGGTCAACAAAATTAAATCACTCCGGAAAGAGACTCACTTAAATCTTTCCTGAAGACCACAGCCTTGGCTTGTGTATGGAAACAGCACCCACAGCCACACTGCGCATTAGGCTGGGTACCTCATATCCATGGTGTTTGATCTAATTCTTACAAGACCTTGTAAGGGAAGAACTGTCATTCTCCTTTTAAGAGGAGGAAACTGAATCTCAAAGAAATACGTGTCTTGTCACATCACACAGTTGGCAAGTGGCCTAGGCTCTGCCCCACATAAGGTCAAAGGGTGCTAATTTTCAAAGACACTTGAGCTACTCCTATATCTAATTGGTCACTAAATCCTGCTAGACTTAGATGTGGCATTTGGGAGAGCTACCTCTGGAGACCTTTGTGGATGTTCAAATTTAGGAATACCATCAGAACACTTGATGACAAAACGAGAAGGGAACAAGCCACTTTAAGAGACAGCCATTGGCATCAGCTAAGCTCTTTTACTGGATAAATTATTAACTTCTAGACACTAGACCCTTCGTGTGTGCCACAAATCTGTGGCCCAGCCAAATTAGAAATGACCAAATGACATGTGTCTCATTGTGGTTTTAATTTGCATTTCCCTAGTGACTGATGATGATGAACATCTTTTTGTGTGCTTACCATTTGTCTATCTTCTTTGATAAAATGTCTGCTTATATCTTTTGCACATTTTCTAATTAGAGTGTTTGTTTTTTACTGCTGAGGTTTGAAAGTTTTTTAATATATTCCATATACTAGTCCTTTGTTGGATGTGCAGTTTGCAACTATTTTCTTCCTCTCGCTATCTGATTGTTTCACTTCTTAACAAGGTCTTTTGCAGAGTGCATTTTTCACATTGATGAGGTCCAATTGATCAATTTTCCCTTTGTGGGTCATGCTTTTGGTGTCAAGTCTAAGAACCCTTTGCTTGGGCCCAGATTCCAAGGATTTTCCTTAATTTTTTTTCCTAACAGTTTTATAGTTTTGCATTTTATATTTCAGACGGTGATCTCTTTTGAGCTAACTTTTATATAAGGTATAAAGTATACATTAAGGTTCATTTTTTTTGGCCTAGGAATGTCTAGTTGTTCCAGCACTATTTTTTGGAAATGCTCTTTTTCGTTCATTGCATTGCTTCTGCAACTCTGTCAAAAGTTGGTTGGTTGTACTTGTGTGGGGTCAGAGTTGTGGGGGGTAGGGGGGAGTTAATGGATTCTCTATTCTGTTACATTGATCTATGTGTTCTTCTGCTAATAGGACACCACCTTCATACTGTAGCTATATACTAGGCCTTAATACAGGGTAGAGTGATTCTTCCCACTTTATCTTTCTTTTTCAAGACTGTTCTAGCTATTTTAGGGCCTTTTTAGAATAAGCTTTTAGAATAAGCTTATCTATATCCACAAAAAAAATCTTGCTGGGATTTTGATAAGAATTGCATTAAACTTATAGTCAGCTTAGGGAAAAATAGACATCTTTACTGTGTTGTTTATAAGATCTCTTTGATTCGTTCCTTCTCCATAACTGCTACCCTCAAAGAGAATGACATTAGCTAATGCCTGAAATTATTGACCAACTTTATAATTCGCCTTTCATTGTGGTCTTCTGTTGTTCCCACTCAGGCTGTGTGTTGCTGCCAAAATGATGAAACTCTAGCTCTCCCCCACCAAAGTTGCTGTCTTGTTTGAGAATCTCAAATTGCTTCCTACTCCAGACCTAGGCCAGGTTTACCCTCTTATTCAAACTCCCCAAATTTCCACTTCTCATTCAATCTTGATATACCCAAGTAATTCATGACTCTGAACTGCTACCTAAACATATAACTTAGCCAGGAATTCCTTCCACTCTGCCAATCTGTTTCCATTTTCTTCTGTCAATTTAAGCTTACTCAATGCAAGAAATATTTCCTAAATAACTTGGTCATTTTGTACAAGTTCATACACAGTGGCAGGCCTAGCATATCTGACATCTGGAACATGTGATTTTTAATGCTACTGTCCTCTACAGAATGGATTTATGTTCAGTAGTAAGTGTATAATGCAATAACAGCAATCATTGGTATTTTCTGATTTTGCTTTTTAGTTTTAAAATAAAACTAAAACTCTTTCCAAGCTTAACTTGAATAAAATTCTATTTTTTAGCTTTGAATTCTGAGCTTCAATGAAAAAAAAAGAATTCTACTTTAAAGATATTAAAGTTCAGTAAAATATGTCACGTATGAACTAAAATTTGTACTTATGAAACAAAAATATTATACCTTCAAGTCTGCATCCTATGTCACTGTTTTAAGTTTAAAATACAAATAAAAACCTCAAGTGGTCATATAATGACAAGTTCTGATTCTTTCTGTATTTACTGTGCTATTTTTGTTTATTTCACATCTACTGATTAAATGCAGGAATATGTAGTACCACAGGAGCTAGAAACACACACTGCACCTGAAACAAGGTCAAACTACTTAAATGAGTATGAGCTAATTGTTAAATGAACACTTAGTTGAGTCCATGTGTTACGTGGACATGGCTTGGGGCTCAACTAGGAGTAACATCCATGTAACACCCTTGTGTTACCTGGTCATGGATGTCACTATGAGTAGGAGTTCTCCAAGTAACATCCATGTTGATACAATATTTATTAAAGGACAAGGAATGAAAATGTACTAATCCATGTTTATTAAAGGATAAATAATAAAAGTGTACTAATATACTAAATATATTCACATATATATTATTAAAACTCACAGTCCCTCAAAATGTCAATACAGTGTCACAGTGTTACCCTATGATCCTGCAATTCCAGCCCTAGGCATATATAGACCTTAAATGAATAAAAACATATATCTGCATACAAACTTGTACCCAAATGTTCATAGCACTGAGAGGTGAAGCCGGCTGGGCTTCTGGGTTGGGATGGGACTTGGAGAAATTTTCTGTCTGCCTAAAGGATTGTAAATGCACCAATCAGCACTCTGTGTCTAGCTAAAGGTTTGTAAATGCACCAATCAGTGCTCTGTGTCTAGCTAATCAGGTAGGGAACTTGGAGAACTTTTCTGTCTAGCTAAAGGTTTGTAAATGCACCAATCAGCACTCGGTAAAAACGGACCAATCAGCACTCTGTAAAACAGACCAATCTGCACTCTGTAAAATGGACCAATCAGCTCTCTGTAAAATGGACCAATCAGCAGGATGTGGGTGGGGCGAAATAAGGGAATAAAAGCAGGCCACTGGCACCAGCAGTGGCAACCCACTTGGGTCCCCTTCAACATTGTGGAAGCTCTGTTCTTTGGTTCTTTGCAATAGTTGTGCTGCTCGTTACTCTTTGGGTCTGTGCCACCTTTATGAGCTGTAACACTCACCGCAAAGGTCTACAGCTTTACTCCTGAAGTCAGCGAGAGCACAAACCCACCGGGAGGAATGAACAACTTGGACGCGCCGACTTTATGAACTGTAACACTCAACGCAAAGGTCTGCAGCTTCACTCCTGAAGTCCGTGAGACCACGAACTCACCAGAAGGAAGAAACTCTGCACATGTCCAAACATCAGAAGGAACAAACTCCAGATACACCATCTTTAAGACCTGTAACACTCACTGTGAGGGTCTGCGGCTTCATTCTTGAAGTCAGCGAGACCAAGAACTCACCAATTCTGGACACAGCACCATTATTCACAACAGCCAAAAAGTGGAAACAACTCAAATGTCCATCAACTGATGAATGGATAAACTGTGGTATATCCATAGAATAAAATATTATTAGGTAATAAAAAGGACTTAAGTACCAACACAAGCTTTAATGTGGATATCCCTTGAAAACACTGTAAATGTTAAGAAGCCAGAAACAAAAAGCCAGATGATTCCATTCATATGAAGTGTCCAGCATAGATAAATCTATAAAGATAGAAACTAGATTCCGGGTTTCTTAGGGCTGGGGGAGTAGGTGGGAAGGTGGGGGAATGGGAAATGGCTATTAATGGGTATGGGGTTTCTTTTGAGGGTGATGCAAATGTTCTAAGATTGATTGTGGTCATTGTTGTATAGCTCTGTGGTTATACTAAAACTATTGACTTGTATACTTTAAATAGGTGGCTGTGTGGTATGTTAATCATATCTCAATAAAATTAAAAATAAAACCAGCGTAAATGCAGCAATTGTTTAGAACTTTGACTGACAAAAGATTTTGCGGGGAGGAATATTTTATCACTGTCAATATTAGAATTACCAGTGCTTAGTGATTAAAACCCACTCTTGGGTTTATTGTCATTTTTAACTTTTCTGCTGACGACACATCCCCTTATTTTGGGTATGCAAGGTGTCCCTCTCCCTCTGCTGCATGATGGTACATCCCAGCTGACATGGTCAGTGTAGATCTACACTATGGCCCATCTAGTGACTGGCTGATGTAAATTGCTAATGTGTAGAGAAAAGTCTAATTTGGGACTTATAAGAAATTTTAAGAATTTGAAAAATAAGGTGATACCCATTTTAGGAAGTCAAGAGCCACTTCAAATGAAATAAAACCTTTTATATAGTTAAATGAATCTTCTGTAGACTTCTTACTCAGAACCAGTATTTTTGTTTTGTTTTGTTTTTTTTGAGACCAAGTTTCACTCTTGTTGCCCAGGCTGGAGTGCAATGGTGTGAACTTGGCTCAGTGCTACCTCTGCCTTCCAGGTTCAAGCGATTCTCCTGCCTCATCCTCCAGAGTAGCTGGGATTATAGGCACCTGCCACCACGCCTGGCTAATTTTTCTGTATTTTTAGTAGAGAGGGTATTTCATCATGTTGTCTAGGCTGGTCTCGATCTCCTGACCTCAAGTGATCCACCCACCTTGGCCTCCCAAAGTGCTGGGATTACAGGTGTGAGCTACCGCTCCTGGCCAGAACCAGTTTTTAAACTCAACCCAGGATCTAGATTTCCTGTGCTCTCGGGCAGCTGTTGATGCCCATTTGCAGAGTGGCTGTATTCATGAACCATGAACAATCCCTAGGTAGAAATGTCTGTTGCTCTTCCAACCCCAAAACCAGAACAGCTTCTGACAGCTGTGGAGACCCTGCCCCCGAGGCTATCTTACCTTGCAGCCACAGACCAATGCCCCTGCTCCTCAGAGTGCAGACCCCCACTGCTGTGTGGCTGCCACATACTCCTCTTCGCCTAACTGGGCCCCAAATCCCTGTGGAAGCCTGTGTTCTCCTCCCGGATACCATTCTCTTCCTATGTTTCTCACAGCGCCACTGGCTTCACCAAGGAGAACGCATTTCCACAGACGTCCCCTGGCCTGCCCTGGCCTGGTCATCCATCCTCCTGCTACCCCATCCATCCCATAGGAGTTTATGTCTCCACTTTGAGGACCGGGGTTAGGATTCTCCAAAACTTGGCTTGCGTTCTGGCAATGTCATAAATGGTGGTCAGTTCCTACAGTGTGATAAGTGCTATTTTTAAAAAGACTTTATGTACATTATCTCCTGTGATTCTTGTACTTTTTAGAAGCTAGACATTATCTCAATTTTGATGATAAGACTGAGGCTCAGACAGATTAAATAATTTGTCTCAAGTCACATAGCCAGTAGTGAAAGAACTATGATAGAAATCTATGGCTTCTGCTTCCCATGCCAGTTCAGTATTACATAGAGGAGTAGGCCACAGTGAAATTACAGTCTGCATAGACTTTTGTTGGCTGGGCTTGGAGCCTAACCACCATTTTAGATCTTTTTTTTTTCCCATGGGAAAATGAATTTCAAATTCTGAGCAATCAACATACAAGTGTTCTTCTACAGCATAACTCATTTTTAATTTGCAGACTATCTCCATTGTCTCCCTACTGAAGGGTTTCATTTCTATTGATTCCTTTATCTTACTGGTCAGGACCCAAAAGGAGGATTGAAAAGTAAAGGCTTTAGAGTCAGACTAGGGCCTACCACTTAATTGATGTGACCTCAAGCAAATTACTTAACTTCTCTGGGCTTCAGTTTCTTCCTTTGTAAAATAAGGGCAACATTACACATATAGGATTATTGTAAGAATTAAATGAATAATGCATGCTTGTAAAGTGCTTAGTGCAGTGCTTGGTGCAGAGTCAGCCTCCAATAAACATGGACCTTTGTTGTTCAATGGGAGAGTCAGGCTGACTACAACCTGGAATATATCCCCGCTGGCCAGGGATGGTCCTTGTTTATTCCTATCGTGCAGATGAAATTATTAACAGCACTCCCTTCTACTCTTAAGGTGCCCCAACTTGGATGATAAATTATATGGGTCACCCTACCTGAAGATGGGCCCAGAAGGCATGACTTCGAGGGGACCACAAAGCCCCAAGACTGAAGCTCCCTAATCGCAATTTGGCCTTTGTCAAGAGCATCTCACCAGGGAGCTGAGAGCTACTGTTTGGATGTTTCCAGAAGCAGCATCTGTGTTCCCAGTGAGGGTCTGAAGCCAGGAAGAGAGCCTTCAGGGATAAGGGAGCCCAGCCAAAGGCACCAGCAGTCACGCAAGTGTCTGGTCCGACAGGAGCCCTGCCAAGGAGCCAAGGAGCCAGGCCAAAGGACAGGGTGGGGGCTGGAGTGGGGGCCAAGACGGCAAGCCAAACAGGAGATGGGGGGGGAGCCGGGAGATGAAGTATCAGGGACACCACTAAGGGAGGTCAGCAAGGTGCCGGAAGGGCAAGAGGTCTCACTGTGCCTGGGGGAAGGGGGTCTGGGCATCAGTCCCCCTCCAGGAGCCTATATTCCACTCTTCTTTGTCTTTAAAGGAGTTGAGGCACTGTCTAGGGCACATCTGGGTCATATCCTTCTCCATGATGCTGTGCACATGTGCCAGGGTTGATCAGTGACTCTGAGACTGTTGGTGATAACAAAGACCAAATATAAAGCAGGTAGTGTCATTTAAACCTCCCACCACATTTAATGAGCAGGATTGGCAGCTTATTTCAATTTTACTTCAGTACTTAACTTCTCACAAAGTAGCAGTCATAAAACACTTCTCATAATGAGGTGTAATAACTGAAAGCCCGAAGAACCAAGAGGCAGCATGGTGAAAAGAAAGGAATAAAATGGTGAGAGTCAGAACTAGGTTCTATCCTGCTTCTGTTCTGCCTCTTCCTGACTCCTAATTTTTAGGTAAGTCACTTCACCTCCCTGAGCTCACCTGTCAATGGAGGTAATAACTGTTGGGAAGGAAAAGTGTGGGGAGGCATGGATTACAAAGGCTGCAGAGTGCTACACAAATCTAAGCTAGACATCTCTCTAATGTGATAATAAAGTAGGACTTTCTAAAATAAA